>NC_045476.1:28911918-29232543 GCF_009650955.1 Corvus moneduloides | reverse complement strand
ACTGCCTGCTCAGGATGAAATGTATGTGCAGGCTTAAAAAATAAAATCTGAAAGGATTTTGTGATGTGTTTTTTCTGTGGCTGTTTTCTAATTATTGGGGAAAGAGATAAATCTATTGTTTGTGCTTGGTTGCTCTGGAATGTACGCTGTATTCCTTAAGGAAGGTGGGAAGGGATAGTTTTTCTGAAGAGGGATGCCAGTGACTTCTCATATTTCACTGTGAATTGTATCCTAGGTGTTTCTTCAGTCCCTCCACTGGTGTGGGTCAATCTATCCCTCTTTTTAAGCTTGAAAGGGGAGCTCTGATCAAAGGCTTGAATGATGTCACTGATCTCTGATGATTGATTAGGAACAGAAGTTCTGGAGCATTTTGCATGTCTGCCTTTACCTTATCGCTTCAAATCCATTAGTGCCTACCCATTAGGGTAGCTTTCAGTCGGGAAAAATAACCCGTGCATGTGTGTATATATATACACACACATGTATGTCCCACAGGTAAATGCATATATAGAGAAAAAGAAGAGGAAAGTGTGTGGGCTCTGTAGTCAGAGATATAAATATATTTTCCTTTAATATAAAAGGAAACAGTTTTTATTGGTCTGTGTTGACGCAGGGACTATTTATTAATTGCTAAACTTCTGAGTGTAATTCTTCTCTGTTCTTCTGCAGCTTCTCTCACAGATTTAAATCCATATAGGTGTCTCTCACATTGGGTTTTTGGCTGCTTTACTTTCATTTGCTGTAGTTTACCCAGAGAGGAATCATGCCCCTGCTTGTTACTTCTTTTCCATGCCTGTGGTGCACGTTAAGATCCACTGTGAATGTCAGTGGCTTACAGATATTTTTTAATTAGAGATTGAAAAATAAATATTTTAAATATTCACGTTTCTTTCAGAAGGTCAGGGCTAGCCAAAATGTATGTTAAGCTGCTAAGAGAAAAGATCTTTCATTTGTAAAAGACTAGCAGTTCTCTGACTCTCAGTGGTGTGGGAGGCTGGACAATGGGGTTTATTCTCTACAGAAGAGTGGTGTGCATGAGCAAGCCTTACAGGACTTGAATCTGACTTCACTGTGGTATAGATGAGGAGGATGGGTGGTTCAAAGCTGGAGTCTATTCCTAAATATCCTGCTTCTAATGGTATATTGTGATTTGAATGAGGACTTAAAAACTCCACACAGACTTTAAGAAGCTGGAATTAATTAATTATTCTGTTAAATGCAAGTTTTCAGTATGTAGGGTCATTAAAAAATGTCAGTGTTATTCTTGTGTATCTCTTTCCCCCTTTCTTTTTAGTAGGTTGGTATTCTCTCTCTCTCTCTCTCTCTCTCTCTCTTTCTCTCTCTCTCAAATCTCCTTCACTCTCTCTTTTGCTGTTGTGCATTTCACACCAGGAGATGACAAGTCTTGTGATTGCAGCAGAGGCAATTGAAAGAAAATAAAAAGAGAGTTCTTTTTTTCTGGTGCTGGCCCATGAACATACCGTAAAAATTGGATTAGACACACCTAGACTTGGCATTGATTGCATCTTGAATGGGAAATTAGAACATCTGAAAAATTCCTTTTTGGATGGAACAGAAGCACAAGAAGGAAAAGTTGGATGGAAACCAGAGAAGAACTGTAAATCACTATTGAAGTTACTTCCTATGGTTTACCATTGGCTGTCAAAGAAAATTGCCTCGGGCTTGTTTATAGCTAATTCCCTCTACAGAAAACTTCAATTTGTGGACTGGCCTCTGAACGGGATTGATAACTCTGTTTATAGACCAGGATGGGTATCTAAAGATAACAGATAATGCAAATGAGCCTTTTTTTGATAAGCCAGGGAAGCAATTATGGATACAACTTGGTTGATGGATTTCAGAGTGCTTTTTCACAGATTATAGATTTTATTTCTTTTTTTGCATTATAGTTTTCTTAGCAGTGTTAGAAAAACAAAATCAAAGTCATTCGAATAGAGCTAAAAAGATGGAGTGGCTGATATAACCAGCTTTCCTACCACTTGTAAACATAGTGAAACAGATTAAAAAAATAAACAGGCAGTCCTCAGCCTTCTCTGGGAGGAATATGATTTGATAAAAATGTATGTTTAATATTCAATTTATGGTTTCATCTGAAGTGTGTAAACCTAGATGTCCCGTGGGAGTTTACATCCCGTTCCAACTTTAACTCAGATAAAATGCTCCTCATAAACTGTCTTCCTGCTTTTATTTTTGAATTTGTATTTCTGCTGGAGAGGAGGAGGGTGAAGGCTAGACCCTGCCGGTTGGTGGCGGTTCCCTGGGGTGCTCAGCATCTGTGATGAGCCCTTAAGCCTGACTGCACAGCATAGTGATGCAGAGTGGGCTCACTCAGGAGATGGCTGCACTGTGTGTTGTGTTTCTCTCTCAACTCTAGAGCTTGTCCCATTGGAAGTGTTTGGGAATCCTCAGCTTTTCACAGCCAGGATCTCTCTGTGGCTGGGGATTGCATCTGCCAGAGGTCAGAGGGAAGTTTGGTATTCTCTCCCCACCTCAGGTGTTTTGCTTAACTTGCTGGTAGTTCAAGCTTCTGTGAGTTACAGGTGGTTGCCCTGGTGAGGAGCCTGAGCTTTCTGAACCCCTCAGGGTTCTTGGGGCTGCTCTGAGCTCCCTGCAGGTCAGGGAAATCCATCCCTTTCTGGGGTCTGCACTCAAAACACGGAGTATGACTTGCAGGATCCACACGGAGACAGAGATGAGACAAAATTAACCCCATAAAAGGTGTCTGTAAGTTGTGTTTGTAGTTGTAATTTCATATTGTTCTTTAGTGGTAAGATGGAGCTTTATTCCATTTTAGGCCAAAGTCCACAACTCCCTGAAATATTGAAAAGATTTTTAGCAACTCTAACTAGTCCAGGCTTTAAATATTCAGTCTTAGGTGTCTCTTTCCAGTCCTTACTCAAGCCATTGTCTTTCAGTTGGTCCCCTTCAGTAAGATGTCTGGGCTCCCAGCACCCTTGATCACTGAATTATCACATCTCTGAAACTTGAGATAACTTCTCATGAAGCTATCTCAGGACCTCATCCTAGAAATATGCTTACTTTTATAAATGTTCTATTTGAAGGCTCTTCTGTATGATCAGAAAGAAGGGGAAAAATAATGGTGTCTTAGTTGCCATTCAGTTGTAATAGAATCACTCCTTGTAGTTTGAGCTACTCCAGGTTTCAGAGATTTGATGAGATACAGACTTGACCTCTGTCTTGAAGTCAGCTGCCATTGAATTCCATGGGAAGAGCATGGGAATCCTTTATTTTAATTGATATTTAAATATTCAGTCACAAAGTGCTATAAAACCTGCTGGTTTTTACAGGCATTTTCAGGGCCTTCACAAAGAACCACACCTCTCACATTTTTTTCAGCAAAATTGAAAACAGCACAATTTTGCTTAGAGAAATGGCAGACTTGTATGCTGCTTTCTGAACATTATTTTAAGCCTCTTTTCTGAAGGTGTATATGATGAATTATTCTTCAGAGATATTTGGCTGAAGAGTTTGAGTGAATGGACATTGGTACTTTTCAAACATGGCGATAGGTACAGGATCACAGTGTCCCTGCCAAAAAAAAGCATGGATCTGGAATTGCTCAGGGGATTTCTACCAACTTAATTTCCAACATTCATCTCAGTCTAAGTCAGTGCCAAGTTTTCTAAGCATTGGTCAAAGAAGAATATAAATAGTTGGTTTTATTTTGTATTTTCAATTCAAGGTGCCATCAGCATCTTCTTTTGACAGTCACCCTGAGCTTAAAATATCTGTTCCAAGACACCATTTTCTTTGCTTATATGGTGGAGGTTAATGTTGCATATGAAAGAGTGGAAATAATTATAAAAGTCTTGTTCTCAGCTTTGAACGCTTTCTTTTGATTGTTCAGAAGATAGGGGGAGGTAGATTCATTCTGCTGTTTAAATTCCCAAAGAACTTTTTCTTCAGCCATCAAACTTAAATCAAGAATTAAAGCCTTGCATACATTTTCTTTGGCACCAAGAAATTATTTTTTTTCCTCTGAGAAATAACCTTAGTATGAATGATACCAAAATATCTCAAGTAGTAAAATATTTTAAGGGACTGTAATTATTGCTACATTTATCTTCTAGGCTCAAACAGATGCTAAAAATAAGCCTACTCCTAAAAAAAATAATAATTATGTCTATAAGTGAATAAGAACCTTGAGCAAAGATATTGAAAATTCCACCAGGTATTTAAAGAGTGAAAGAAGGAAAGAAAAAAAAAAGAAAATAGAGAAAGAAAGAAAAAGGGAAAGAGCAAGCTCTGTGCTCCTCTGTGGTGCTCTCATTTAAGCAGATTTCAGGTGAATTTTTTGCTTGTCATGTTGGACTTAGAACCTGTCAAAAAATCAGTATTTTAGTGTTGTTAGACAGAAGTCATAGTTGTTCATGGGACCAGTACTTTAACTGCAGGAATGTAAGATCTTACAAGTAGGTATGGAATAATTGATAGAGAAAAACTTAATTTTATTAATAGGTGAATCTGAGAAAAATATTGTTTCAGACTCCTTAATTATGGGGGAAAAATATTACCTTTAGAAACAAATCTTAGCCATGAAGTAAGAGCAGCAGAGTGTTTTGTTTGAGTGTGCGAACACAATTTGGGCTGCTGTTTCTTCGTTTGCATTTGCACAGACATACTGTACTGGATTTTGCTTGCCCTCTGAGAGATGTAGGCTCTTCACTTCTTTGGGAGGTGAAGACAGAACTTCAGCCCAACAAAAGAACAGTTCGGGATGTGGGCACAGCATTTTCTGCTGGCTTTTTGACATCCCAGAGAAGTCAGACTTACTGGCCAGGCCTCTGTGCAAGTGGGATTTCCCTGTGCATGGGCTCAGCGGAGATGTCATGGGCATCCCTTGTATCTGCAAAGTGTCAGCCGTGGTCGGGCTACATGCAGTATTGCCTTGTACAGATGCTTCTGGATTTCCAGAAGTCTTGGCTGCTGTGGAAACCAAATCCTTGGTAGTCTGGTAGTGAAAGTCCCCTGTGCTGCAGGGCTGAACACATTTTAATGTGGAACATACCTAAACAATGAGAAAATTAGAGGAGTCTAAGTAAAACCCTTTATTATGTTGGGCTTATATTTTGTTCAGCAATAAAGAGAACAGTGAAATTGCTTTTCCTAGGTTCTGCTGGAGGAGTTGCAGAGGGCAGTGTGCATTATGTTGCAGGCTATCAAGCTGTAGTTGAAAGGGAGAGCATTCAAAACTTAGCCACAGGCAATTCTTCAAAATGTAAAGAGTCCTTGAAGTTAGGTGGCTGTTAACTAGAGTAAACATAAGCCATGAAGAGGTATGACATGATCTCACTGAAAATCTGTTTCCTGGCTTTGTGTCCCTTCAGGTTATAGACTTTTCTTCTACTTCTTCTGGAGTTCAGACAGAATCAGCTGAAAAATGAGACATGAAGATAAAAATGTGTAATAAAAATAAAGATGTTGCAAACAGTGACCTGTTTTCTTCAGCTGTTCCCTTCTAGATAGATCCGTCCAGTCTAAATTTTCTCTTAAGAGGTCAGAAAAGGCTGTGAAGTTGGCTCATGTGACTGCCACCATGTGATCCCAGTATACTTCAAGAAATGGAATTGAAAGAGAGAGATAGAGGGCAATAGAAAGGGACAAGAAGATTCCACTTAGAAATTCATAGTGCTTTCATAAAATTTTTTTTTACTTTTTTTTTTTTAAACACTCAGATAGCTTCTGTCCATAAACATGTATTTCTTTTTGTTTCAGTGCTGGAAATGCTTTTGAGTATCTTAAACTAAAAGAGACAATGAAGGCAGGTGAAGGGAGGAAGATGTTTTACATTTCAGTGTTTTAGGAAATAAAAATTAGCAAACACTAATAGGTGTCTGTTCTTTTTTAGTCTTTATTAAAATGATGGGATGTGGATCAAATTACTTTATTCAGCAGTTAGCTTTTCCAGCTACCTTGAAATGGGAGACTGCAGGCAGTTGGATAAATTTTCTGGAAAGTTGCCCAGTTTCACTGCTGCTTATATAAGCTTGCCTGTATCCTCTGGGGAAGACTATTTTGTAACTCGTTTTATCAGGGTAAGTATCCCTATGTTCCCTTTAGCTCTGGGATGACAGAAATAGTTGAGTGGTAGTGGTGGTGGTGATGATGATGGCTGTTTCTCTCTCTCCTTTCTGGGGTTAACAAAAGATAGTCATTAGAAACCTTTGCCAAATCAGAGTGCTACCCCTCTCTACTTTGCTATCATCTGAAAATAGCATGCAGTGTACATTACTCACGATAAGCAGTTATGGTTGAGTTATACATTATTTTGCAATTGCCATGTTTTTGGAATTGCCTAAATGATAGCTAAACTTGTTTTGGAGCCAGTGTAATTAAGGATGTGTGACTGCCTTATTAGACTGCCGTGTTGGATTTCAAGAATAAAGCCATCACAGCTTGTTTACACGCTGGTATTTTATCTCTGTAGATGTATGTTCAGCTCTTGGCTGTGCTGCAGTTAAGATGGGATTTGAAGCCTTGTCCTTACTCCATTGGATAACTGTTGTTGTCAAACAGAAATTTGTGCGTTTCCCATTTTGAGACCAGTATTATAAAGTCACCATTAGGGCAGATGAGATAGTTGGAATCTCCAAGCACTGCAGACTGGATCTTCTTGTCTTTGCCATGGTGGTAGCACTGGGAAGTACCTGTTGGTGGAGGCAGATCCCTTTCTTCTATGAATGCACATTTCTTACTGGAACCTGCAAATGAGCACGTTGGATACAGCTCTACATGTTCCAATTTACCACTTCATTCTTCTGTTTGGGTTATTTAATGCAGAATCATGAAGTCATGCTCTCAGAATTCGGTGACAGTATGTAGCAATCTGGCTTCATTATCTACTGGACTAATTTTATATCAAGAATTGCCCTCAGCTTTGTACCCTTGCTATTGGGTACTAAGTTTGATGATGCTAGTTATTTGCATTTTACAGTGCTTGTTGTGGGTTGGAATGCCATGAGGACTCTTAAAAGGCTTTGAGTGATGAGGACAATACATTCTAAGATACATTTCAGGATAAAAATAAACGTGTAGGGTATTTATGATCCACAGAGCCATTTAACATGAAGGTCCTCTCAAGCAGAGCAGAGAGATGCTTTCCTGGCACAACAAGCAAGACCTACAGTGGAGCAGATCTGTTGAGGGCAGTATGAGGCTGGGAAGTGGGTTAGATAATGACAGCAGTCACTGAGCTGAGGTGATACAGGGGTTGTACAGCAATCATTTATGTTACCTTAATTCCTTGCTGTCTGCCTAACTGGTGGGGTCCATTCCTGTTCTTTGAGAAGTCCTTTTGTTCCTTGCCTGAAGTCCATTAAGCTGAGTGGAGGAAACTTCATTGTGTAGGGCTTTCCAAACTATCTTAATCCAACTTTTACTGTAAAATTATCTTGAAACAGTGATTGCTTAAAGATAAGAACCTGACCTAAAAATCCCAGATCCACATAGTGTCCAATAGTCTCTGGATGCCAATGGGTGTTGCACAGGCTGCTCCCCTGGAGTCGTTTATGTATGCTGGCAGGACTGGGATGTTGCATGTAAAATGCCCATCTGAGAACAGAGTTACAGATTTGATGAAATTAGAAGAGAGTCTCTTGGCTTCTTTTCACTGTAGTTGTAAGAGGAGGTTTCTCTCTCATGATTTACATGGTTCAACGATTTAGAATAAAGTGGCAGGTGTGATTCTGAACATGTGAGTCTGCACTGGCAGAAGCAATCATTCGTGCGGCTTTTGCATATGCTCTGGTAGATGCTGTTAAGTCCATATTTACTTCTCAGAGAATAAATGCCAGAGTTGTTTCTGAGAGCTGCTACTGCTGTATCAGGGGAAGAGTTATTTGCTATGTCATCAAGTATCCTATGGTGCAGATTCCTGGAGTTTTAGAAGCATTGTGATTATGAGTTTGTAGGCAGTAGCTGGAAACACAAACTGTGTTTTTCAGCAGGTCTGTCGAACTTTCCAGATCATCTGTTTCAAAAATGTTGCACCATGACTCTAATGTTTTGCAAACATTACAAACAGCTTGTCAAGTGTTTCTCCTTTAGGGTCTTCAGCACCATCAAGGAAGGAGTGTTCCAGTTGGCATCACTGAACTTTTGGTTAGAAGTGTGATTTTGTTGCGTGAGGATGATGGGGGAGAGAATTTGGCTAATGACTGCTGAAACTCTTTTAATTAGTAGGCTTTACAGAGGGTCTGCATTTGTTCTGAGTAAGGGACCTTCCCAGCAGAAAAGCAGTGGGCTTCACTGAGGACAACAAAGGTCTGATTTGAGGTAGGATATGTAAAATCATTCTTTTGTCTGAATGCTGAAGAATGCTTTAAACATGCTTTTTTTGCTATTAGATCACCATTTCATTTGGAGGACCTACCTGTGCACATCTATGCAGCCAGGTTCTCTGTAAAGGGTGGGAGCAGGCAATTTGCAGGTGCAAATGTGTGCTGCAGCGGCACATCAATGCTGGGCACACCTGGCACTCCTTTGAGTTTCTGCATAATTGCATTACTCCTGCCTCCTTTACTTTCTGCAGAAGGTGCCCCCCACTTTGCAAGTCTGTGGGAGGTAAGCGGGGTGTGTGAGGGGGTGTTATGCACTAGTTAACCTCTGACTGCGTCTCATGGGATGTTTAAAAATCTTTTGGAAAAGAGACTGTAGCATAAGGCTTCTCACGTCTTCTCCCTCTGACTATAAAGCCAGGGGGAGCATAACCTTTTTGGAATCTAGAGACTTCTGTGGCTTTCAGGGCCTGATCCACAGTGTATTGAGGTCAGTACCTTCCTAATGGGCTTTGGCTGAGTCCCTCTGAGAACAGGAGCAATTGGCCCACAGAAAGGCTGCTAACCCATTTTTCACGCTTGCCTCCTCTCTGCTGAAGGAATCAAGGGGGAAAAGCATGACTCTTAATGACTGCTGATTATAAATAATTAGGCGTCATTCAACATTTACACTAACATATTTAAGTTGTGATGTGTTTTGCATTTATTAGTGTTGGCTTCTCTCCTGTGGCTTGGTGCCTTTGCTTGGTATCTCTCACCAGTTCCCTGTGTAAACACTGGGGGTTAGATGGGAAGATGGGCCCCCAGTTTGGCATCCCATGGAGGCTGGCTGCTGTGCAAGTCCCTTCTGTGCTATGGTTCACTACTGAACAACTGATTAGCAAGTGTTGAGTTTTATCTTTAGGGCTTGTCCTCATCTTAGTTGGATTTTCCATGGAGTGAGAATTATTAATCTATAGGTGATGCACAGCAGACTCCTTAGATAATTCTAACAACATTGCTTGTGCAAGCGCTTAACACTCCGAAATATGGTAAAGCCACATTTGTGGTGTAGGGACCAGTAAGGAACTCCCAGTCCATATGGCACCAGTCATGGTGCAGCAATCATGCTCTTTTAGTGTAACCATGAGTATGGTTTTTTCTTCTTTGCAGATCATGTAACAAAACGATAACAGATGAATCTAATAAATATGCCAGCAATGCTTTCATGTGCTGTTTTCTGTAAAATAAAATTAAAACCTGTAGCATATGTTAGTTTTTCAGGGAAATAAGTGAAAAAAAAAAGAGTAAAAGAGTAACACCTCAAAGGCTAGATGTTAGCATTTATATGTACCAAAAGGAATTTTTAACAGGCAAATAATAAAAAATAAAAAAGTCTGAATTTGCACATCAGAAATGGTATTGTCTTCATCCAGTTCATAAATGTGAAGCTGAGGTGAAACTACACAGTTAAACTGTGATGTGTCAAAGGCAATGTATAACCTTTTTAAAGTCTATATAAATCAAACCTTTAACCTACTGCTTTTAAAAGGGAATGTCTAGAGGATGCTTTTGAATAACATTTTTTTTGTATTCCATTTAAATGTAGATTTTTAAGGCCTTCAGTATAGTGGTGCATCTTTTGCAATGAAATGTTAATCAGGACTCTTTTGTAGCAACTTGGTTCAAAGATAAAATATTTAGTGCTGTTGTATATTGAGCCCACATTCCTTACATACACACATGAGCTCTCTCCCCCTCCTCTTCCCCCTTTCCCTCTCCTCTTTCCTTTTAATATTTTTTTTTATTCTCCACACCATCAGAGTTGCAAGGAAATATTTTATTTAATATTTGAAGGCCTGATCTGTGCATTTTCATACTGATAACCTAACTTGGTTATGGTTCTAGCAGACTGCTAGCAAGGAACTGTAATACTTGGATGGCTGAATATAGTTAATGTCCAGGATCAGTCTCTTTCCCATTTATCCTGTGTTACTGAGTAGAAAACAATTTTAGCTGTCTCTAGTTAACTTTCTTTGCTGAGCAAATTTGCAATATTAGAGGAAATCTGGGTTTCTATTTCCAGTGATTACAGTAATTCTCAACTTGTAGATACAGCTGCATTGTACAGTCACGTAGATCCATTGGGTTTTGACTTGTACTGCTATAACCAAAATACATTAACATTCAAGGTAATGTGTGTGTCCTGAAACACGCATGCTACTAGGAATGGGGTTACTTATTAGGTTTGTAAATCTAAGTATATGCATAGACTGCTCACAGGTCGAGGGCTTAAATAATCAGTTTATTTCATTATTAAATCTCTTTTTCAAAGTTTGTAACTTTTGAATAAAGAAGCACGGAAAGTAAATTTTGTTCTTACTAACGTTCCATCATAATGAGCCTAAGCCGATTTCCTGTGGTGTGATGATGAGAGTTTGTTCCAAGATAAATATTTGTTTCACAGAAGTCATATTTTATTTAAAGTATGATTGCTATTTTTTCATATTTTTCTTATTGATATCTTGATCTTTCTGGATTATTTTTTTGACTAATTTGATTATGTGCATTTTGATAGAAGCCAAAACGATAGGGATATTGTAACATTAGACTGATTTAAACTGAGTTCCACAAAACCTTAGACTTCACAATACAGGAATGGGTCTTTCTTGATGTAAGGATTTACTTCAGTCGTGTCTCTTGTGTACCATTTTCACTTTTTAAAGAAACATGGTAATAAAAGAGGTCAGGAGTCAGTCTGTCACAGAATGGAATTGTGGGATTAAGGGCATAGGGTCTGCTTTCAGTGAAGTGCAGAGCACACATTTGGACTGTGAGGATGAGAGGAGCAAAGAAGATTGTCCAGTATTTATGCGCTGGCAGGAATTTACTGTGGGATTATAGTTTATCTTGTCTAAACTCTGCTTTCAGAGAAATCAGTGAGTTTTCTGCAGCACAACCTGCATCAGCGCAAACAGCCTGTTGATCCTTCTCTTCAAACTTCTTAATGGCCACTGCACTGAAAATACTCATCATGGGTTTTTTTTGTCTCCTTTTTAACACAGGGGGAAAAACCCCACCAAAACTCAAGAGGACTTGATGATGAATAATTTGACACCTTCCCAGACTCTATCTATTAGGCTCTCTTCTGATCAAAATGCTGTCTTCTCAGCTGCACCAAACTGTTTGCTGCAGGTGGATGATACTGTGCAAACAAATGCAAACCAAGCTGAATGTTTGAAATCAAAAGGCAGATTGCATCATTTTACTTGGTGTGCAACAGCCCAAAATTCTCAAAGCTACCTCCAGTGGGGATGGTGGTATATATATATTCGGTTTTGGAAAACCTTGCCAGCCATGTTCACTTGAGCATGGTATCACTGTAATTACACTGGCAAGTTAATACCAAAATAATGCCAGGTATTTCAGTTTTGTATTTAGCAGGAAACTAGTATAAACATTTTCTGATTTTTTTTTTTTTGCCAGTCTCTTCCAGTTCTGCAGGAATCACCAGAGCACCAGGAAAAATAAGTCTTTGTTGTATATATGGACTCTATGTCTCTGAAAGAATCATTTTGGTATGGAATGAAGAGGCTAAATAGCCCACTGCTGTGCAGGTTCCAGATTTTATTTCGTCTTGATAAGCCCTGAAATTTTGGAAATTTTGCAATGTGTGCTCCACTAGTCTTTGAGGAGTTTCTTGTTCCGTTTCACTGAGAATTTTACTGGAATCATGGATTGATTTCTGTCTGGTTTCTTACAGCACAGCTGCCGCTCCATTTGTCAGTGACAAAGCATTTTTAATATTTTCTTAGTTTTATAACGATATTTTCTTAGTTTTATAACAAGGAATCTTGGTCTCCAAACATGAAAACAAACCAGTAAGCAGTAACCTGTGAGAGCTGAAATCAAGCAGGCAATGGTATTATATCAAGGTATGGTAAGAGCCATTGTGCTGTAACACAGGAAAGATCAGCTTGGGTGCCAATAGGGAGCTACTGGTGTTTGCAGACTAGCTAAGACTGGCTTAGCAACTAAATCAGTGATAGTATGCCCTAGGAAGGCTTTATTATACAGAGGGTAATTTTTGCTCGTGAAACTTCATGACATAAGAGTCACTGAAGTCACAAGTCAGCAGTGAGAACGATGACACTCATTGATTATAAGCCAGCCCGTTCGAGGGGGAAACTCATCTCCCCAGGGCAGTGCTCCTTCAGAGGCTTGGATCAGTTTTATCTTCGTGTTGCTTCTCTGAACGGCTCCTCTTGGTTTACATTGGTTTTAAGTGAGAGCGTAAACAAGTTTGCAGTGTTAAGTTCACAGCACTTTGTGTCATGTGCCCTTTGGAAGTGCTTTCTGAGGTCTTCCCCAGGACTATTTGAGCACGAGGTGGGATCCTTAAATTTTTAAATAGCAATTGTGATTTGCCTGGCTGTAATCACCTCCACCCGGCCTTTCAGTCACTGAGCACAGCTTTACAGAGCCTGTAAATGCTGTTCCTTAATTGCTTATGAGCAATTAAAGGAACTCTTACACTAGCCAGATTTTCTTAAAAAAATGACTGTTAAATATTAAGCTGTCTCTTACGGTTTAAACGAGGCAGCCTTGTTTTGTAGGGAGCGAGAGCTGGGGACCAAACTAGTTGCAATCTGAGTCTGATCAATTTGCTGTGTGACTTGGGTCTTTATTCTTTCAGAGTGTGAAAAACGAGGTTCACCCTCCTGTTAGAATTTAAAGAGTTTAATATAAAGACAATAAGAGACATAAAATAAAGCAAAGGGATAACAGCCGGGTGCCTTGGCACTCTGCCAAAAGCATGCCTGATGCCCGAGGTGAGTCCTTTTTATACCATTTTTACTGTCTGTTCTCTATTCATATTAAAACTTTTCCAGGAATTGATCTGCATGGCCACTCCTTGGGTCCGCCTTTTTAGAGCATGCGTAGTCTTCGGCCTTGTGGTTTTATTTCTTTTGATTCTTGGGGTTGGGCCCGCTAGGTAAGAGTCGATGGTAGGGTGGATCTCTTAATTCTCCAGACAGTCAGGGCTGATTGCAGCTTTGGGCCTCTTTGCCCCCCGGGCAGAGCGGTGATAGCGGCTCTCGGACCCTCCTGGCCGCCCGTTCTCCGGGCGGAGTAGCCTTTGGGCCCTTTTGTTCTCTGGACAAAGTGTTGATCAGCAGCTCCTTGGGCCTCATCCTCTGCTCCCTTGGAGGTTACCTTACTTGCTCACACTTGCTAACATTCTTGCTAAAACGAGAGAAAACTACATCCACACAGCAAAAAGCATTTCTAACATTATATAATATCTACTTTAATACTTTGCGAGAAGCCAATACTATAATATATGTTTATAACAAGAGCATGTTATTTTCCTTTGTAAAGGGAGGATTATATATCTTACACTTAATCATCTATTGTTTAGGAAGAATTTTGCATACACGGGGCTGTTGAATGTAGATGTTTAAGCTGGTACCTTGATGAGCATGAGACCTGTTGTCCTGCTTCCTGGAGGACTTTGCTGTTAATCTGAAGCCATGTATCATGCAGCTTCAATTCACCAGAAAAATGAGATCTTTTTCCTTTCCTTACCCACCCTTGCAAAAGAGGAGGAGGAGGAGGAGGTGGAGAGAAGTCGGGACAATAGAACAGTTTGCAGTGGCTTCCACTAGCTGCCTACGGGAGGGAGGATCTCTTCAGGCACTCACTCCCTGCTGCCTGGGAGTGGAGCAGTGGGAAGCAGAGGGTGGTGCGCCGACTGCATCCCCATGAAAGACCGCTCTGAGCTCCTGCTGCTCTCTCCTCCCAGGCCTTTTGCCTCCACGGTGTGTTGTCTCTGTGGTAACAGGCAGCAGATATTAGAGCTGGAGATGTTGGCAAAGGCAGCAGCCTAGATCAAACTGGCCTTGCTCAGAGTAGGGCTAATGCTGTAGATGTTCCTTCTGCCAGGGCAAGGAAGGAGAAATGGGGAGGGACCTGCTGTGCTGTAGGAGTGGTGCAGGAGGTAGGTCCTGTGCTCTCCTAAGACATCAAAGGAAGCAAGGGCTCACAAGCTAGGGTGCCATTGCAGCCAGGCAGCTGCTTCTCTTTTTCAGAAAAGGGAATGGACTCCCATCAGCTGGTGGGGGCATCAATCCAGTTTTGACTGTGGGAATTTAAATCAGGGTTGTATTTATTTGCTTCCTGCTTTGGTTCATCTTTCCTTGCCTATGCTTTGCACTCTGCTAGAGGCATGGTACAGTCCTGGACTGGAAAGACTGGGCTATGGGATGTTGGCAAATAAAATGGGAAGTAGTGAAAGGTGGTAGATCAAAAAACAGGGAGACTTTCCGACAGGATAAGGGAAATGACATCTAGATTAAAAAAGAAACTCAGGAGAAATACCTTTTTTAAATCATGATCGGTAGAAGGTAAGATGGCCAAAACAAAGCTGAAAGTAAGTGTTAAATAACTAGGAGAAAGAGATTAAGTGGGTGGAGGAAGACAGACGTAAGCTTAAAATGAAAAGAAAGAAAAATGAACGTGTGAGTATTTTTTTGGGAAAGGACATCTGTGGTAAATCAAAAGCTGAATAGAAAAGACAAGAGGGTAGCAGAACTAGGATAGAGAGAAACAAACAGAAAATTACCAAATCGAGAAAAACATACAAGAGAGATCCGTTTCTGGAAAAAAAAAAGACATTTTAATGACAAACCAACACACTGTTGGTTTAACATACCGAACCCCAGTTTCTAGCCCTGCTTCTCAAACTCAGAGTTTCCTTCTGATTAATGAAGTAATTCAATACTGTGTGTGGAAAAGAGAGATGGCATTTTTACACCTATAGAAACAGTGATGTCACATGTTTTGGTTAGGATGGTGAGAGTTAGATAAACAGTCTGTATGAGTGTTTTTAAGTTGGAGGAGATGGTGAGATCACAGCTTGAGCTGGAATCCAGACATTCTGCTGAAACAACCTCATGCATAAGAAGTGGCCTGTAGAATTTTTTTCCTCAAGAAAGCCAAACAAACCTGAAACAAAAATAACCTCTCCCACAGTTTGGTGGCAATCTTCAGTCAGGCCCCAACTGGTGACTCTCACAACAGGAAACCTCAGTTTGCAAGTATTTCGAGAGTCACCAGGGTTCTCATTATTTTAAGTCTACAAGTGATGAGTGGTGTAGTGTGTAGTGGTAAACAAGGAAGTAGAGTGGGATTTACAAAACCAGCATAAATCAACTGGCATTGGCTTCTTGGTGGCAGAGTTCCTGGTAGAGTTGCCCAGGGGAGGATGACAGGAGTTGTTACTGGTGCAGGATCATGCCCTGCTTCAGGAAAAGGAGATAAGGCTGCATAAGTGGGAGAGAAGGAAAAACAACACAAGAAGTTGCTGAATTTGCCAGAATTTGGAACTGGAATTCTGTTTGTATATGCTGTGGCAAGAGTGGCCATTTCTATTTCTTCTCCTGCCTTTCCCTCCACTTCAGTTTTCTTCCCTTCCTCACTTAGTTTTCTCAAGTTACCCTTTTATCCTGATCTTCTGATCTCCTTGCTAAATATTTATCTTTTCCGGGCTCCTGTTGTTTACGCCTCATTTGCACTCTCAAATTTTTTTTTTGGTCTTATCATATGCTCATTTCAATTTTTTTCCCATTCCCTCTAATTTTTCTGCCCATTTCTTAAGTTGACCCCATTTAAAACTGCCCTGCAATTCTGAGGCCAGTGTCTGCTTTGTCACACTCACTGTCTTCACTACAACCCTCCCCACAGTTCCATTTGTTGTGAGGTTGTCCTGCACGATTTTCCTTACATCTTTCAGCCTGGTTGCCCATCTTGGGTTGCTGCTTTGGCAGCATAACCTTACTTGATTTCAGCTCTACCTGTCTCTGATGCTTTACTTACTGCTTGATGCGACTGGAGCAGAATTTACTACCTTCTATATTCCTAGAGCTTTCTAGAGCTGCTCTTCAGCTCTGCTTATTTATGGAAATAGCAATTCCAGCTTTCTTCAGGTTGATTGGAGATCGATCAAAGTTTCCCTTTTTCTGCTACGTATGTATTTTAGTTTTAGTGAGAATCTTGAGCACTGAATTGGTGAAGTAACTCTGGTCACTGCAGGATGTAGAGAATGAAAGAGGCAGCATTGCTAGTACGTTTAAATAAAAGTTAGAAAGTATGTAACTAGATTTCGTTTCTGTTTCATTCACTATCCCTAAATCCTTTATGCAATTGGCAAAATGAGAATGCTTTTATTATATCTCTTCAAAAACTGTTTGGGACAAGATAAGGTGATGAATTGATGCCTCAGGGCTCTGATGAAAACCTATATTTACCTGTTTCAAAAAGTCTACCCATTTAATGAAAAACAGGCAACACACTAGACGGAGCATGCCCTCAAGATACGCCAACATACACAAAACACAGAAAAATCTGTGAATCACATTGCGTAAGTAGTTGCACATACTGGCACTGCAGTTCTCCACAGACATATGATGGTGAAGTTTACAAGCTGTAGGCATTGAAACTTGGTTTAGAAAGGAGTGTGATACAGATTTTTTTATTGCAAAGTTTGCAGTAAGCGAACAGTATGTGTTGGTGTTTTATTCATAGTGTGTATGCCCAAAGAAGACTGTTTCTCTTTTTATAAATTTTTACTTCAATGCCAAATGTTGATCTAAAGAAAAGTGAATTTCTTAAATAAAGTTCTGCCAAGATTTGTTAGTCTTTGATTAGTCTTCTGAGTACTGGTCAGCAATGCTGAGGTGTTGCTCTCATGGCTGTGAAGGGGCTTCACTCTGACAGGTGATACGGATGCCACAAATTTTGGCACGAAGTTTGACAGAATATGTTTAAAGGTGCAAAGAGAGATGATTTCATAACTGTCATTTCCCTCACCTATACTCTGCCTGCTGCTCTGTTTTCATTGTCATTTATTTTGATGTGCTAATTGGTTGCTATTTTCCAGATGAATTTGACAGGGAAGTTGTTAGTCCTGTCCCAAAAGTGTCCTGCCTGTAGGAATTGGGAAAAGCTAACAGAAATATGCCCAACATAAAGTAAGTGTTGTCTTTAATTCCAAGTCCAGGTGTGAAGCAGCTTTTCTCTCTCATTCAGCAGCCATCCTGGAGGCTGATTTGAGCTAAGTCAGCAGAAAAGCTGTTAGTTCTGAAGATCTCGGGTAGGAATGTGACCTATTGAACAGGTCATCTTATTGATGCATCAGTATGGCAGGCGTTGTCTGCAGTTGCAGCGGTGGCGACCAGCACTACAAAGAGCTCTGTGAAAGCTGAAATTACTCAACTGAACACTACTGAGCAGTGCTGGTGCTGCTGAGTGCCTTCTGTGTAGAACTGGTAGCACTGATGTGTTCCATGTGGTTTATAAACAGAAATGATACAGAACAAATGTGTTACGCTTTATCAACTGTTATCACAGTTGATGGTAACAGTTTCTATTGAATATAGATTCCTTGAATATGATGATGAACACAATATAATTAACTAAAATTAATGTCTATATGTGTTTTATTCTGTGGTATAAAGCTGTGAGAGAATATCTTCTCTGATTTCTGTGTTATCACATTTCTAGGAATGATACAACATCACAGTAAAAGGTCAGCACTTAGTCTGATACTCAGAACAAAACATGAAAACAATTTCTTCAGACTGAAATATGAGTATTTTTGGAGAGGTCACGTTGCAGTGTTTGGGGTAGCTTCAGACACAGGACAGTGCTTCCTCTTTCAGCTTGCCGAGACTGATCAAAAATCCAGGAAAAAAAGGAAAAGCCCATTCTCTTTATATTTCAAGTTTTTCCCACAGCTACCATCTGCAGCATGGATGATATGAGTGTGGGCAAGAGCAGTCTTTGGTTTTCATTGCAAAAAGGGGAATAGTGACATGTCTGTAACACTGTGAGTTACTAGTGAGGATTTGATACTTGGCTACTTGTGCTTCTTAGCATACCTTTGGGAGGCAAGTAAGGTGAAGATTTCTGTGGAATCCATTGAAATCCTTTAATGTGTTTCATACATTTCACTAACTTGTTTAGATAGAATCACATTTATCGCTTGCATTGTGTGTGCTGCATATCTCATAACATTGTAATACACATGCTAATAATTTCCCCATGCCAAAGTCTGTAAAAGATTTGGAGTATTCACTCTCCACTGTGAACCTCCAGTGGTGTGGAGAAAGTCATACCTGTGTGTATGTGGCAACTTGAGTGTGACTTGTCATCTGTGTTTAAATGCACAGGTCCATAAGTATTTTGTTAGTCCATACCAGATTATTTCCAGGAAAAACTGATGCACTGCTGGTGACCTGTTGACCAGCTCTGTCTGTGCTGCTGCTCTGCTGGCTGGTCACATAACAGTGGCTCCTTGCTTGCTTGAAGCTGCTAAAATGCATTAGGCACAGCTAGTAGGTGCACGCAGTTACTCTTTTTGGACAGGTAATTTCTGTAGTTGCTGTCAGTATATGTGATGTAAATATTAAAAATGTTAGATTCTAAGCCAGTCTAATGACTAAGTTCTGAGCAACCACATAAGAAGTTTGAGGCACCCTGCTGTATTTTCTTTTACTTGAATGATTTCTGGGGATGTGAGTACTTTGGGGATTTTTTAATACTCTGAGGCAACTCTCTGGCCTGGATAAATCAAATGTACATTCTTTGGCTGTCACCTAGATGGTGCTTACTGTATTAAACACAAGACTTGCTGAAAACTTTCTCTTCTAAAGGAGCAGGCTGCACATTTTGTCTTCACCCAAGAAGGTGGGAAAGTTCTGTAAGTGGAAGAATAACAGAACAGATGTTAAACGAAGAGGTATAATATTGAACAGAAATATATGTGTTTTCTTTGTGTTTTTCAGTGTTTAAGATGTTTTTTTCAAATGGAGATATTACTGGATCATGCTGTTATACCTTGGCGTATGTTAATAGCTGCCCTGAACCCACTTATGCTCCTGTGCAAGAAGAGACTTAATGGTGCATAATCAACTTTTGCCAGATGCTTAACAGTGCAAAGCCTTTAACAATTTGTACAAGAAAGGTATAAAACAAAGCATTTGGATTTTTGATACAACAACTCCATCTGACTTGATAAAAATTGACGCAAGAGCGGCTGGCACATAATGTAGGCTGCTCTGAGCTAATATTGACCCAGTATATCAACCTAGTATGTGTCAGAGAAACTACATGAGGTCACACAGAGTAAACACTAATCTTAAATGGAGTAAACACTGATCTTAAATGGAGTAAACACTGAGTAAACAGCATCACACTGAGTAAACACTGATCATTTGGACTGAGGGGAGTTTTTTTGGTTATTAGCTTGCTAAAAGATGTGGGACAACAATGTTGTTGATGTTCAACAACAATTTTGACTGCCACGACTGAGAGGAAGGTTTTTCAACCACATGGGCTCTTGCAGTTTGAAGATGATGAGTGTTTTGGGTGTGGTTCTGACAAACTCCAGCTGCTGGAATGTACTTCCAGCTCTGTCACTGATAGCATAATCTCTCTGCTTTAGTGTGTACTGGTTCCAAATCCTGGAACCCTGGGCTCTGGGAACTGGCTGATGTTGCTAATGTCCTTCAAGGGTGTCATTGGAGCTGACTGTCACTGTCTTACTAGGAAAATCTAGAGGCCTTGCAGAAAGAGGTGCTGTTGTTTGAGGGATCCTCAGTACAGAAACTTTGCTGTAGAAAGGATGGATCTCACCATTAAAGTGAACTTTAATAATATGTGAACTTTCTGTATCCATAGTCAGGTGATTTATTGTCCTGGAAAGCTGGTCCTGGCAGCTGATATGATAGAGTGAAACAATCTTCTCTAGTTTGCTGTTTTGTTTTTCTTTTCATGCTGGGAATTGAAAGGACATAGAGGAGAAAGAAGGGGAAGTTTATGGGATCGTGTGAGTTAAAACTCTTCCTCAGTATATCTTGTGTATTGCAGTATCATGAGTGGGAGTATATGTAGCCTAGCCTAGCTGTGGTTTCTTGATTATTGGCATGCTTCAGGAATGCTAGGAGTGTTTTGACTTTTTTCCTTGTTGCTTAATTTCATTCACAAGAATCCTACATTTCTGACATTACTCCTCGTACTTCAAAGAAGAAACACTTCAAAGTCATGTCCTTCTGGATACCGTGACACCAAACTTGCTCTTCTTTTAGCCTCAAATTTTGTCTTTTTGATTCCAAGAAATGTTCGTCTCTACTAATGAGGGATAACTGTCAGGGGCTTTAAAGAAGTCCTGTCTTGAACCCTGCCTACCTCCTCTTTTATAAACTTGAAGAGTTTATAAGCAGTGGTGTGATCGGATCCTGAAAGCTAATGAAGGCCAGCAGAATAAGAACTGCTGTTTTCTGTTACTGGACAGTCATGCCTTTATTTTGATGGGCTGCTGTAATCATCCTTCTATGTGTGATTTGGGCAGTTTCTCGCAGTGAGACATTCCAGTGTGTGTTGTCATTGGTCTGCTTGCACTCTGCCTCCTGCTAAAAACTTTGGGGGTAGATGTCCAGACACTTCTAGAAATGAATTCAAGAAAAGCACAAGCGGTTTAACCAGGGCCCTTCCAAATGGTGGGTAGGCATAGCTCAGCTGCTCTTCTTGCCACGACATATTTGTGAGTGGTCATCTATATTGAAAGAAATACTTATTTTATAGACAAGACCCCAGGCTTTAAGGCTGTAAGTAAAATGTCAACAGTGATAACATCTATGATAGACAGTTGGTGCAAACCTGCTAAGACAGTAGGCTAGTTTATGTTTATTGATTCTGAGAGGGACGAAACCTTGTTTGTTTGGCATTTCTGTCAAGAGATGCATGGTACCCATGAAAAAAGGATACTGTTGTGGTGCCTTTGTGTGCAGTGATGTCTGGGCAGTTTGACCATGGGAAGAGAAGGTATGCATAAAGGTTGGAACAATGCACTTCATGCTCTTAATTTGGGGGGGATGGATGGATGGACGGATGAAAAAGGTTGCTAATGAGAGAGCTTCTGGCTTGTCATTATTTAGTATGTGCCTTTTGCTGGGAAAGTTGTATGCTTCAGAGAAAGTCATTGTAATTGGCATAGGAGCAATTGTGGAAATACCAGAGTGAGAGGCTTTCAGGGTACAGTACTTTCCAGAGTGCAGTATTGATGCCAAGCTGCAATAACGAAGATCTGTTGTTAAGATTAGATAAATGACTGCTGTCTGTAGCCCCACAGTACAGCCTCTTCTTGCCATGTTGTTAGCAGAGCCCAATTAGTATCAAATAACTATTCTGTCAGAGTTGGGTGGATACATCAGATCTTTTTGTTCAAAATTACTGGCTTGTAGTTGTTGTTTTGACCGTTTCCAAGCTCATTGCACTGTACAGTTGTCACTAAAATAATCCTGGATGCCATCACTGTGGCATATTTTTCTTTTGTGTCTATAGTATTTGAAGTTCATTTATAGAGCATTTAAACATCTCTTTTGTAGACTTCTCTTCCACAGTACCCTTCTTGTCTTCCACTGAAGACTTATGCTGCTGCTGGAAGTCAGTGCCACATCCAGAGCTGAGTAGCCCATGGGATTAAGCTAGGATTTCCTTTTTGCTGTGCATCACCCCACCCCCAGTGCTCTGTTTGCATACAGCAGAGAGCTTTTTTTGCCTGTATTTGCATAAGCTGCCCCCAGATCCTGTTATCTCTTTACATCTCAGTTATGCTCTCATTTGCTATTGGGTTTCTGCCAGCTGGGTTTATCGTTAATATTAGCAAGATGTAGCTGCTGAATCAGTTTTTACACATTTTTCTATGCAGATTCCTTGCTTTTATTCACCACCCTCTGGGTGCGAAACGGACAAATAGCATTACTAGCAATCTGGACTAGCAATCCATTTACATGTACATTCAAATTCACTACTGTATCTGATACCAAACTGAGAAGGTTGGGAGGGAAATAAAATACATTGGAGCCAGTTGCTGGAGTGGGTGGATAATGCTGTATTACGTTGGAAGTGTGAAGCATGAAAACCTGCGATATTTCATTTGTTAGCTTTGCTTAAAATTGCTATCAGCTTTTCTTTCTGAGTGACTATTGCCTTCAGGATGGCAGAGGAAGAGGTGATAGGGCAGTGGGAAGGAATTATCTGTTCCTGTGCTAGAGTTTTCTATTTTACTCAGCAGTGACTTTTTGTTAAGGAAAAAGGCAAGTATGAAAGGGGTGGCATATAAAAGAAAAAAGTGGAATAAGGAGAAAGGTGGGAAAGTAAGCTTGGAGGGGAAGAGGTAATTCAGGTATTCTTGTCAAGTTAAATTCAGTCTTTGTTTAAGTACATTTGTGCTAGACACAGAGCTCCTCAAATGCTAGTTATGTAAAAATGAATGAATTTTTATGTAAGGCAGTTTTTTTACCTGTTGGCTCTTACAAAGCCATTCAGCTTATGTGTATGGTCAGAGAAATGATTTCCTATTTAGAATACCCATGTTCAATCTACATTAAAAGCAAGAAAAGTTTTGTTGTTGTTAGTTCTCATAAAAGCCTTGATATGTTTATTAACAGGAAGAAATGTAGTTCTGTTTTAAAGAAAAAATAGATGCAAGCCATATGTATTGTGCACGGAAGGAAGCATCTAAAACCTGGTTTGAGTGAAGAACTGTTCTCTGATCTCTTTGTAGAGCTGAAGGGAGAAGTATTTTTTTTTTAACAATTCCCTTGTTTCAGTTTTGTTCTGTGGTTGATTTTCTCTCCAGTTTGGTTAGCTGTTAAGCAATGGTAACAGTGTTTTAAAACTCATTATCCCTCAATGGTAAATATAGCCTCCCGCAAATTGGAAATTAAACATTTTGACTGTGCAAGTTAAAATACAAAAGATAAAATCTAAGTGTATACCAGCCAAGCACAAATACTTGAGAATTTTTCTTGAACTGCTAAGGTTACCCTTGGCCTTATTTACGAACACCCACACTTAATTCTTGGATGATTTTGTATCCCAGCAGTGGGCTGCTTCAAAGTTGTCTTAAGTCAAGCTCTGCAAGGAAAGCAATCTAGAGTTTTCTCTCTTATTTCTACCCTCGTTTCTCCAACATGGAGATTGTCCTGGCTGTGCAAGAAGAAAGACGAGATGTGATTTAATTACTCCACAGCTTTAATAACTCATCTGGGAACAGTGACATTTAACTGTACTGTACAGTTCATCAATCTTCACTGGATCCTGGATTTTTTTTTTTTAAAACAAGGTCCTCTCAGCAAGATAGGGTACATGTGCTTTTTCTTTTCCATTTGATCAGACCAGTGATACCAGACAGCTCCCCCCAACTCAAGTGATGTTTCCCAATTGTTATTGGAAGTAACAGTGATGGAGGTAGAGGTAAATACCTGAAAGTTCACAATCTTTTGCTGTCCAGGCAAACTGCCTCTGCAGTGGTGAAGAAAGGCACATTCAAATGAAAATTGGATAGGATGGGTGACTATTCTGAGTGTTGCCACTCAAGAGATTATTTCGTAAACCATTAGTGATGCCAGTTAAACATGGGAAAATTTCTTGTACTTCCTTTATGCTTCCAACATCCTGAGACCTCGCTATGTTTTACACTGAATGAACAGTTTACCATTTTTTTTCAAAGGTGAAAAAACATATGTTATTTTGGTAACTGATTTTTAAATACAGGGTCTCCGGTAGTTCTCTGAGAGACTCAAATTGTGTAGCCTGAAAAAAACCAAAACATTTTTGTGGTGCTTTTGAAGGACCCATTCTGAGAGGCCTCACTTTGCTCATTTGTGGATCTATGTCTGATAACAGACAGTTCCTGCTGTGGAGAGTTTATAGTCTGAAGAGACAAAACAGATACAGGCAGAGAGACAAAAGTCACAGAAGTACTGGCTGGACAACATTTGTGGCGATCTTGGTCCCTCGCATCTCCAGACTTCTCTGTAGGCACAGACTAGTACCAGTTGCTCACTAGGACACACATGTTTTGGAAATTCAGTTGCTAAACACAGTATAGATCAGTGAATCTTAGTGATGATAAAGTCCTTATCGTTTTGAAACTGAAGGTTTTTGAATGACTCACTGATGTAAGTGGTTTTATCAGCATTCAGTACCTTTGTAGATCAGGCACTCAGATGTCTATAGGGAAGTGTCTCTGAAGTGTGACATCTGACCCAGAGAACTGATTTTGAAATGTGGCCTTCTACCTATCTCATAAAACTATCTCATGAAACTATCTCATCTCGCCTATTGTAGTCTTACAGGTTATAAGGCTGAAAATGCTTGGTGTTCTTCTATAGGCTTTAGGAAAATACGGCTGTATTGATTTGGCTGTGTTATCTTACCTTTATTACAAAATGGTAGACTATATATTTGATTAAAAAAACCAATCAAGATGAGTCATATTGTTTGGTTGCTGTTTCATTGCTGATGTTCCAGTTTTGGTGCTGTTTGGCCTGGCTTCCTTATCTAAGCAGTGAGAGAAGGTGATCAGGTCTGTCCTAAGAAACTGCATGTATCATTGGGAGTTAAGTTTTTCTGGTAAAGATTAGATGAATCATCTGAAAGTCAGAATTATTCACTGCTCTTCAAGTTCCTCTGCAGTATTTGGTTGTTGTAATGAAATAGAGAATGAAATTTGTTAGCTTCAGTTTGGCTACTTATGTTATTGAAAGATTAAATTAGACCTAATAGTTTCAGAATTGAAGATTAAAGGCAGATATTGTTATTATTACTGGATGGCAGAACAGTACCTTCTATAGAAAACTATGAAAAAACATTCTGCATTCCCCATATTTCTAAAGGTTGGATAGTAGAGTCATCTTATCTACCCTTACCTTTCTGAAAGGTAAATGTCTAACTGGGTGATCTCTAGTCAGTGATGTACATTCAAAGAATGAGCTCTTCCATTTTGAGATAGGCTGAAGCACAGTCTAGAGGCATCATTTCTCAGCCAGCAATAGAAGTGGCCTAGACAACAAGAGCACATTAGAGTTAGGTGAGGTGGATCCTACTTCATGACTCTCATTGTATTAAAGGGCATTTCTCATCTTCCATACATTTAACTGCAGCTGTGAGAGTTGCAGAGATAATTGTTCCTCAGGTGTTATCTTTCTTCTTCCTGCAAAGCAGGACTGTGTTTTTTGTCTATCACTATTATGAGCCAGCTGCATCAAAGAAAAGGCAATGCTGACAATGTAGAGGGAACAGCGAGAGGAAACTGACGAAGCCCTTACAGGATCCACTGTTCTGAATATCATGTGAAAGACACCTCCACCAGTTTTCCTGTGCTAGTCCAGGGTTTGATGGTGAGAACGATGGGGGAAGGTTTCTGTTTACTTGTTTGTTGGAGAGTGGGAGCCTTGTCAGAAAGGAGAAAAGGAGTAAGAGAGAAAAGATCCCAAAAAAGAAGCTGAAGAAAGGGGCCCAAGCCCAGTGTGCTGAGATTGGACAGAGAACCTAGAGGGAGAGACAGGGAATCATCAGGAATGAGGTACAATGACTGGCATGCATGACTGAAGATTAAGAAAAAGACATATTGAGAGAGAAGATAGGAACAACTGTGCAAGGAGATTCTTCCCACAAGGAATAGGACAAAGAGCTTAGATTTCATGGCTAACAGATACTGGTTAAAGAAAATGCATCTGAGATGAGAGGTTTGTGGAGTGCAGTGTTGCAATAGAAAATAGGACTGGGAGGAGGAGATAGTAGTGGGGAAGATGAAGCATTTCCAAAATTACAAGGGGAAGATGCAACAGACGATGTACATTTTAGTGGAAGAAGCAGCAGGTTTGTTCTCACTAGAGCAAATTTCCTCTTTAAAGCCTGGGGTGGGATTCAACATGCAAAATTTGCTCTTATCACCAACTGTCTGTGAACCCTTGATACGCTGTCTGTCATCTTCTGCCCTGAATGTCTTGGTAAATTGTAATTTACTAAGGCTACAAGGTGTCTCGTTTGCTTTCAAAGGGTCAGTGGGTTGAATTAAATCACCCATTTCTTATGGCTGCCATAAATCTTCTCATTTTGCGTTTTCTTTTGTTGCTTTTATTTTATACTGTGAAGGTACATGCAAGTCATTAAATTAAAGGAATATTACTTATATCACAAAATTAGGAATGCCAACATGGAATTCTCTCTGCCTGTCCATTATAGTGCAGTCTTTAATGATATGAACCTGTGCATTCATCCCTTCCTTTTGTGGTGACCTGAAGAAACAGACATGCAGCTGTAATATTTCTCTATCTCTCCCCCACTTTCTTCTTTTATGATAGTCTGTCACCCCCTTGGCCAACTTTTGCTTCATTGACAGTGAGGTAGAAGTCTCGGTGATAAAAATTTCTGTATTTCATTAAAATACATAATGAAGAAGACAAAATATATCCCTGCTACCATAGAAGGAGATTTTACAGACTGAACTCATCTTCTAGATAATAAAATACCTGCTAGGAGAGAGGCTTTTTATAAATGGCCCCAGAAATGAGGAATTCTTCAGTCACAACTCCCACCTTTTTATATACTTTAACCATGAAAGTGCAAATATGTAGGAATTTTTGTGGTGTCATTAATTACATTGAATCTAGAGCTCTTACTCCTTGGAGCAACTAAACACCACCAATAAAGAAGGTTTTTCTTTTTGGTATGTGACTTGCATCTGGTTTTCAGAAAGACAAGCATGTGTGCATGCTAACAAATATGGTTATAGATATTGCTTGAAAACGCAAACTGTGTAAAGTAGATCTGATGCTAAATACTCTGAAAATGTGTTCTCTGAAAATGTGTTCTCAGTCTCTCTAGACTATGCGTATACAACTAGGGATGCTAAATGGGTAGTCTCTGTTGGTAGTGGACAAGACCATCTCTTCACCTTGTCAGAACCGTTGTAAAATACATTTTCTTAATACTAATGAAACACTTGGACAGTCTAATGAGCACCAGAGAAAGTCCGGGAGGAAATTAATAATCTATCTGCAGAGCTGGGCTTCAGTGAAGCCAGTACGTGGAGTGGAGGGGCCACACGTTGAACTCCAAGATGAGAACCAGGTAGTGATAAACTTCGTATGAAACGCACACTGTCCACCCTGTGGGTGATGCTGGACGAAGCTGGGGTCTTGCAGAAAAAAATATTGTGTTACTTTGTAGGCATCTTGAATCAGATGGGAGTTACACGTGCAATGCTGCAAAGGCAACCATAACTTTGCCATGCCTTTCTCTTGTGGGCTTTGAAACTGTCCTTTCTCTTGTTGTGTTATTTGTGTTCTAACAGTTCTGTGTGTGCATAGATGTGTAATGCTTCATAGACAGTACCTGATAATTTTGTTTTACACTTGTGGCAAAAATGTGTGCCTACTCTCAAGTCCTTACAAGTAAAACGTTACAATTTGAGATGAGGGAGGATAAATTAATGACCTACTGCTACAGACCAGGCAGTTGCAGTGGTGTAAGGGACTTTTGTGATTGGTGCTCCACAGATGAATGCTGCAGGACAGAGTCCTAGGTGATAAAGCAGTGGTGGTTGATTTTTCTCTATCCCTCTGTTCAGTGATATTGTTGACACTGTGTTCTGTTGCCTAATGATTTAGAAACCTGCTTGCATGCCATTAAAATTTTAATTACTGACTCCTCAGTAATGAGACAACTTGATGGACCATGGGTATTTTATTGGTTTAAGATGCAATTTGTTCCCAGCTTCCTTTGGGTGCACTCTGCCATTTTTTCCTGCTTCCACTGAAGTGAAGAGAGGTCTTGTTGAGAAGTTGAGAAGAAACCCTTTTGCCAGTAAACCCAGCTTCTGATATACAAGTCTGATATTTCTCCAGCCATGCTCCTGGTCTATGAAGATGACAAAGATCACTCTTGTGCCACACTTTTATTTGCTATTCTTCATCAAGGCTGTGCATGTATATGTTTTCAGTTTGTGATGGAATTTATGGTCAGCCTGGCAAAACAGACTCTATAGTTGGTCACCATCTTCATGCCTGCATATAGTTTCATGAGTGGTTGATAAAACTGCTGGGTATATGAAAGTATTCCTGGTCATTCTATTCCTCGGTGGTTGATGGGGATTGTGGAAGACAAATGCCTAGTCCTTAAGAGAATACTCAATAACTCGCAATCACTGTGGATGTCTGAATCATCTTATACTGCTGAAGCCCACAGAACCTCATGTGATTCTGTTGCACTCTGGTGCTGATTTGTTTATCCTGGAAACTTGCTCCAGATCACATTCCTAATCAGCAGTTCTGCTCAAAATGCAAAGCTGCTTGGAGTAGAAATGGGCCTTCCTGGGAATTGCCTCCAGGGCATGTCTTTCTGTCTTCATTCTCTGGTGCCTGATAAGATGCTGGCTCTGATCAAAGTTTTTTTTTCTGGTGGGATGCTTATTGCACCTTGCTCCTTAATACTTTCTGTATGATGTACAGAAATTACTCTGCAACCTCGATGTTAGAGGGTTGGTAATGCAGCATCTCTTCTACCTAGCTGCTGCCTTTTTCTTGGTAGAAATCTAGTATAGAAACTCTTGCCTCAGACAAGAACGGTTTAATCCAATCAATGAGTTTCAAAGATATGTAGAATAGATACCAAATTCCTTTCAGCCTTCCCTTGATATTATTCAGCCTTGTTTCCCTCAGGAATGAGGCAAAAGAGCATTGTATTATCAGAGGAGAGCCATCCCTCTGAGTACAGTTAGGTATTACATTGTCTTATATCACAGCATGCATCCTGGCATCCTGGGTTTTGTCCTGTTAATATAAAAAATTAATAGGGTACCAAAATGCTAGGAATCCAAATTTGAGGGGTTTTTTTCTGTCTTCTTTCCATTTATCCTGAAGTTTATATTTGTAATTGGAGATGCATATGCTATACTAGTTCAAGCCATAATGTGTTGCCCCAGCTAAAGATTTATGACATGTTATCAGTTAACATGTTCTGAGAGTCTTGTGTAGACTTAAGTATTAAGACTTAAGACTTAGACTAATCTGGTGAGTTAAAGCACAAGGAAAAGTTAAAATTCAAAGTGTTGTCCAATTATCTACCTGCATTTTTTGCACTGTGTTTTCTGTAGGACTCCTGCTTAGTTGAGTTTGTTCACTAGCCTTATGCTAAGTCCTGCGTGTAAGTTCTGGTGCAAACTCATTTGAATGCAAGTTATGAAGATGGCATTGGAATGGTCTTCAGCAAGGGGGAGTGTGTGTGACTGCTGATGAAAACCCAGGTTTTTGTGGGAAATAGTGAAGATTAGGAGAGCATAAATATCTTTTCTTACTTCTTCGATGAGAGAATTTGAAGCTCTGTTGCGATATGCAGACCCGTAAGAGTGATACATAAGATAATAGATGGAATGGGGGGGAGGATGGGGGACTACAGGTAAGATAATACACAAATATTAATCTATTATTGACGTCTATTTACATAATTTCTTTGTGCACTTGTATATTCTTCTTTTTCAGCTGAATCATGGTATACAGTAATTTTTATGTAAATCAAAGAGCAGGGATCTTATACAGGCCATGATTTGATCCAAAGGAAAGAAATTGCTCTGGATGGAGATGTTAAAATTTTAAAAATGTATTGAAGGAAAAGAAAGAAAGAAAAAACTTCATGTGTTAAGAAATGTGGAGAGATGAATGGCAAAAATGCCAAGAAGTGAATTTGGATTCCTGCTGCTTCCTTGATTGGCAGGTAGTTGTGAAAACATACAGGGATACTGTTCTTTGAAAAGTCGGTGAGCAAATGCAGGCCACGGCGCAGAGCTTAGTTCAGCTGTTTCTGAAATTACATAGACACCCCTGATTTGTGCCAGTTAGATTGCTGGTTCAAGGCTTTGGTTAATATCAAAAGTAGTGCATGTGCTTTGATGTTAACACTCTTTAATGTCCAAGTTTACATCTTTGTTTCCGTGATTTTTGAAGATAAGACCCGAAAGAGAGGGAAGTACGTAGTTCAGTGCAGCTGACAGTGGTAACCTTACTGCTCTGGAAAAGATTTTTGTCTAGTCTTTTGAAAGGAGCTGCAACAAGCAAACCCAATATGTAATCTGCTGTGAGAAGACTGTGGACTGTCAGTCTTTGTGCCATGAAAAAACTGCGATTTCTAATGGGAATTTCTTCTTTAAAGCTAGCTGGTTTTGATGTTACAACTCTGGTGCATCTGAAATGGCTAATTGAATTTTATAGGACAAAAGTGTTAAATCTCATATCCTCTGCAAGGAGGATATGTTAGTACAACAAATGATTGTGGCACTGTTGACAACATAGTCATGAATAACTGTGGAAGTACCTGGAGGTATCTAGACTACAAGTTGCCTTCTAGTTTTCATGTTTACAAGACTTGTGGTAAAACTGGTATGAACAATGAGATTAGTGTAAAAGTATTATTCTTAATTTGATGAATATTACAGTATGATGTGGGAGGTATCTGTATTGTGGTTCCAAAAGGCTATAGTTTATAAAGGAAAAAAATGAGTTCTTGCTGGTGCTAGCAAGATGGAACTTCTGTCCTGCACTGGAGAATAAAGAACATGGCTGCTATTTAGAGAAAAAGCTTCTTCGAGTATTTAGCAACCTGGTGAGATGCTGGTAAATCAGGTCCACTGTTATTCAATAATTCAGGATGTTTATTAAAAGCCATGATTCAACACTTAAGGTATGAAGAGGGGGAAGCAGTGTGTTTTGGATGAGATTTCTCTGCTGCTGGTAGAATAGCAGGAGTCTGGATGGGATAGGCCTCTTGAATTCGGGGCAATTACGCCTTAAAGGTTAATTTATTCATTTTCTTCTGATTTTATGTGTCTTCTTTTTTTTTTCCCTTGCCTTCAGAGGGACATGGTAAATAGTTATTAGTCAACAGTTATGTATTTGTGGACAAGTTCTGCAAGTTGTGGGCAAGCATTTTACGTAATAGAAATGGGAGGCACACTTTTTTCAGAACTGGAACATGTAATATGGAGGGTGATTTATAGGGCAGCTTTGGGCTAACTCGTCAACACATTTTGCCTTCAAATCTAAGTGGATGTTTCTGTATATAAATCAAATGGACCTTGAATCCTTGAATCATATTGTGCTTATTTGATGTATAAAAATCTTTTTTCTCTTATGGAATCAGTTATCAGTATTTTATGCATTCTGTGAGTGAAGAAGACAAAGTAGTGCTGACTACAGTTTTGCATTCCTCTGCAGCACACAGAAGTCATGGAAGTGATTCTACTGCTGGCTATTACATGGTGATTTTTTTCTCTTTTGCTTTGTATATAGCCAAATGAACTTTGCAGGTGATTCCCTTTCCCTTCCCCAGCCTTCTTTCCATACAAATCATGCTTATTTAATGTTTTTGAGGGATGAAACTTAGTTTATTTTTCTTTGAAATGAACGTTGCCTGAAAATCTAGGTAGCCAAGAATGAAAAAAGTAATAAGGAAACATTGAAACCTCCTTCTGCCAGACTGTGCATAGATGAAGCCAGCAAAACCTGATTAACAATTTAAGAATACCCTTTTCGAGCTCTCATTACTACTGCAGTAGGAGGATAGTGCTGTTTTAAATTGTTCTGACACTTTCTTTGTGAACATAGGAGTATTTTTCTAAGTTGGCTGTCTTTATGATCTCAGGTGCCCTTTGCATTATGATTAATGGAAATACACAACATTGCTTAAGACAGTTATAAGCACCTACGTACATGTATGCAGTTGACCAGTAAAAGCTTGAGGCCAATATTCCACTGTCTTTTAAAATCTGTTATCCAGCATTAAAGTTAGAAAGACAAATGCATAAGTAGTCAAAAAATCAAAGTCTCAAAACCAGTTTTGCTCATCCCTGAAACTCAACAGAAAACATTAACCATCAACTTGTTTTCCTCCATAAAGTGATCTGGTTGGCATTCAGTTCCTCCCCCACTGGGGTTGTGTTGAGAAGATGGAAAAAGCTGGTGTGTCTTAGGCTTTCTTGCCTCTTCTCAAATGTAGCAGGCAGGGCTGGCAGACCCTACCAGAGGCTGGAAAGCCTAGCCAGAAGCGTGCAGTGGTAGTGAACAAGGGAGGAGAGAGGCACTGACAAGTAAGCTAGTGAGTGGTAGTCAGTTGTCTTAATTCTCCAACTCCACTTGCCAAAAGATCCAAAGCTTTTAAGAGGATTCCATGGCCTAGGTGAGGGTAGGGGAAATCATGGTATGAAGAATTAGCTCTGTCCTTTCCTTACAGGCTCTCCAGTCTCCATGCCTCTTTGCCCACTCACATGCACCCATCCTGAGACCCAGGCTGCTTGCTGGCTGTTAGCAGTATTTTTGATGACTGGAATGTGAAGGCAGGAACTATGAGAGGTAGCATGGCAGCATGCACCTCTGCCAGAGGTTTGTACATCCTCTTTAGTGGAGCAAACTGAGAAGAAAGTGAGCAGAAGGGAAAAAAATAGATTGGTCTTTGGGAAGGTCAAGTTCTTCTTAAGGCTTCAGGAGAGTTTTTTCTCTTGTAAGCAGTGTCTCCAGGCAGGGAAGACAGCTTCTGAACTTTAACTTTAGAGGTAAACAGACGGTGCCAGGTTTGGGGCCTTCAGAATATATTCCTGGTGAGAAGCAGTATTGATAAAAGGAATATTTTGCAGTATCTGTAGATTAGTAGCTCTGCTGTTATAAACTAATGCACTAATGTCGAGATCATTCAAAGGATCAAATCACTTTGGGTACAGGGCTTGAGAGTTTTCCTTAGTTTGAAAATATCCTTTGGTATAAACCTTATGTTTGTCTTGCAGCATTCTTTTGAATTATTTAGACTACTGCTGAGGAATGTGAACAGTCTCATTTCTACATTCAGGTATCCAGGCTGCCTGTGTGGACACTTATTTGCAGACATGTATCACACATCTGCAATTGGTTGGATTTTATGGAATGTAAGGTGGAGCTGAATTTGTGGGTGCCTGTGACCACACTTTTGTATGTAGGAGTACCTACACATCTGCACAGAGATATGTATATGGCATTCAGATTTTGTCCTGAAACATTGGTGAAATCACTGTCCAGAGATTGCAGCCACTGTGAATCAGGGCAGAGTAACCCACAGCATATTTTTAAACAACTGGTATGCTTCAGAGACCAAAAGTACAGGGATATAATGGAAACAAAACTCTTACTGCAACTGTGCAAAAGGATGCAGCAATAAGTAAATTTCGCAACTAAATAGGTGATATCTGCCATCTAAACTGAAGGGTTGCCTGGGTTGTTGCAAACCACTTAGTGATTTGCTAATGATTTCATTTAGCAGTTTGAACCCACCCAAGGAAAAAGGGGAGAAATATAACTCTGTTCATATGCAACACTATAAATAACTTTTTATTTTATTCTCTCGAGGCTAAGGTGTCTGTGCTGTAGATGTTGCAATAGGAGATGGCGCACCAAAGGGTTTATAACTCCTCTTTCACTCTTTTGTGGCTTTTAAGCATGGCTAATCAAATTTATATCAGGCTTCAAACAGCTTAAAGGCCTGGTCTTGCTGCTGGCTGGGTAGAAAGTGACAGCACAGAATATGTCCCCCAGTGTCTGAGTGAAATGAGGCAGTTACCCTCAGATAGGCATAAACGTGCTATTAGATGGTTGAGAAATATATCCCCCCCTCAAAACCCTCCTGGGAATTTATTGTAGTGCCTTTGATGTAACTAATTAGCCTGCTCAAAGTAAGCAATGACTAACAGTCTAATAACTGGCTAATGGAAGTAACTTCATAATGTTTTTAAATCAGAATCCTTTTGAGAGTTTTACAATAGGCTGAGGAGCTTTTTCCTTCTGAGAAATGGTTGCCAATAGTCACATCCTGATGTCTGTTGCTGTCTTTAACTTATATTTGAGTCTCTTGGCTCTTTGAAGAGTCTAGATGTTGGAGAAATGCAATGCCTGAGTTTTAGCCCTGATCAGAAGACCTTGAACAAATGTTCTATTTTGCTGAGGCTGTTGCACAGTAATTTGCAGTCTTTGCTGAATTTTGTAAGTTGGAATACTTTTTTGAAAGGGGAAATGAAAAAGTAAGTTTGTTTTTGAAAGGAATATTTTTTTCTCATTTCAGTTTCCCAATCCTCAAGTAGCAAAATCAAAACATAAAATTTATTATACCAAGAAAGGGAAATGCTTTTGACTACCTTCTAGTTCTGCAAATTTAAAAAACATGTTAATTTTGCCAATTAATTCTACCTCCAGATGTCTTCTGCTTATGCATTATGGCTTTCTTTTTCTTGTCCACTGGAACTACAAAGCACTTGTACTACTAAGAGCCCCTTTCTCATCAAGCTAATGATACTGCATTTCCACGTGCTTACCAACATCTTCAGTGCATTTTCCAGACAGACTATTTGTGCCCAATGGTTGGAGCATTTCTGATGCTAGACTTGAATTCCTCTTGCTCTACTTGCACAAGTAGTTTCACTGAATCCCCAGGATTTCAGTGTGAGTAAAGCAAGCAAAATTTGGGCCTTGTAGGCCCCATAAAGGTAAACTTAAAATCTTGCCACCTGCTGGGTACCTAGATGCAGGGTTTAGTGTTTCTCCTGCCGCAGTCAATGTCGTCACTAACACCTAAACCAGAGTGTTGGGGGCTGCACTCGCAAGTGGTGTTAAGTATCATTGCAATAATCCACTGTCTGCCATGGGAGAAACATGTAGCCCTGAACTTGGGAAGGGAGAAAATGGTTTTCAGCTGTTTTGATTTAAATTGTTTGTTTTTGTTATTTTAAAGCCTGTGTGGAAAGGGGCTGGGAGAGGGCTTGTTCAGAAGTGAGGCTCCCACTTCTTTGGAGGCTGACCTTGCAGTTGCTGAGAATTAGTCCCTCCATTAGCTTCCCAGAGACTCTCAGCCCTGCAGGCTGGGGCTGCGGCTGGGCATTGCAGGGGTTCAAGCTCCACGTCTTGGCTAGTTGGTGGTTCAGCTGGGCAGCTCAAGGCAAACTTGCCCAACAGGATACTGCGGGAATCTGGTTCACAGCAAGTAACTTCCACAGCTTGTTCCGAAGTCATTGAAGACAGTGGGATGGCTCAAGTGTCAGGTCAGTAACTTCAGGCGTATATCCAAATGTTACTCCCTTTTTTTCCACATGTCCTGCAGGATCAGCAAGATGCAGGATCATGTGTAAGGCAGCCCAGCCCTGCCGCCTGCCCTCTTTGTCTGCCGTCTGAGGCTGAGTCCTGGGACTGACAAGGAAGTTTCCACAGTACTCTGCCTTTGTGTGTAGGTAGCTGTGGACACAGCTACCTCTTGTGTTTCCTAAGTAGGATTTTTCAGCTTATATGAGATTTTTAGCATTTCCCTATAGATCTGATGCAGGGATTTGTAGATGCAGACTCTCAGTTAAATACAGTAGGTGTTTGCTTGTATGAAATTTTAAAGGTGCTTTTATTTTACATAATTTCCTATATGTCTGTTTAGCTTCAGCCAGTTGGTTTTAGTTGGGAGTGGTTGGGGAGGCAACAAACACTGTAAATTCATCTGGATAATCAAAAAATTGAGATAAAGACATTGCTACTAACAAGGCTCTCTCTGATTTAGGGGTCTGAAAAAGTTTGCCTGAGTTTTTTAAGCTGCTTCATGTCATTCTCGGGTTCCCCATCAGTCTTGGGGAAGAGTTAGGCACACAGTTAGAAAAGGCTGCGAGTGATGTTCTCCTGATAGCAATGCATTGCTGGTTTAGTGTTGGAGCGGTGTGGACTTTGTTCAGGCCCAGTTTTATCTTGTCTAGGTCAGTGGGAACTCTGCCACTGACCCAGAGGAATGCATGATCAGGTTCTGTTTCCAAAGGCATAGGCACTGTATCGATGCTCTGTGTTCTGTCCTCCTCTGTACTGTCAAAAAAGGAACTGAACCAAGCTGCGCAGTAGATGCAGCAAAAATGAATGTATGTCTCATTTGCGGAAAATAAAGGAGTGTGCATGGAGTATTAGGTAGGTATTGTAGGGATTGGGTCACCTCTCTCTTTCATTAATAAATCCCTTTTCTTCCAGTGAAAGCTAAAGCTGACAACAAAAGAATGTAAGATGTTTTTCAAAACAAACAAACAAAACCACAGAAGAGCTGTGTATTCATATTCCAAAGGTTGCAAATCAGTTATTGGAAAATACTATACATAGAATAATGGAAAAATAACTAAGCTAAAAATCCATTGTATGTGGGAATAGAAAACTATACATTTTCAGTGGTAAGCTCAGATAATGTACTTTATTTATAAGCACAGTAGCCTTGTATAAGGTATGCTTAAGCATTGCAAATAAAGCGAGTACAGTATTGTTATCTAACAGATTTTTTAGCCTCTTGTGTGATTGATGTCTATTTTTAAAACTAATTATGAGCATCGTTCTTCATATCCGTGTTAGTGTTTCCAGAGCGCTTCTTGTGCAGTTGCCCCAAATGCCAGAAAATAACAAACTTGGGACCAAGGGTGTCCAATTTAAACTACCGTACTCACCCAAAACAAAATTTCTCTTACAATATATGCTGTTTTTAAAAGCAGGCACAATCCTACAGATCTATTTCCTCCTACTTTGCTCTTAAGGTGGTCAGAGAGTAGTGAAAAGCCTGTGTATGCAGGAAGGTGCAGGTACGCGTGTCCTAATGAACCTGGCGACTGCTCTATTGCATCATTTCAAGGAAGAAAATATCAGGTGTCAAAAACTTAGACTTTCTTAAATGGCAAGGAAATTGCTTTCTTACTTAGGTATCTGTTCTGTTAAGAATCTAAGTAGTCAATCTTTTTTACATTCCACCTTCCCCCTTCCTTCTGGCTCACAGCACCTAAAATGCTACTTTTCTGGGAAAGACTGATATTCTGACTTCAGTTTTGTAATTTAATGATGGAGAGTTTCCTTAGTAAACCAAATTTAGAGTACTAGAATGCTTATCTTATATCCAGACCTTGAACATAAAAGGCATTTTATACCAGCAATTGTTCATTTAATGAGCAATTGCAGAGTGCAGGACGGTTAAGGGATTGAGCTATATGCACCATTATTGCAAGAAGTATTCTGAAATACCAGAAATAGGACGTAAGCTCTGATCAGGGGGACTGTGAGCACAATTACCTTCTTTTCAAATCCTTCTGTGACACTGCGGGAGGAAAAAGGACTTTGAAACTTGAAAGGAAAGAGCTTGCTTTCAACCTCAAAAGCTAGGAGGAAAGGGCTCTGAAATTTGCTCAGTATTCCCAATTCACCATTAGCCTGTTTCTTCCTTTAGCCTCAAGGCATTCTCCGCTTTTTGAAAAGATGTTAAGAAATTCAGTCACAATAGAGAGCCTAGTTTTGAACATGTTTCACTCGGTCCATTGAGGTCTGGTCTTCAGCCTTTGTGTGGGGTGAATTGAGCTGAGCAGCAATCTGGTTGGGGAGAGGTGAATGAGCAGTCTCTGTGCAGTCACAAATTCTGGCAAAGAAAAGATTACCCTTTCCTTTATTTTACAATATGCATTCCTGTACAATCCTGCTAGTGGCAATGTGCAGAGCTGAGCTTGTGCTTAGGTCAATATGGAGCACTTGGTTTATAGCAACTCTTGTTAAGTTTGTCTTGTAATTGAAGCTGCTGTTGACCTTGCTTGGAGAGCATTTGTAAAACCGTTTATTTAGCATAAACTGAAATAATAAACCCTCCTTCTCTTAGGCTGATTGTGATAGGGTGACATTAGTTTGATTTAATGATTAGCCGCCTGACCCCTCAGCTAGAGAGAGCCGCTTGAATAGGGAGAGTTCACTAGGAAGCACACAGGAAGAATACTAATGAGCTTGTTAAATTTAGCATGGCACCAACCACTTTTAATTCCTCTAATGGGAGAAGCACTGCCTCTGAGAGAGAGGGAGGGAGATGGGGTGGGGGTGGGGGTGGGGGGGAGAAGGGAGAGAGAGGAAAAGAGGGAGGAATGCCCATGTCCTGGTAGCCAGAGAATTTTGGTCAAGAGAAGAGAAGAGCTTAGAGGGAGCATCAGCCAGGGTCTCTTGGACTGAGTTGTAAGTATCTTTTTTTTCCTCTTACCCAGCTGAGGTGTGTTGTCAGATCTCTCATGAGATAGTAATGCTCTCTGGAAGTTGCAAGCAGAAATATGGTGATGAAACTTAATATATAAAGAGATTTAACTGTGCTGGTGTTGTCTTGTTTAAGCAGGGTTGTCTCTGAAGTGTGCTGGCATTGACTTTTAATGTGCTCTATCAATAGATTTCAACTTTTTTTCAGTTGCTGACTTTAGGTGGTTTAAAGTAAAATAGCTTCTATTTTGTCTTGGTCCATGATAAAAAAAGGCAAAAAAGTTCAACAGGTAGAGAAAGTTTAATGGATTTTTGCATTAGGCTTTGGCTTGTGCTGATTTTTTAAACTTTCTGAGTAAATTAGCTGTGCAATTGAAAGTGTGTTTATTCAGGCATGCTGTCCAGTGTGAGTTTTTTGAGAAAGCTTTTTGATTAAGTGAGAGGTGCTCCATTAAGTGAGGTGCTCAGCACTTCTAATAAAAATTGCTTCTGATCAAAATAGCAGGATTAAATCAGGTATTTCTCAGTGGATGTGAAAATCCTGGATTAATGTGATCATTCAAGACTGGGCACTTCTAACGCGTGTATCTGGCTATTGGCTTGTTAAGTCAGAGTAAGGGTGTATGTGAAGAAAGAGAAGCTTATGCAGATTGCTCTTGGGCATGAAAACTTTTTTCTTTTCTTATTTAACCCTTCACTCTTACACTGGCAAAAGGTGGGAGGAATTATACTGGAGCTGGTGGGCTGCCACCAACTTCATCTTTCGCTTTGGCGTTTGTCTCTCTGCAACATTTTAATAAATCAGATGTTTCTTTTGATCCTAAAGCTGGCCACTTGTAAAACGTGAGCAGAGCAGTAACAGAACAGTTTTCACTTATTTGGCTGTAAAACCCCTTTGGCAGATGCTGCTGGAGAAGTGGGTTGTTTGCTTACATTTTTGCTTTAGAATCTCACTTGTTGCCATGGTGGACAGTGTGTTTCTGTCAATAATTTGGCCTGGCGCGCCTTGCCCGCACTTACTCTTGAAACTTTATTGAACAATTCAGTTGAACCAGAACAAGATTAGACAGCTTTCCCCTTTTGGCACGCTGGAGTGGCTCGCCTGCCGTGAGAGTCGGCAGCGTTACTGCAAGAGTTTCCCGCTTGGCGCCAGGGGAGCTCCTGCAAACTGCTTGGCTCTTAGTGTCCTGGAGCGTGGGTGCTGTCAAATTTCTCTTCTGCCCCCTATCAAAAGCAACCCAGTGGTGTGAAGTAAATGCTTAGCAAGCTGTTTGGCTGATGAATAAGCCTTGTTATTATTGTAAAAATGCCATCATGTTTAGTTAAATTCTTCTGGGGCAATTTTTGTGTGGCAGAAAACATACTGAAACTTTTGACTTGTAATGGCACATGTCAATAACTTCATAATGGGGAGAGAGATCGTTGATGCAGAAGGAAAAATAGTTTTTTGTTTTTTTTTTTTTCTCAAGTAACCTAAAAAGGGAAAAGCTTATTAAACCATATTTTTCCTTTAGTTTCTAAGTTACTGAAAGTAGGTTTTGAATTTCATTCAGCAATTTGAAAAATCAGCCTTTTCCATAACAGTCACTAGTACCTGGATTCATGACACGTGCATGTTTTGAGAAGAAAAGTATGAAAGTGGAGCCTGCAGACAGATGTCAGCTTCTTGTTGTATCCCAGGATGGCAGGTTTAACAAATATTATCTTTATATGGAAGAGTAAAAGAACTGAAATCCTATCTGATCATCTGAATGATTATACAGCCCCACAAATCACTCTAGCTTTCTTCTTTCCGAACTGTTGTAGCACTGGTTAGCTTGCTCTACTTAAGAGTCTGTCAGAATTTCAAATGGAGTGTAAGACCCTATTTTTATAGGAGTTTACGTTTCATCAGTGAAAGTTCACTCTAGGTTGAAATTTAACATAAAAGACTCTGGCTAAAGAGAAACCTGATGGAAAATATATATTTGATTTTTTTTTTTGGTTGTTTTTTTTACTTATACAAGCAGGTTTCTAAAACCTCATATAAGTTTTAATGTTTTAGTCCCCATTTTGCAGTTCTCTAACTAAAACCAGCTTCAGTGTAAAAAGTTGAAACCTTAAACCCTGCTAATCCAGAGCAGGGACCAGTGCCTATGCATATTAATAAAAAGTAGAAAAGGGCAAAGGGTTTAAACTCTACAATGTTGTTGTCTATTTCCATTAACTCTTTCTCCTCAGACCCAAATCCTGGAAAAGCTCTGTATGTAGAATTACTGCTGGCTGTAAAAATAATTCCGTCCCTGGAAGATGCTGATAAGTCAGCAAACCCTGGTAGCTGTAATGCTTGGAGATAGAAAAATAATTAAGTGCTCAATAGGCTATGCTGCTGAGTTTTTGTGTTGTTGCTGCTTGGGAGGAGAGGGAGCAGGGAAAAAACTGGTGAGCATTTCATCCAAAGCAATGGTATATCTAGTTTATGCATATAATGGCCGTATATCTCTATGTACGGAGCCTGTTTCTAATCTAATTTGTATAAAGGCATGTAGGTTAAGTTACGCTGGTGTCAGGCTTGCTGAAAGTAGTCACCTGGTGAATTGCTGGCTGCTGCTTGTGCTCTGTGAACAAGTACACCAGGGAAAGGTACAAGTGAAAACTTAGACCTGACCTCAAATCTCTGACAACTGAAGTGCAATCTTGGTGCTGGTGTCAATCATTCTTCCTTGCATGTAGGTTGTAGACTAAAAGCACTTCAGTTTTATTTCCTAAGGGTGTTTTCATTTCCTTTTCTAGTTACCATTTTTGTGCCCAGCATTTAATAATTTGAGATTCCTTGTGTACTTGTAGAACTGCAGAGAAACTTTGAGATGAAGTCTTTGTCAGTACTCCTTCAAGATGTATTGGCGTACACTTGCATGTGCAGCATGGTTGATGGAACAAGGCTGTACCCGGGGCATTGGTGTTGGCCAAGGATTACAGCCAGCAATCAATCATGCTTGTTTAGAGAATCATCTCTGTTTTAAACCAATAATGCAACTGAAGGAGAGCATTTACATTAGAGATATACCTAACAACGCCCGTCTGCCACATGGCATGTGTGAAATGTACCTTGGAACATGCATCTTGGTTTTGAGGAACAGAACCATTTTGTGTAGTTTTTGAAAGGTGTGTGTAGTCCCTAGGGGTTAAAGTTCATATGGGAGCAGAGGGTTGTTTTAGCACCTAGTCCTGGAGCTGTCTGCAAGGAAGGCGGGTGGAGCCATGGTCAGGAGGCTCTTTTCCCCTTACAAGTGGTACCACAGACCTAGAGGCTTACTCCAAACTAGGGCTGGGGTTTGACCCTCTTAGTTATTATTATTCCCACTGTTCCCCTTTTTATTCCCCCTTGTTCATTAAGAGTTTGTGGCTTTGTATGTGTGGGTATGGGAAAAAGAGGTAGGGGGAGTGTACTCAACAATCCTGCACAGGCGCCGAAATGGTGACACTGTCAGAGCAGGTGGCCTTGCTTGTGCCTGCCTGATGCTGCTGGTCCTGTATCTTGAGCCCTTGAACCCATTTTATTCTTGCCCGCCTTGGATCATTGCTGACCTCCCTGCGAGGTTTCAGCCCCTCACACAGACAAACCCCAGGGACCTGGAGCTGGGCTGCAGAGCTGTGGTGGGTGGCTGGGTGTGATTTAGGCCCAGCTGGTGGGCTTCATCTTCTCCTCTGTGTGACAAATAATTTCTTGACTCCCCATCAGGGAGCTCCCAGCCTTCTTGTCCCAGAGGCAGGGAAACAGCAAGCCTCTGTCTGTTCCTGCACAATTGATAGCCCCGCTGGTAGGATCATCAGTGCATGGGTGACGGTGATCTACTGCTCCGCTGCTGCCAGCTCTGAACGGGCAGGCATCCCCAGGCCATCCCTCACAGCCACACAGGCACCTCCTGTCACAAACTTACACCGGGAGGAGGAGGGCAGCGGGGGGAGAACTTTTCTTTATTGTATTTTCTATAAATGGGCTAAAAGTGTGCGTCTCTCTTTTTTCTTCCCTTCTCTCTTTCTTCTCCCTCGTTTTTTTGCAGAGGATGAAAGTCCTGGGCAGACCTATCACAGAGAGAGAAGGAACGCGATCACAATGCAGCCGCAGGGTGGGCAAGGCCTCGGCAAGATCAGTGAAGAGCCTTCCACGTCGAGTGAGGAAAGGGCCTCATTAATCAAGAAGGAGATCCATGGATCTATATCTCACCTTCCCGAACCTTCCGTACCTTACCGTGGGACGCTCTTTACCATGGACCCCCGAAATGGTTACATGGACCCTCATTACCGTGAGTATTGATTGCTGGTTTATTTGGGGCTGAGAAGTTGGAAGGCTGTCAAATTTAATGTGATTTTGTCACTTTGCATCATCTCCAGGGAGAACTGCTTTGTCTGGAGGGAGCGGTGTTTGTGGTAAATGCAATCCTTTGTTTCCTGAAGTTAAAAACCAGGGTGCAGTTGCACTGCAGCTAGAAATTATCGCAGGCCTCTGCAAAGCAACTTCCACAGGACATCTCATCTGTTGCTAATCCTCCTCAGTCATCCAGGGTTGTGTTTTGCTCCACCTCCTTAATACGTGAAGAAAAAGGGCCTCATTGTAGAAAGCTGAGAAGGAAAATGAAACAGGCCTTAAAAATCCCTCTTTTAAAATAACATTAGAGTATGTTATTGAGAAGAGGAAGGACTGTGCCCTGTACAGTGAGAATTTGGGGAATTGGAAGGCTTGTTTTTGTGCTTTGGGACTTCTTGTTTTGTTTTGGAGGGCTTTTTTAGACATTCATGAGTGTGTTTGAGAATGCAGGCTGATGGAGTGGTTTTGCAATTTTCTTTCCCAGCTATAGTTCCCTGAAGTTGTAAGGGGGAGGGAAAAGGCAAATGATTTCAACTTCTGAATTCCTGCTCAGGCATTAATAAAAAAGTAAGAAATTAACTGACACTTGAACACAGATGTGGAGTGGATTTCTCCACAGGCAAAGTATGAAGGAGTTAAGCAATTTTTTTTTTCATCTGTTTCTAGTTTACCGAAAGAGAGAAAAAAGATCATTTAGTTGTGTAGTAATGAAGTACATCTTGAGGTGTCAAGGCTTGTGCCTTTTGATTATAGATTTATCACCCAGTCAGGAGACAGATTTGCCATTTAACCTTTCAGTCTCCAATGCCAGATGATAGGCTTAAGACCCACAAAGAGAGAGAAGTCTGCATTGGTTTTCTTTTTTTTTAAACATCATTCAGAAATTTTAGTGTTTTAAGGCAAAAGGTCATTAGCCAGACGACTGATTAGTGAGGACAGCTGATTAGTGCATGTTTTTTTGCTAAAGAAAGTGCCAGGGATAAAAGCTAATTTTATCCCTTCATTAGTTGGGCTAGCAGCAAAGGGGAATGTTCACTCATCAGGGTGCAGATCAAAGTATGTCTTGCACAACCTTAAGTCTCACCAACCTCCTTTAAAAAAAAAAAAAGCCTGATTGTTAATAAGGATGGAGGAAACGAACACTTGTTGTCTGTATAGTTTAGATCAGTATTTAGGGAAAAAGTTTGCAGTTAAGTTTTTGAGCTCTTTTTCAGTGTAGTCAGTTAGTTTTTGTACAGCCTCCTCTCCTGCTGTCTCGTACAGACCTGCTCAAACCCTCTGGGGGAGTTACTCATCTCTCTGTTGAGGAGGATGTGCTTCAGCACACCAGCGGCAGACTCGTGCCAGAGAGGCATGACCGTGCACTGCAAACGGCCACTCGCAAGCAGCAGTGCATACAACTATTACCTCGGGGCTTGGAGGCACCATTCCTAGCTTCTGGTTAACAAACGCCCAAATCTAGCTTAAAATACCCCAACAAAACAAACAAGTATTATTGGGGAAGCAAAACAGCTTCTCTGTTTGTAGGCAGTACAGCTGGGGAGAAATGAAATGTGTGACAAAAACAACCCTCAAACAAACAACAAACCTTATGCTGAATTTCGTGGGGAAGATAGCCATTTTGACCATCTGACCAGCTGCCAGCTCACCCCTTAAATCCTGTTCAAAGTGTTATTGAAATTACTGAAGGTTCAGACAGAAGAAAAAAATCTGGTCAGTCAGCATGTGTCTGAGTGGTTTGCAATGAGTTTATTTTGTTTTATTTTCCCAAATTCACCTTTTGATAAGAGTTGCCAAGGTTTAATGATGCTGCTCTGTGGTATTGTGACAATTAATGCTAGATATTCAGGCTGCGTGGACTACTAGAAAAACATTGATGTCAGAAGTTGAGAGAGCACCAGAAGTTACCCAGCATACAACAGTAGAGAAACAGGAGATGAGTTAATTTTAAATGAGCAACAAGATCTTAAAGCAGAAATCTAAGTCAGAAAGCATCAGATGGACAGACCTGCTTCCCTCTCCTGTAATGAGTAGTACATTTGTATTCACTGATTTATAAAGCCCCTCAAGCTATTAACGTCATAAAAAGAGCCATCATGCTTTTATTTACCTTTAATAGCTGTGATACAGAGAGACAACTAGAAAGACAAATGTCTAGTTAGATTTATAGGAAACCAGACAGTCTTACTGAAATTTTCATAATAGTTGTATCATTTATATATGTAAGATATGCTTTCATCAAAGTGGCGACTGCATTCAGACTGACACTTTTAGTGGTCCATATGAAGAAGGCTGAATAATGTAAATATGCATCAGTCCCACTGTAGCAACAGGTAAAGAATCAGGGAGTCTATTGTTTCCTTTCTTAGTTTCTTGCCAAGTTTTGCTGGGCATATGGATGGAAAACATTTTAATTCAACATAGTCAGATATGTTAACACTCACAGTAATTTCTTAGTTTCCCTGTGGTTGGAAAATAGAGACTTTTCAAGATGCCTAATTCATGCTTCTATTTATACCCACTTTGTATTTAAAAGTGTGGGCAGGCTTTCTGTAACACAGGAAAAGGGAAAATAATTTTTTTGAAGAAGGACATCTGTATATTTTTATGACAAAAAAAAGAAAAAGAGTGTTTAATTCAATTGTGTGTGGAAGGCATGTCCCTTCCATGAGGGGCAGTTATTAGAAACAACTTGAGTACTTTGCATTTTTACATGTAAATATGTATGTGTCTGTTTGTGCATTGCAGGATTTTTTTTGTTTTAATTTTTTTTCTAATTAAAATGACTGATGTTGTAAGTGTTGGTAATAATAGTTACCATAAATGTGGAATAAATCCCTCATTGAGGGGGAGTTTGCTCTCCTGCAGAGTGTGGGTGGGGATAATGGTTGCGATTCAAGTGAACCAGCTTTTCAAACAGCTGGGATGAAACATGCTATTGGAGTTGGTGGCCCTTCCGCACCGCCAGAGAGCCCCTCAACCATTTAGCAACTGAGAATGTGAGTGCAGTCCCATGCTCAGCTCACAGCCTTCTATCCTCCAACAGATAAAAGGGAAAAAAAAAGGCCTAAACCAGAAATTTTTCTTTTCTGTCTTTTTTGTTATGGATTTCTTAACCACTATTTAAACACAGCACACAAAGGAAGGGAGGGATGTTGGTTTTGTTTGCTTAACTTTTTAAAAACTTTTTTCGTTAAAAAAGCTTTAGGACAGATGACAGAAATGCTGGAGTTTGCCTTCATATGTTGTTCCTTTTCTTTGTTGAGGAGAGCAGGGTTACTGACCTTAATCACAGTGTTTCTTAAAAGGATTTAAAATCCTGCATTTCTCAAACACTAATTCCAGTGGTAGTTGGAGCCCCTTGCTAATGTAAATTCCATCTCTAGAGTTGGGGCTGAGGCAGGGGAGATGGGGATAGCAACTTGCCTTTGTTATTCTCTTCCACAATTTTAATTTTCGTGTAGATTTATGGCAGTGCTAAGACTGCCTGTCCCACAAGTCATTCCTCATGGAAAAAATGAATCATTCCTGATGTAAACACTTTGATTTAAAACATACTGTTGATATTCTTCCCTGGGTTTCACAGCTCATCTGAAAGAACTGTTAGTACCTAATTAGCAAAACCTGAAGAATTATCTTAAGTAAAAAGCAGTGACAGTTCACTTGGCTCTGATCCAAAAATTTGTATATACAGGAATGTATGGCCCTGGCAGGATTCTCTTTCCAGTAAATCACTTCATCTCAAAGAGATTGCACTAGCTGAAAGCAGGAACTCACTCCTTTCTTTTTTTTTTTTTTTTCCATTTTCTTTTTTTCCCTCTCCTTACCAGGGATTTATTTTGCTGGTTTTGAAGCTTCTGCATTTATCTGGGGAAGGGGGAACTGCTTAGTGCACATTTCATAGGATTAGCACTCCAAAGGTATTGATTGCCCTCAGTTCCCACTGACTGTTCTTGGACTTAGCTTTGTAAGGACTGGGCCTTGCATAACTGCCCAAGTTAGGTTACCCAGTGTTAGTGTCATCTCAAAATCAATTTGCAACATGAACGAAAAATCTCAGCAAGACAAGCACAATGCTGGTTCACAATGCACTTGGTCATTGACTAGGTTTTAATTTCTGTTGACAAGAATTCCCCTTCCTTCATATCCACATAGGAAAGGAAAAGGGACTGTGAAAAAAAAAAGGGATTGGATTCTGTTTCTAAAAATGCAAACTGTTAACTGGAAACACTGTCTTAAAATGCAGTAACTGGAAAGCAGTGACTTTTCATGGCAGCAAGTCTTGAACCACAATGGCCAGCTATGCATGGCACATTTGACAGTGAGAGTGGTCCAGGTCACCACCAGCAGATGAGCTCATGGAAGGGGCTTACAGAGGGGTAGGTGGTGGCCTCCCTTGTCATCTCCTTGGCATAATTTGAGACTCAGGGGAGACTCAGGAAGACTCAGGAGAGACCAAGACACTTCTGGATAGCCCCAAAGCAAGCATTTTTCTTAGCTCACCTCTAGTTTCCCAGTGTCTTTGGGTGACAGGAGACCAGGACAGCTTTTTGTAGAGAGTTTCTACCTGGCCTGGTTGGACAGTGATAGGAGAATGTCAGTGGAGAATCCTCATAGAGATTTAGGGCCAGAGGCTTTAAGTACATTTAGGTGCTCTTCAATTTCAAAGTGAGTTTGGCCTCTGAGAATCTGGGTCCTACTTCAACTCCGTGCAGCATTTTGCAGGGGAGAGGCTTAAGCACTCTAGTAACAAAACTCTCCTCTGACAGTGATTTATGGGGTGGCTTCCAAATGTTGTCAAGCAGGGGTAGTTGAAAAAAGTAAAATCTAAAGCTTTTAATAGAACTCACAAGGAAAAAAGTCTCTATTATAAAAGTGAATGTCAGACTGCTCATGTCAGCTGAGCAACTGAAGTGTGAGTCTTTAAAAAAATTAGCATGTTTGCAAAAACATTTTTGGGATTAAAAGTCTAAAATGTAATAGTAGCTTTCAATAGCCTCCAACAAAAAACATTACTGTTCTCAGATTCCAACTTATGGACAGAGGCAACTTCAGTGTGAAATTTAGGAAGGTGCTGCAGACCTTGTAAGCTTAGCAGCTTATAAGTTAAAATAGCTTCTCCAAGATGCCTTCCAAACCTCCTGCATTGTTTTTGAAACTGCTCATTGCAAGTACTCCTGCCCATTTCTCTGAGGCCTTTTCTGAAATCAGCAAGCCCCGGGAGCCCTGGAGCCTCTGTGTGATGGTCTCCTTTGGAAGTAACAGTTGCACCTACAGATTTACAGTATGTAGCGATGTTCTTCCTTCTTATGCATTTTTTTTCTCCTCGGCATGAGACAGACTCCAAAACTTCCAATATTTGGAAAGCTTTGAAGTGTAATGTGATTGAGCAACTGAAAGGTGATCTTGTAGGTTTGTGTTTTTTTGGGGTTTTTGGGTTTTTTTTGGTTTTTTTTTTTTTTTTTTTTTTTGCTTTGTTTTGTTTTCAAGTTTAGGTGAATACATATTTTTCTGTGTGTTGATTCTTTTCTTGTCATTACCAGTAGTATTAATTTCAGCTGGAAACTACAGGTAATTATATGGAAAGAGGTGATCCTGTTTGTGGGGAGAAGACAATATTTGATATTTCTTATTTCTAAATAAGAAATAAAAAATTGTAGAAATTATATAAATTATTTCTAGCCCTATAATTCTATTGGACTTCAAAATTCTAAAAATATTTTGAGGAGCACATTGAAACTTTTCTATTAATCTCTCCTTGTTTTGGTGTTCAAGTGTATGTTAAGGAAGCTGTGGGGTGAGGTTTTATGTGTGGTGGTTTTTTTGTTTTGCTTTGTTTGTTTTTTTAAAGAACAGGGAAGATAAAGAGGACAAATGCAAAAACACTTCTCTAATGGACTTGATTTGTTTTTTTCAGCTAAAGCATTTTTAGCTGCTTTACAGTATGTATTTGTTGTATACTGTCTTCATGGAAAGAGACAGAATTCATTGCTCAGAGCCACAGAATCATGGTTAAGAACTGTGAAGAAAAAGCCAGGAAATAATGTAATCCATCTCTTGAGCATCAAGGCAGATCAGCTGTCCCTAAATCAGGAGAGAGTGCAAGCTTCTTCAAAGTTGTTGTATCCCTTGATCACGGACATTTGCGACAATGCTTTTAAAACAGAAGATCTGTAGTGGATTTGGGCTGATTTTGTGTGCCTACAACGTTACTTTTGCGGTATCAGCAGCTGGAAGGTGGGGAAAAATGTAGATGGTTCTCTTGCATTGATGTTCTCTCTGGTCAGTGTTACTACAGGGAATTTAGTTGCCTAAGTAGAGATTGGAATGTGAGTGCCATTTCCATGCCCATGAGGATCCTAAATGGTCTGACTGCCAGCCTGGTCAACCCCTTGTATCCTGGGTCATATCTGTTTACTCTGTATGAATGTCTTGAGATATATTAGGGAACTAAGATGGCCCTATGTGTCTATATTAAGGCAGCAGAATCCTCAGTTGTTGTGTCTAAATGTAGACAATAAACATTTAAGTTCAGGGGTTTTTTCTCCATCTCTGCTGTCATTGTCCAGCTATTAAGAAAACCGTAGCAATAATTAGTTTGCAGAGTAGCTAATGTATACAGGATGCTCCTCTGTCCTGATTCTCTTATGTTAATTTTCTTGCATTCTGGGTGCTTGAAATCTGGATGTGCCCTATTTTTCATTGCTCTTGCCCCTGGCCCTTATGTGGGCTCAGAGGGAGGGCATTGTGTTACAGAGGATGCCTCAGGTGGGCAGTGGGAGTAATGGGAGCGTGGGGGCACCATGGGCCTGCTCTCTCCATGGCACTGACCATGGACTAGTCAAGGGAGGATTTGAAAGGCGGCATGGTCCCTGTTGTCAACGTGCAATTTCAAGCTTATTCCACGGAAGTCTCTCAGTTCTAGCCTCCTGTTGGAGTCCTGGGTTGAAGAGGCCTTTACTTTTAAGACAGTTTAAATGCTTTGGTTGCTGAACCGTTTTCAGGATTGCTAGCAGATACAGCTTTATTGCTATTGACTGAGCTCAGTACTTAGGAGGAGAGCCACTTAGCCATAGCCTCTACTTCCTTTTATTCACACCTAGAAGCACAATTAGCTTCCTCTTAGCCTGGCTCTTTACCTCTTAGCCTTGGTAGTTTACACAGTACTCTCTAAACTGTTATTAAAACACTGCTCAAATTACTTACAACTGGGGCTCTTGAGCTTGCTGAGTGGGTCGCATCTGAGTCTGCAGATCATGTCAGGATCTTTCAGTCACACTTATACAGGCTACCTTTATTCATTTCTGATAGTATAGCTTACAGCCAAGGCAGCAACCACCAGTGCAGGGAAGCAGTGTTATCCTCAATATTGATGTATTCATAGCTGTGTAAAGAGTACAGCTGCTCTGTTGCCATGTGGTCGTCAGCATGTGTGGTGGTGGGTACGCAGCAGCAGGAAAGGCAATATGTGCATGGGAATGTTTGTATGTACAGGTTTGTACATCTTCATACTTCCTTTTAAAAATAAGATTTATCACTTACAAAAGAGTCTTCTGATGTTGCTTTCTTTATTGTTTTTTAAAATTGTCTTGCAGTTTCTTTGAGCTCAAAACAGCTCACCAGATAACAGAACTGCTTTTTAGTCTCAGTTATGCTTGTTTCATGTTTCACACTGAATAAGGTAGTATAGAGGGTCCCCAATTGTTTATTCTAGTTTCCCTTTCACATTTCAGTGCTGCCCTGAGCCATCATTTTTCCCAAGCAGTTGAATGATGCTGATCCAGAACCCAGTGAATTCAATGAATCAACAACTGCTGGCTTCAATGAACTTTGAAATAATCCCTGGTTGCATTATATTCTGCCCTTTTATCTTACCTGTTCTCCACGCTAGTTGTAATTTAAAATTATAATTCCCAAGGATCCATGTTACCATTTTGCAAATGAAGAGATGAATATTGTTATTCCTCTATCTACAGTCCCCATTGAAGTAGCCAGTGATAACAAGCCAAAAGTAATGGCATATGAAATACTTTCAAATAAATGGCTGATTATGGTAACAGCTGAGTGTAACACTATACCAAGTGTTGAAGCAAATAACTGGGTTAGAATGTGTTGACTTAAATTTCATTCCAGCATGTCAGACTCCTTAGTGTGAAAAGGTACTGAATTTGATTTGTGTGGGGTTTTTCACCAGCCTATCTACAGATACAACTTATGAAAGCTTCAAGCTTTGACCTTGACTTCTGTTAGATATTGTTGTTGAAATGGAACTGGGTTACTTGGATGAATGAAATTTGGATCAAGGCCTACATTAGGTATAAACAGTGGTTGCTCACTTTACTGGGATGGACCAGCATGGTACAGTGATAGGAAGCTGTTGGCACCAAAGCTGTTCATGCTGGACGATATTTGAATTGGCATAAACACCACTGATCTAACAGTGCTGTTAACAATAAAATTGGTGCCAGACATCAAAAACATTAATTACCACTATGATTGGAGTGGAATTTTTTTTTCTTTTAACTAGGAGGGAAAGGAGGAGCACTAGTCATACATTGCTAGCTAGTTATTGAGCTGCCCAGTATCTGGGAGGTTTGATTTGGAAAGCCTGATGTATGTCCTGCTCATATAAGTCCCTACATTGCATGAGACTGTCAAAGACCATGGTCTATGCTTTTTTTTCAGTCTTTAAATTTTTAGGTTAATTTTTTTGCTTTTAAACACATAAAGCAAACTGAAAGAAACCCCTTTAAATAAAGGCTAAAGGCCTGATTTGGCTTCATATGATCCCACAGAATAAATTAAAAACCCGAATGAAGCACAGAATGCTGGCCTGTGAAAATGTTTCCGCTTCTTGTGGGGAAATAGCACATTTCTTCAAAGTCAGTAGTTACTTATCAGATTAACACACATTCGATGTTTAGTAGTGCCATTCATCCTTTGTGCATTATAAACCAGGGTTGGGGAGGACAAGGGCTGCTGTGGTTCTTCCCATAGATGTGAGTTTTGTGTGTATTCCACTCTGAAAAGGTGGTCTGTACAGGTGGGTTAAAGCATGCTGTGTCTCTGTCTTGTGACCAGCCTCCCTGTCTGGAATTTTTTGGTAGATAGCCTGTGGGGGTGTTGCCTGTGTTGCTTTAACCCGTGGGGGTTGCCTGGGCATGCAGGTCCTGCTGGACCAGAGGTGTGTTGGGCCAGTTGCTGCTGAGGCTGTGCCTGGAGGCTGGCAAAGAGCAAGGTTGACACGCCTTACCATGAGGGGGTGCCTCTGGGCTGCCTTTAGGAAGTGATGTAGACATGGATACTGTTTGTTAAGGTTACACAAGATATTGGCACAGCTCTTTGAGGAGGACACTTATCTGAAATGGTTTGCTCTGCTGTCTTTTGAGAAATGGCTTTTGTATTTTCCTTATGGGAGCCTGGTGCTTAGCCTGGCATTGCTCTGTGGTCTTGAAGCACAATACCCTGTTGTAGGAAGCGTTATATGGATGGGAAGAAGTCATCTTCAAATTCCTTCTGAGCATGCCTCTAGTCCACAACACATGCCAGTAGGTCTTGGCTCCAGAAAATGCTGGGGCCTGCTCAGTGTTTTCCATGTAATGCCTTTTTTTTACTTAACATTCAGACTCTGTATGTATGCTCATTGTTTGCTACAGTATTTCGCATAGTCTAGATCAGCTATTGGTTGAATTCTTCCAGCTGTGATTTCCTAGGGAGCTTCAAAAGCACTCAAGAAGGTGCTTTCTCTTCCTGCTTCCATCCTGCTGCATAGTGCTTCCATGAGTCCCACCTAACTGCAACTAATGACACTTTTTTATTTTGTCAGTGCAGGGAACTGAGAGGTTATGCTGGCAGGCAGCAATCCTGTTCAGCCTAGCTATATTTTGCTTCTTGTTCTTCGGACAGTGCCATGTACTTAGAAGAAAAGGACTTATAAAATAGTCCAGAATTAATTGAGTGCAAAAGTGGGAAACCAGAGGTGGGAGCTGTAGCAGTATTCCTCCTCGGCCCAGCCTTTTAAGAACCATGGTGAATTGTATATTATGGCTTGTAGCTATGAGAAAAAAATCTGATGGCATTCCCCTGAATTTATCTTCAGTTCTGTAACTCTGGCTGATCCTACTGCAAGTACATGTCACCAAGTCAGTGGGAGAGTGGTTGCCAGTGCGTCCTTGGTTACAAATCAGCCCTGATGCACAACATTCATGGTGAAGCCATAGCCCTTCGTGGGAGCTGGGTGTATGCCTTATTTCAGTGTAGGCATGTGTCTCAGGTAGAAGGCCTGCTGTTTTATTTGTAGTGACCAATTCTTTTTCTTTTAATCTAGTATGATTTTGGCACTGTATGGTGGACACTGGTATTAAAGGCTATTGGTACGCAACATGGGATGCATATGTATACCACAATAATTTGGTGTTTTCTCTAAGGCTTGGTGCTTCCTGGTTATTTTCTTGCTCATTTTAGTAATGTGATTTTTCATATACTTCTGTATTATGAATCTTTTTGTTTTTTTAAGCTATCTCTGATATGCAGCTTTCCTATCTTGGCTCCCAGAAATGTTGAACCTCATTGTAAAGTCCCTTCGTGTAAAAGCCATCTAGTTATAACTCTCAAAAATAAGAGGCTTGTCTCCTGAGGACAGCTCCATATTGCGGGTGAAGTATAATCCTTAGCATTGTTTTTTTGCTTTCAAATAGCTGGGGACAGTAAGTCAAGGAGTGAGAACTCCCTTTGTTTCATGTAGTGTGTGTTGCAGGGAAAGAATGTAACAGAGCAGAAAATGAAGAAAGACATAAAAGAATCTCAGCTCAAGGAGGTCAGATCTATCGCAGGCTTAGCATTGCCTTCAAAGATGTCTGGGACAGGTGGCAGTTCAAGACAATCAGAGGAGAAGCATCCGCTAGCGCCGAGATAAGGGATTCTTGCAGAATCCTGCTATCTGGTCCCAGTTTGCTTTGATGTAACTCTGCAAGAGAAGACTTCTGGGAGCAGGCTACTGCTTCCCTCTGTGATAGGCTGCTGTTGTTCAGCCTTTTAAGGTCTCATTACAGTGGTCCTTGAGGATTAATCCTCTTTAAGGTTTACACGGGAATGGTTTTGTCTGAAGGCCCAGCCAGGGACCTCACTACCACCTGTACAAAGAATTATTGGATTCTTTCATTCTGTTTTTTTAAGTGGCTCATATTTAACAGTATTTGACAGAAAGTAAAGCCAAACATCTTGCCTTTTTTTACTTCCCTTTTTGGCTATTACTGAGTTTTTGTTGAGCACAGCTTGAGCAGTCCTTTGCAGACACTGAACCATTAGCAGTAAATTGTATGCTTCCGGTTACTCTACTTAGCCTGCTGGTTTTGGCAGACTTTCTTTTTCTTTTCTTTTCTTGTCCTCACCCCACTTTCTGCTTCTAAAAAGAAGGGAGTGATGATGTTTGGCTTCAGAATCAGAAATCATCCTTTTGCTGCTTTATTCCCAAGCCTGCACTGGTGAATTTTGCATTTGTGCTGTTCGGTTCAGTGTTCAGGGTATGGGAATGTCATCAATTATCAGCATTAATTTATTAAAAAGAACATATCAGCACTTTATAAGGGTTTGTTTATGAAAATACATTTGCCACTTTGAAATGACTTGCTTTTGCTGAAATTCCCACTCATGTGGGAATCATGCTCGGTTTTGGAGATGCAGTAGCAGGCAAGTGCCTTCCAGCTCCCCGATACATTCTGTTCTTGGTATTGTTTCTGTGTAATTCTGTTACAGATCTGCCACTTGAAGATGGGGAAAAGGCATGCCAAAGAAAGGAACATTACTCTGAACTGGAGTATCTTTTCCCAGTGTCATTCATTATTTCCCTAATTGAACTAAGTGTTACAAAGTCATTTTGATACTGTAACTTCAAGATGGTGGCTGAAGTAAAAGAATGACAAAGGTTTTGCTGAAAACAGTATCAGTGATCCTGACAGGTGAAAGTAAAGTTGCTGTTCCGGGGTAATAAATAGTTTAAGGGACTCATGTCTATGTTGCAGTGGAAGTCCTCAGGTTTAGCACTTCTGAACCCATATCAAGCAGCTTGATGGCCCTAGTTCAAATTATTATGACAAGTCATAGTGTATTTTAGTTTTTAAAAAAGGCAACAAACCATTTCTACCTAGAAAACTCAGCAATAGCTATAAGTTGAATCCTTTTGGTTCAAAATAATGAGTTGTGCATCGTTGTCTACAGAATAACTTGTCATGGGTTACATAGTGATTGTACTTTATGCATAAAATGCAAGCAAAACAGCACCTTCATAAACCTTCTGAATTTTGTTTTGAGCATTTTGTTTGGAAGTTATCTGGTATGTTAAAGAGTGCTTGCAATGTATGTATAGCAGATTAGTTTTCTTTATATATAAAAATATTATAGGAAACCCTATAGGTAATGCTGGCTATATAAAACTATACAGTGCCATTATAGCCATAAATATGCCTGTTACCTTCATACACTGCACATAATTTAAAATTAGTGCACAGGTTAATTTTTACTGTGTTTGTGAAGATTGTTAAATTCTGCCCATACAATTTTTTCCCTTTTAGCTAATTCTGAGAGGATGGAAAGTTGAGAGAAGCAGCAACTAAGGAAAAAAATACTAACTCAAATAAAGGTAATGAAAAGTCATGATGTGAGGTGCTGTAGATCCCTCCAAGAAGACCTGTTGTCTGAAGAAATACAGACATATTCTTGGCAGCCTAACTTTATATAAATCAGACAGGTGTGCCATTTTATGCATCTGCAATCAGGTGCTGTAGCTGTAGTCTTGATGCACGTATTGAATATGTTTGTAAATAAAATATTCTGTACTTACTGTCTCTAAGGTACAAATGCTTTGAATAACATGATGTTAAATTTCTGTTCACCTTCTTCAGTTTCACATTAGAGCTAGTTGTCAGCAGTTTGCACTTGTATAGAACTAATCGGAAGGTTGCTGTTTCATTTTTGAGTTCATAAATACAGGGAATGTGATGGTTTTTTTATTCCACTGATGATAAATGCGAGAAAACTGGCAGTGCTAAGTTTAACTGAATTTAATGGCTGTGTAATTTCAGTGTGAAGGTGTCATTATGAAGCATCTTTTCAACTGAATGTCATCTGCACTGCAGTTTAAAAATGGTTCAGCAAAAAGTTAAGTGTTTTTCAGATGAAAAAATGTGCTTGACGACACCAAGCCAAGTTGTGACCTGTTTTCTAAAGAGCCCCGGCTCCTTTTTCACCCAAACACAAGTGGGCTGGATAGGACAAAGGGGAGGGCTGGTTTCAGACAGCTTGTTGGAAATGTGATGCTATGGTCCAAAGATTCATTTGCACAGTCTACAGCAAGGCAGGAAATGGATAGAGCTTCCTTCTGGGCCCTGGGCTCACCTCTGGGCTTGTCTTTAACCAGGTTGTAAGAAATAATTTTTCTTGGAGCCAAGGAAGTGAAATGGACGGCCATTGCACCGTTTGTACATACACCATGGAAACATTTACTAATAATAGTATTGGTGTTTTCTAAATAACAAAAGTAACTAGAAATCAGTGGAAGTTAGCCACCCTGGGAGTTCAAGGTGTAAAGTTCAGCCATTCTTTCATTGTGAGAGTAAAACAATCAATGAAAATGAAAACCTGGGTGTTTGTTTTTGTTTTTTTTTTCTGTTGTGACATAAAGCAAAAATATAATATTTGATTCTGCTCAGTTGAACAATCATGGAAAAATTAACTCCTGGAAAAGAAGTTTTCAGAAAGTTATAATGGGCTAAAAATAGGGTTTTGTAAGACATTATATAAATTCACTGCAGCAGGTGCTACCCAAACCTCTCCCTGCATATGTGTAAAAATACATATACACATGTACATATATCTGTATTACATATGTTAAAAATTCCTTTGCAGCTTTGGGGCTTTATGCCTCACATGAGTCTGAATTTTTTCAATAGTAGTAAATTCTGCATTCTGTATTATTATCAGTGGATTTTTTTTTTCCCTTCCCTAGGAAAGAACAAAATTGTAGTCAAAACTGATCTCATGCTAACAAATGTGGAGTGGGCTAGGAGTTGTTCAAAGTCCAATGGTTATACCACAGTGTCTTTATTTGTGTTTAGAAAATACTTAACAACATGAAAATTCAAAAATCCTAACTGCTCTGTATACTTTTTTCCTTGCCCCTGTCTCCCAGAGCTAGAGCTGCTTTGGATTTATTGATCTGTCTTCTGTTCACGCTCAGAGAAAAATCCTCAAAACTTATGTTATTTCTGCGGACTCTGCTCTGTTAGATCCTGTCCTGAGCTTGCATGTGCTGCAAAGCTTTTCGTCTTGGGAAAGGCAGCATAACTGTGGCCTATAAGGTCTAGCAAGAACCTGAATACTTGGTGTCAGATCAAAATCAAAATGTTACTCAAGTAGCTCTGACAGGGTTTGGACATTCACTAGGTGTCCAGTCATTTTTCTCTTATCTAAACACTCTGCAGCTTTATGGACAAGTCTTGGATATCAGGTGGCCAACAGGGGTTTTCTGTGGTGGGTGCTGCAGTGTGAAACATTGGCCTTGGCTCTGCAGGTAGGCAAAGCTACTTCAGTAAAACTTTGGTTATTCTGTAGAGCAAACAAACTGATTTTGGAGTCATTAGGGATGAAATCCCACAACACCCAAAACAGCTGGAGGCTTTCTAGTATGTTCAGGATTAGATTTTATAATCTTAAAACAAGAACGCAGATAGTTCTAAAAATAGCTTGATTAGAAGTGATCCCTTTCTGGAATTTTGATCTACTGTGTATTTTGCTGTTTCACGCTACATATCTTGGTTTTTTCAAGATGTAGCTTTGGTGAGGGAAAAGGAAAGTAATTTTTCCCATCTGCTCATGCAAGCAGTTTTCTAAGATAGTAAAGGACTTGTTAAACATGATTTTTCATAAAGTCATTATAGAACAGTGATGAGTCAAGAAGGTTTTATCATCACTGACCCACATTTTTTTTGTTTTTTCCAAAAAATTAACCAAACTCCAGGACTGATTAAGAAAGGCCCCATGTCATGTTCTGTATGGAGTGCTATTTTTCTCTCAAAGCAGGTATGCACAGACCAATTTCCCATGTGTAGCAGCTTACAGGCAGAGAATTTGAGATTTGTTGGAGATCTCCAAGGAAGTTTGTAGCAAAGTCACAAATAAAAATCTTTATCTAATGTGCTATGCTCATGCCTTACTAATTAATTAGAAAAACTTTCAAAGTGGATTCAAATCTCTCTTCCTTGTCTGGGTTTCAAGTTGGGTAACTTTTTTTAACCCTTTATTTTTTGGATACCCTTTCAAAGTGTTGTTTGCCACAATTTTTTCACATGAAGCTTAGAAACTGAGATTGGGACAGTAATTTGAGGGTTGATTATTGTTTAGGCTGTAAACATTGCTTCAAGAACTACATGGAGTCAAGCTACAGCTTGATGCAGCAATGTAAGTGAGTGGCTGAACTTTCAGAAGTGCTGAGCATCAAGAAGATTTTCTGGAAGCTATTTGGGGCTTGGTGATGTGAAAATGAAGAGTGTTTTCTCTAACTCACTCTTAAAGCCTAACTTAGAGTTCTACTTTCTAAAAATCTTGGTCCTAGTTTCTAGTCTTGAATTTGGATATCTTTGTGTGTTTTTGTCAGTAACCAAGGTGAATATGGACTGTGCTGTAATATAATGTGGTTCATTTTGCTTCATAATGAAAGTTCAGATGATGTCAAGTGTGCAGTGACTGTGTCAGGTCTCAGAGGAGCAATTATCAGCCTGGCCAGCTCTACTCACGCCTAGATTTTTACATGATGGGCTCTTTTTTTTCCCCACTTAGTGAAAGAGGTTTCTGTGGGTTTTTTTGTTTGTTATTTTTTGTTTGGTTGTTTTGGTTTTTTGAGGGCTTTTTTCCATTTAAAAAAAATGAATACTCTTAAGCTTATTGTCATATTGCAGTGTACTCTTTTCATTTTAACCCACAAACTATAGATTGTTTCAAAAAGTTGCTTATAGTTGAGTATTGGTTTAATTGTCCCTGAGATAGGATTTTCATGCCATAAGGCTGAAACTTTGCATATCCCAATAGAAGAAAAATATCAAAGGAACTTGGACACAGAAAGTAGTGTAGGGACTTCATGGGGAAACTCCCTAAAGAAAACACTCATTTTAATAGCCAGTTACAGTTACTTAATGACAACAGTGGAATTAACCTGTCTCATAGTTTATACAATCCCTGCACTTATAAATGTGAAAATTAATAGTTAAGGCTGTCATAAATCTTACACTACCCTCATAGTAAATAAGCACATCATTCTTATCAACTTTAAGCTACATTAACTCAACCCCAAGTAATTACTAGTTGAAATTTTCATTTTGTAGTAGAAAGAGACAGGCTAAATTCAGACTCTGGCTGGAAAACCCCAAGTGCTGCTCTTGTAACTGTAATGTCAAATACTAAGAACTACACAAAAATCTTGTATGAAAGGTTACTAGAACTGGTATATTATGCTAAGTACTTATTAATGATCTGTTACTTAAGACTCCAAATACAAGTCACTATCTATTAAATTTTTACCAAAAGTCTGTGTTATAAACATATCCTTTTGAACTTTGTACAGAATTCTGCAGGAAAATACTTTTTTTTACATTAAGTGCTAAACAGGAATGTCTGCTCTCAAATAAACTTACAAGACAGAGAATGTGCTCTCTTAAACGAAAACAGTTTGATAATTGTAAAATCTCATCAGTTTAGGCCATGATGCTGTAAGTTCAGGTCGGTGGATAAGGTATGTTGCAAGGAGCATCAAGTCCAACCCTTAAGTGAATGGCCCAGACAGGGATTGCACCCACAACCTTTGTATTCTAGCACCATGCTCCTACCAGCTGAGCTAATCTCAGGGCCCCCTTATCTGATGAGGATACAGGGACAGAGCCAGATTTTGTCCACAGCTACTCCTTTCTTGACTTTTAAATTGCTAGGGTTTTAAAAGTGATGTGTGAACTAGGTAGGCTTCTGTCACCCGGCAATGTTAAACAGACTTTTGAAATGCTGTATTTGGAATAGGCAGTTTTGAACTATCATGAAATGGAACAAACCTGGGTATCCCTGGCACTCTCCAAAAGCAGATATTGCTATAACTTCTCCAGGTATTCCCTTTGTTAGGAAACCTTTGGAAAGCAAATGGCTTTAAAATTGCCTTGAACTTTACCAAAATTTTTTGAGAAGTAGATACCACCAAGGAGGATCCTGATCTTCCAAAAACCCTACCTGTGTTGTAGTTGAATGAGGGTCCCACAGGGAAAAGTAAATGTGTTGATACTTAAGTGTCATATTCCTGCACACTGAGTGATCTCCAAAGCAACTGGTGCTCCAGCCCAGTGAGACATAACCAGTGCTCGCTGAACCAAAACTTTAACCTCAGCAAAAATTAAACTGACCATTGTTTCAAAGCATGAACCTGGAGAGTGTGTAGGTGCTAATAAAATAAATGGGTATTTTCTGTATGTAGCAAGAAACGCCAAAGATAGCTAATAGTAAGGTTGAGTATCCAGATTTTTTGTTTTTCATAATAGAACAGATGGGAGTACTGTTCATTGGCAGAAATTACAATATTCTATTCAATTATAGAGATAGGGTTTGTGTGCATTACAACATACATAAACAGCAGGCGCCATTCAGTGATCCTGATTTTCTTGCCCTCTTCCACTAGTCCTCTTGCCCTGAAAGAATAAAGGAAAAAAAGCAAAACAAACCTTCATTACAGCCTTGCAATAAGAGACTAGGAAGGGTGTAATGAGCAGTACTGTGCTGATATGTTTTAATAAATATTAGTTTATTGCATACCACAACAGAGAGTAAATACATGCAATTACTTGCAAATTTCTTCAGTGTTTGTACTTATAAATCTCTGCCTAAATCTTCCCAGCTGGGAGTTAGTCTGGTCTTTCTGCTTTGGAAGCAAGGCTTTGTTCTCATGTTCAGCTTCAGCTCAGTCTGGAATAATTCAGAAACGTATTAGATAGATTGCTGCTCCCAAAAGGCATAATGAAATAACCTTCACTCCCAGCCTTAGGGAAATAAGCACACAATCAGGGCTTGGGCAGATCTCTCGATTAAACAAAGAACTAACTGTGCACAAATTGCTCCCTAACAATTTGTAAAGAGTCCACTTTATAAATTTCTTGCAGATGTAAAGCTGATATTTTTTAATCAGAATGGCAGGGCTGTTAAAGTTGAAATGTCTTCAACCTTATCCTTTTGCTCTATAATTAGTATCAGAAATATTTAGATTTAAAATGGAATTGGTAACACATCCTAGGTTATTTTTGATTTGTTTTGGGGAGTCAGTGAAATGCAATGTCAAACCTAAGCTAAAATCTCCACTTAATACGTACAGGGAACTTAATCCATCTGGAATAGATTCAGAATAACTTGGTGCTGTCAATTTTTATTTTGTTTAATTTCATATGGTGTTCAGCAAAGGACTGAAAAGTTATTGCATTTAATGTTGTTGTGACTTAAGGTGTTCTCCGGCCAAATTATTCAATAAATCAAAATCAGGCTGTGGTTGTAGCTGCAAAGTGTTGTTTAGAATAGAATATTTAGGAGATTTTTTTTGCAGCTTTCCATTGATTGAACAAGACGCATGTGTCATGCAAAAAGCATGCAGTATTTTGATGAATAGCTGTATTAGATGGCAAGTCTAGGGACCCAGTAAACACAACTTCTTATTTTAGTAGCCTTTGTTTTTAACTTTAAGGCTTCGGTGTAAAAGAAAATACCACTTGAGTGTCATTCTGATGCCTTACTGTTCATGTACAACACATCCCCTTATCATCTGAAATATCCCCATACATTTAAAAACACGTACCTATTTTCTGTACATTAGCTTGCCACTGATTATCTCGTTCTTCAGCTAGTTAAATGGTTCAAAGTCTTGCTGTTACCTAAATGTGCAAGGATATTACTACAGTTCACGGAGAATGGTAGAGATTTTTGGGCAGTGTTTTCTGTGAAGCCGCGTTCCTGGTCCTCATGCTGGTGTCTTTCTGCATCTCTGGCTGAAGTCAATAGACCTGCAGTCACATAACAGGGAGCAGAATCCATTCCCCAGTTTCCTACGTCACGCTGAAGAGGAACTGTGCTTGTATCAGCACAGCTGTCAGCAGATACTGGTAGGTCTTGTTTCTACAAGCACAATGTTCAATTTCAGTTTAAACAGACCTGATTTAAAAAAAAAAAAAGAAAAAAGAAAGCGAACTTTGATCAAAATGCGTGCAGCTACTTGGCACGAAGTTGTGCTTCTCAGCTGCAGGAGTGCACATCCAGCTGCTGCCTGGAGCAGTTCTGGGGCACCAAAGGTGCCAGTGCAGCCTGGGGAGCTGCTCCTGCCAACTTGGGGCTGAGCTGGGTGTCCTGCCCCAGAACATCATCTGTTCACTGCTGTGCTCTGATGGTAAGTTACCAGTTGGGGAGGTTTTGACTTGGAGGTTCTCTGCAATGTTTTACCTTTTGTGGCTAATGTGTAATTTCTCATGCAGGCCCAGCTGGCCTGACATCACCTACTGCTTTCAAAAGAAGTTCGTGAGACATAAGCAGGAAGCCTGCTTGTGTGCTTTATTACATTAATGACAGAATTGGAGTTCTAGAGTTGTGTAAGTTACTTCCATTAGAACTAGTGGAGTTCTAGCTGTGGTTTGGGCGTGTGTTATAAATGGGGAGACAAACAAAAATATCTAAATGCATCCTCACTGAAGAATGTTCTTGCCCCATTTCTACATAAATGCATAGCACCCATGCTTGTCTCGTTTATACTTTATGTGTAAAAAGAGTAAAAAAGTACTACAATTGTTTTAGGAGAGATAAGTGAGAAAAAACAAATAGGAATAGAAGCTGGGCTCTATTTGGTCTGCTCACTGTGAAACTGGCCAGCTAAATGCTAGCCAGCATCTTGAGCTAAAGAGAAAAAAAGACACAACTAAATTTACGGAGAAATTAATCTTTTACTCTGTTTCATGTTTGACAGGACCTTCTAACAGCTTTTCCCCATCAAGCAGATATGAAACACTGTTCAAACTACTTGTATTCTGATAGCTGAACTGAGGGTTAGGAAATGAACTTTACAGTTCTAGTGGACATTTAATTAAATGCAGTGTCATTCTTCCAGCAGAGACTGTAACAATTGCTTGAGGTGCTCTGCTTTTACACTGTGGAGAACCTGCAGTGGCATGTTGAACAGGAAGGCCCCAGTTTGGTTTTCTTTTAAAATTGCACTTAAATGTATACTAGATACACATTCATCACTTTAATCTAAACTCTACTGTAAATTAACACGTATAGCCTCGGAGATCATACACTTTCACAGAAGTACTCTAATGAAACTTGGCAGCTTTTACCCCATAACATCATTTCTTCCATTCACTAGCAAATGCAGACCTTAAACAAGTCAAAACTGTGCTCAGTAATGAGTTCCATTATTTTTCTTCATGTTTTTGGAGTCTCAAAAGCCTCCTGTCCCATGTCTTTATTTTACACTAAGTCAAAAAAGCATGACAAGCCTGCAAATGTATCAAAGGAAAGCTTTCTCATGTAAGATCCAGAGATGTTTGTCATTTACCGTAACCTAGTGTGGGACTTCAATTAGCATGAGTGACTTGTTGTCAGTAAGGAATCTTTCTTCTCAAAACTGGTACCTGAGCGGTTTGATGTACATGGATGCTGTTACACATACGGTTGCCTGGATGATTCTGTCGTACTTCTGCATCCCTATTAATACTCATATAATGCTGACATGAAAACCAGGTGCCAAAGCAAGCTCATAAATATAAAAGTTTTATTTGAATTAACTATTTCTTCTGACCTCATGGAAAAGTACATGCTGTTTATCACAGACACACCACTGGGGCTGAGCTGAGAATCGGATGTTGTCAATGGGAAATGAGGTGAGTTGCTCAGTTTTGAGGGGGAATGTGGAGAGTTTGAGTTGACATGCTGTGTTGCTCCTCTGTAAGGGGAAACCAGCATAGCTCAGTTTTTGCCATCTTAACCTATAGCAATGAGGGGAAAAAAAAAAGCTATAGGAAGAACCTTATCTTGAAAACACTATGTATCAGGGAGAAAGTAAAAGAGCATCTTTATGCAATTGGCCCCCATGTGAGCTTTCTCATCTCCGAGCTCTGACTTGAGCTCACGAAAAGCAAGGTGGAGAAAGAACGGGCCTGCAACTTTGGTTAATTTATAGTCTTAAGGTTTCTGCTAAAGAGGGCTGATTGAGTTTATCCTGTGTCTAACTGCTCTGCTTAATTGTGTAGGCACCACAAATATGTAAGAGACATTAAAAACTGTGGGCTTGCATGTTTTCAGGTTTCTTTTCCTTATGCTCTTGTAGTAAAATCTAATGCTATTCAACTTCAAGATAAAAAAAATAGTCGTGGCAGCAGCCACTTCTGCATAGAAAACAACTACTGGAATGTAGTCAGTACAGATCTTTCACCTTCACTAAGCAAGTGATTTTGTAGTCAGTAGTTAATAATAGGTTTTATTGCACTGAATTAACAGCCTATTATGGCAGCTAAAAATAACCACAAAGTCTTTGAGAGATCTTACCCATATTTTTTTTCTAGGTAAACATGTATAAATTTAATTTTAACTGTTAATATATGTAAATATGGCTTCTTCATGAGTTCTGTTGTTTTTCTAATGTTGAAAATAGTATTAAGTGTTAGTAAACTGAAATAGGATTCTAGTTGCAAGGGAAGGAAAACTGTTTTAAAATAAATGTCTCCCCCTTAAAAAATATGCCTGATTCAACATATGAGCTGATGGCCCACTGAAGTCTTTCACTGATGTCAGCGATCAATAGGTCAGTCCATGGCTTTCAGCTTCTCTGTATGGATTAACCTCACTGTGTCTTTGGGGCTATTCTGATGAGCTCTCTAGATACATAATTTTGGAAGCAGGATGAGGTGCCCAAGAAGTCAGAGGACTTTGTCTTAGAGGTGTTTTATGAATTGCTATTCACTATTGTGTGTACAAATTCTTAAGTAATCAAGAATAAAACCCAGAAAATATATTAGAACCACGTTGATGCGTTCTGTGATTTGTAGCATGCCACCAATTATTGCATGTTCCCCAATTTAACTATGTTACAGACCAGCCAGAAGCAGGGGAAGTTGATACAAAGTCTCTCAGCAAAACTGAAAACATCTTTCTGATGACAGAAAAAAGGAATGTCTATTTTTGTCTATTCCAGCTATTCCTAACTTGTACTACTTCTATTCCTACATTTTTTTTTTTTTTTTTTTTTTTGGATTCTGGCCACTTTGTACTTTATTTCAGTCAGATCTTTTTCCTTCTCTTTTCGTACAGTGTCTCTGCAGCATGCTTAGATACTGATTGATGGGTACCCTGACTCAGAACACCTGACTACAGTGAATTTTTCATTTAACAGAGGATAAGGCAGCAAACTTTAGGGCATAGAGCCCTCTCATACTTCATTCTGGTGATCACGTTTAAACAGCAATCTCATACATTCGGACTCCACCATGTAGGGAAAAACTGCATATGCACCTGATAATATATATGTGCAGTTGTTGTTAGTTGTTTTCAGCTTGGGTCTCTCTAGCACCCCACAGGTTTTACTTGATGTGTCACTTTGTTTTGTCTTTACTCTCCATGCTCCAGGATCCATAGGTATCTCCCTTTTTTTGTGAAAGAAACTGATGATGCTCTATATATTTTTCTCTGGCCCTGCCTGTGGTTAATTATTTTCACATGGAAGTCATAACCAACTTCCTGGTATGGGAATACTTTTGCTCTCTGTTTCTCTTGCTCTGAACATGTATGTTTGTGTCTTGTATTGCAGAGCATTCATTCATTCATAGCCTGTGTTCTGGTTGTTCCCTGCTTCCTTTGGTTTGTACTTACTGAGAAAAGAATGGTTGAAAAATGAAGGCTAAGAACTAAGATGAGCATAATAAGGGGAGATTAATGTTGGTGACAGGTGTAAGGCTTGTGTAGTCGGTGGTGAGAGCTGGAAGCGTGCAGGACAGCCTTTGACATGTAGACGCCTTCATTAAAATGGAGTAAAATGGTCCTGCAGGTATTTGAGTCTTTGATTTTTCCAGCAGTGTAGAAAAAAACCCTTGGACTGAGCACTGAACTTTTGGATCGGCCAGTCTTCTCATTCACTCAAATGCCTGGTCTAGGACACATGTAAAAGTGGGTGCAAACAGCATGCCAGAAACTGGATAACCATCCTAGGGATGAAAACATGTCCAGATGTCAGTCTTGTCACCAAACTCTCAGGTGCCCACTGAATATATAAGCTGTTCTTCCACTTTGTGGTTCACATCTTACATGACGAAATTTTCTTGTGGAGATCTTGGTTTCCAGTTTACCTATTACTAAAAAGGGATCTGTCTGTTTTCAGGGCTTTTTAGAAGAACCTCATCATTTCTGTCCACTTCCTGTGTCTGTGTTTGCTAGTCTCTAGAACATGCCTGAAGAGATAGGTTTTTCTGTAGTCCCAGCTACCTCATAGATGTTTTTCTCAATAAAACTTCCGTTTAACTTTAGAAGCATGGATTCTTCTCAGACTAACTGATGTTACCTAATAGGTGAAAGAATATGCCTTGATACATCTGTTCAGCATAAAGCTCACATCCTGGTGTTTCAGCAAACTTGTGCTGAACTGAAAATAAGAATGTTGATGGAATGGTGGACAACTTGTATGGTATATTGTAGTTAAGTGTACACAACTTACCAGATCCATGCGTAATCATGATACTGAATATATAGAAAAACTACAAACAAAAAACCAAAGCAAAATATGCTGTTCCAGAAACAACAGTAGCCTTCAGGGATTGAGTATGTCTTTCTTTTTAAATAATCTTGCCAAAAGGAATTTTTTCTCTTTTCCTTTTTATGTCTGTACTTGAATAAAAATTGAATTCATGCAAGGTGGCAGGATAGCACCAAAATACATAACCTTTCTGAAGGTAAGATATTGGAAGAAAGAGAGAGAGATTTAAGAGTTTCAAGGAGAACTTTGCTCTGCATGGCTGTTCTGCTCTTCTGTCAGCCGAGCCCAAGGTGACAAGTTGTTGACTCAAAAGGCTCTGGAGGAATGTTAAATGGTTATCATTATTTAATACTTGCACTCTATTAAGTGACAGCCTCTACTTTGCATCTTCAAAATGCTTTTCAAGCATGCACTAGTTTCCAGGGCTGGAGGCTGTTCTTTTTTCCAGGTAGGCCTCGAGGTCTTACTTTAATCCTGCAGTGAATCTGAGCTGGGGAGGAGTTACAAACAGAGTTTCTGCTTTCGCTGGTCCCTACTTGCTCTTTGTGATACAGAAACAGACTCAGATAGGTTGGCTCACTCTGGGGCTTGTGGCTGGTGGGCAGAAGTCCCCCTTTTACCTGTGACAACTGAAGCTGTTCATTTAGAAGCTGTTTGATGAACCTGTTGGTATACAATCTATACAAATGGCTGCTGAAGTTCCCACGGGGCAGTCCTGCATCTTTTCTGCTGGTTAGGAGAAACCTAAACTGCCTTCATTTTGGTGCTGGCAGGGCTTTTATATTTCATTTTTGGTATTCCCCCTGAATTAAATACCATTCTCTTATTCCAGTATCTTACTGTGAGCTTTACAGTTCTCACCAAGCACTGAAAACACTACCAAGCTTTCTGAAAACCTGAACTGGAATGTTTGAAAAATTAACTGCCAATAATGGCGAAGTTTGGGTTTGATTTCACTTTAGGGAACTATAACTTTAGGAAATCTACAAGTTGTGTATTTCAGTCTCTTCTGGGGAGCCTTACTTTAATTATTGTGTACTCCTTCCTCTTAGGTTTGCTCCCTCCTGTGAGTTTTATGACATATTCTGGACAGTTTTGCTTGCTTTGTTTTGCAGCTAACTTTCAAATTGATGTAATCTTTTCAATGTTACATGGTTATTTTAGCTTAGAGTATCTCTACCAACAATTGACAGCTTTATGATTAATACATATTTGTACTTAAAAACTAAATTCAAACAATGAAAGACAAGGACAAGATTTGATCATACAGCTACGGAAAAAGCAGCAACACCTCAAACTTTACCACGTTAGAGCTCTAATTTAATTTGTGTGTTTATTTACTGTTTTTGTCATCAGATGGTCTTTCCTTCTTTGTCTTGCCAGCATTGCAGTACAATAGTTATGCTTTAAACATACTTCAGAGCAATTGTAATTTCTGCAACATCTGTGAAATTGTCTCTTAGACTTCTTGCAACACTTCTGCTGCCCCTTTATGTTGGAAGCAAATATTAGCTCAGCAGAAATCAGAATGAGAATTTAAGACAGTTAAGGTACATTAAAGTCTTTATACTCATAAATTCAGAATTTTTCACTTAAAGGGTTTGCATTTTAATGAATAGACATTTAGTGTGTAAAAGTTGAATACATTCAGCACACAATGAAAAATATCTTTGTTAAGAAAGAAGTTGGGCTGCTAGAAAATACCCATAATACTAGGAAAATATCAAATTGTGGGACAGTAGTTGCACATTTTGAAGCATGACCAAATAACATATAATTCGAAGCATTTCCCTACCTCCTTGTTGTTTTTTCCCCCCTGGAACTGGGAGGAAATGGATACTACACACCCACCCATTCACAAAAATTCTGGCAGGAGGCCAGTTTCCCTCTCTGTCTTCATCCCTGAGCCAAGCTCCGGTCTCTTTTTCCCTTCTCCTTTCTTACTCCTCTTTGCAGTTGCTGCCTGCCAGATTTGTACCTATTTCAGAAACAAATGAGCTCTATGAGGCCTTCTCACAGAGGTTTCCTAGTATTGCTCATTATCCACACAGATTCTAAAACATGCATTTATGCTGGACTCTGGCTTGTTGGGGATTTTTTTTTTTAGTTTGTACTTTATTTCCTGATTCTCCTTCAAATTTCTTGCTGTTCTTTTCTGTTGTTTCTAAGTGTCTGTATTGGTACAGGCTGCTGCCAGCAAGTGGTGGGGGAAAGGAGTTTAAAAGCCCTTGCACACATCCGTATGTCAGATCTTTGCCAATACCTCTTCCCCAGCTGGTTTGGCAGCAAAAGTAATACCTGTTTATGGCGGCAGCGGCTGCTGCAACCACTCCAGATGCTGTGGCTGGAGCAGTGTGGCAGGATTTAAATGCACAGTACCCCATGCCAGCGCTTGGGGGTTTTAGTCTGAAGCTGTCAAATGAAAAACAGTGTGTACTGAATTGTCCCCATGGTGATTCTCAGCTGCCTTGGGAATGTGGGTTTTGGATCATGTCCAAAGTCTGATTTTTATCCACCACCCCCCCCTTTATTTCTCTTGTTTTCATGATTGGGTTAACACCATATGAAGAGGCACTAGGATATTAAATAGAGAACATTGGCTTGAGAAGCTCTTCCCAACAGACGCCTCTTTTATTTGACAGGCTGGAAACTCCCTGGCCCGCTTTAGCCCTCAGTCTGCTGAGGAGATGGTAAGGTATGATCTTCTACAGGAGAGTGAATATGTCCGTATATGTCAAAGCAGAGCCCCACTCAAGGCACTGGCTCTGATCACTGCTGCCTGGGGAGAATAATTGCAGCATTACTTTAACATCCTGCTGGCCACAGCTGGGCTTGTGCCCACATACCTTGGGCTGGGGGGGGTTGCATGGAGCCTGCACATCCATTGCAGTCAGAAGTGTGTCTGCTGCTGGTGCTTGTGCCCAGCAGCATCCCACCAGCTCGATGCCAAGTGTGGTGGGCATCATGCAGGCTACCCCAGCTCCAGGCTCACTGCCTGAATAAACAGGCCAGGATGGTAGCTGCAGTGCCAGGGTTTATATTATCATGGTTTATATTACCACAGCTCCTTGTGAATCAGACTGGGCAGGTACAGTGCAGGCATGGCTTTGCTCATGTGGGTCAGCAGCTCCAGGCTTCTCACCTCACTCCACTGTCCCTGCTGTATTAGCAATGGCAGGGGGCTGTGATGACGGACAAGGAGAAGAGTGTTGCCAAAGCAGAGGGAGACTGTGGCCTCTTTCTGTGGCTGCAGGAGGTAGTCCCTGTGATAGCTTAGCTGTACTTGGCAGTTTTGGGCTGGAGGAGCATACCAGATCATTGTGTGGCTTGTGCATGGGAGACTGCTCCCAGTCCTCAGCACAGCTTTTCTATTGTCTGATGTCTGCACATGCTGGTCACATCTCTTGCATGCAGGCAAAGCCTCAGTGGGCTGCTCTATATATGTACCAAATGTCCCTACTCCTGGTAGACTTGTGCTTTCCTTAAAGAACTGAATGTACATTGCAGCACTTAACAAGACTACTTTAGATAGGTTAAGTTCCTTCTTCTGCCAGGCCTCTTTCAGGCCCCCAAAAAGTCATTATATTCCAAGTCTGCTGTATAGTTTGCTGGGTTTGTGTAAGTGAGATGAGTAAACTGTGTTTTCAGAGATTTCAGTCTTATTGAACAGCATACAGCTGGCCATTGGTGCAATTCTGGTGCTATACATGTCTCCTTAACTTGGCTCTGGTTTCAGCAAGGTCTTCACAGTCCTCTGTGAGGACCAGCTCAGTGCCAGAGAAGGAGGAGTTTCCCTTTGTTCAAGGCACATGGGTCCGAGCTGGGGATTTCTCTCTGCTGAGCTCATGTGCACAGGAGAAACGCCATCTGCCCATGAGCCAAGTGCTTCAGTTAAGAATGAACTTAATTGGGGATTACTTACAGAGAGTTTGCTGCACCCCCTGACCTCTACCCCGTTATGTGCAGCTTGGGAGAGGAGGGAATGTGGGTCTCTTGTTTTCTCTCTCAGCCTGTGTCTAAAAAGGAAACTCTCCCTTGATTTTTTTTTTTTTTTTCAAAAGGCAAATTCTATGCCAAACCCATAATCAGATACAAATAGGAATGCCAGAAGCAAAAGCAGCCAAAGGGAGCTTTTCATCTCAAAACCAGCTTTCCCACCTGGCCAGGAAGTTCCTGCATGTGCCTAGCACAATGGGGCAGCCCTCCCTGAGTTGCCCATGAGGGCCTACCTCAAATGTTGAGTGTCTTCTCCATTTAATCCTGGTTGTTGCTGCCTCACTTTGACCTTCCCAAAATCTTTCAGGTAAGTGGGGAGGATTTAGATGCTACATCTTCCTGAAATGGAACTTATAGCCTGGGTGCTTTAGGAAGTAGCTCCATAGATTTCTGCCAGAACAGGCCAGAGGCCAGCTTTTTGTGTGAAGGAGAAGATGGTAGATACTAGCCCTTCTGAAACAGCTTCTGTTAGTTTCAGCTTCTGCCGTACTTCATCATAGGATCATTCACTACATCCCAGTTAAAGCTGTTGGTGGTGATTACCTCTGTTGGTTTTCCCCAGGTTCTACCCATGATGTACAAATGGTCATATGAAAAATAACTTTCCACCTACTAACCTGTACCAGCTTTAACCATTTGGGAGTGTTCAGCAAGTTCTGGAGATCGATTTTGGTAAATTGAAGATGTCAAATGTACTTGTTGCTGCTTTATAGCCCTGATGGTGTTTATGCATGAGAAAGGGACAAGCCCCTCTTATGTGCTCTTCAACTGCACTGAAAGGCAGCTTGTGCCACCATTATTGTAAACATCAGTAAAGGGTTGCCATCTTGTTTTGACTAATGAGAATATGTCATCAAGAGGAATCTAGGGGCACAGGCTATTGTTCACATTCCTCTATCAAGAAGGCTGCTGAACTCAAGCATGATTAAGAGTCTCTCAAGGATGACCCTGGGCTTGGGCATCAAGCGAGAGGTCATTTTTTCCAGAGAGATGTCACCCCAAGTTAAACACTTGGAAAAGACAAGCCATGGTGATATCTCATGGAGCTAAAATAGAGACCTGGATTTCTTCAATGAATGCTTGTTATGTATTTCACTCCTAAAAGTGCATTCATGAGATGCTTATGTGAGTTGTTCCCTTTAGCTCATTTGAGATTTTTATTGCTGCAGTATGGAACTAATTGCAGACTGCTCAAATAAAGAGAGGAGCAGAAAAGACACTTCTTCTCTGCGTTTGTGTGTCAGAGGATGTGTGATTTCCTTTTCTCCGAACTGACTCTTCCATGAAGATTGGATATTTGTGGCAAGATGTTTTAATGGATTTGGAAGAAAAGCTGTGGTCTGTTGGCTGGTGCTTGAGATAGAGCTTAGATTAACTCTGGCACCTTGAACCACCAGCCGCACAAAACCATGTGCTGTTTGGGTAGGCATAACTTTTTTCAGCTACTAGCTGAATGTGCTAGGGAACAAAAAACTGCAACAGAGGACTTGCTGGAATGTTGTAAAAAAGAGCAGAAGTGGTCTGGTTTAACTTGAAGATTGGGGAATGGCATAATAAAAATAAATTGTTTCTCCCCTTCTTGTATTAGAAAAGCCTCAGGCCATAAACGCCTTGAAAGAAATGGATTTTTATTTTTCTTTCACCCTTCTGAATGGATCAGAGTTGCTTGAAAAAAATCATACTGTACCTAAACCACAAGAGCAGCAGGGTTTGGAGTCCTATTTTTAGTGTCAATAAGTCAACTGGCTTGGTATGCTGGGAAATTCCCAACTCCTGGCACCTAAAGGTTAGTATTATCAGCTCTCCAAGAATTGGTTTAGAAGATATGTTAGTTTCATTAGGTCAGCTTGTGTTATCCATTGTAATAATAATAGTAAATTGTAAATTGTATTATTGTAGCCCCTAAAAGAGCTATGACTGTAATTTTCTTTAGTTCATGCTGAAACTTAATTTTATTAATTTCCACTTTAAACCTGAATTCAGCCTTTCCTCTAAAATTCTCAGAAAGGATCTTTCTACCTTACGTCTTTTAGTAAGCAATCTTTTAAGACTATAATCTGGGTATATAAGGAGAATTTAGAAGAATTCTAAGCTCTTAATAGGACAAAAATTAATCTGTGTACAGGAAGCATCTACATAGTCAAATTAAAAAAAACCCATTGAAATATGAAGAGCAATTCTGGTATGGACCAAAACCTCTGCAAACAACTTTAAAGATAATCACAGTTAAAATGCACAGATCTTAATGCCAACAGATACCATTTGTAACATGGATGTACTATTCTGCCATCTCCAAGTATCAAGGTGTTCAGAATAATAATTGTGTATGCGATCATGCACAACACATACATACCAACTGCAAGATCCTCTCTGCACCTACATACTTGCTCATGTATGTGTTTTTTTGGATCTTTTTATTTGCTCTCATGTTATGGAACCTGGAGGTTTCTCATTTTCCAGCTTTTCTCTGCAACCATAACAGCTGGAAACATATGTGTGGTTTTTGGTTGGTTTTTGGGGTTTTTTTCCTCTTAAATGAAAGCTGAGATTCTTACTTAGTGACATGTCTGAAAATACTGGAGCTTTGAAAAAAATAAAACACTGAAAAGAAAAATAAGATGATAAAATCACAAGAGCTGGCTATGCTGACTGCTGAAATTAATGATAAAACAATTCTGACTTAGTGGGACTTAATTTTGCCCTGAGAATGGAAATAACTGAAAAGTATGTTTTGGGTCACTGCAGGGTTACAGTTACAGTTGCTGAGGTGTCCTAACCTTCATGTCCGTATTTGATGAGACTTGATGTCCCCTAATAAAAATGTTATCTGTTCCTCTCCTCTTAATATGATAGTTGGAGTAACTTCAGCGCTCTCACAGCTTGTGAGCCCTCACCGTACAGCCAGGTGTAGTGTGTCCCTGTTTGCAAACTTTCTGAAGGATATTTAGATTTTTGGTTGTTTCTTTTTTGCCTGACAATTTATTTTAGAGCATATGGATAGTTGATAATTTATTTTTGAATGTTATGGGAAAGTTTTGGGCTTACTGGGGTTCTGTGCCTTATGACTGACACAGAGATGCCATCCTTGTAGCTTGCTGTGATCACTCTGATGATGACAGTACTGATGAACACAGCGAAAGTGCCCTTACTTGTAGCAAGCTGCTTTGTGTCCTTCCCCTCAAATGCACAAATGACATTATTTAATTTAAAATTCTTCAGCTGGCATAAAACAGTTCTAAACTTTGTTTGTCTCTTGAAGGTGCATTCCCAGCTCAGCAGTGAGTGTCCCCAGGAATCACATGGGTGTGAGAAGGGGAGAGCGGGGAGAGGAGACTCCTAGCACTGGCTGCCTTCCATTGCCTCTCCTCTCTGTGTCCAGTTGTCTTTTTTCTCCCTTCACCTTCCGTACTTGTTTCTGGGGTATATATATTTCTCTTATATCCCAGCTGTGTTCTCCTGAGGCATTTGAATTGCCATGTGTATTTTGTCCAGAAGGAATTAGCTTAGTGCTTTATCTGGTGATTTTTTGGCTATGCAGTTTTCTCAGTCTTTTGTACAGCTCTTTGATGTGTGCCAGTTTAACAACTCAGTTAAAAAACGATGGAGGTGCAATAACCTTTTCATTGCTAAGGGTAAAACTTGCTGCCCTTTGTGTAGCCAAATACACCAGGGCAGGCTACCAAAGCAGCACCGCTTTTCCAGTTTAACAGGTTTAGCTGATGTTACTGGTTTGCCACCGAGTTTATTACAGTTTCATAACTCACCACGGCTGGCAGCAAGTGTTTTGGCTTTTCTTTCTCTGCCTGTGCAGCGGTAGTGATAGTCATCAGGGCTCTCAGCCCTGCAGATAATCTCCTCAGGTTATCATTTACTTGCAAACAGTCATGTGAAGTATTTGTGAAAAGGCTTTTGAAGTGGCATTGCAGGCGGATGCTGCCCGGAGCTGCAGAGCAGGCGGTGTTTACACAGGGGCAGAGGATTTCTCTGCCCGGTGTGGTTCTCCTCAAGTGCTCGTATTCTGTGGCTACACTGTTTGCCTTTCTAATGAAGTGAACTGTTTGTTTGAAATATGTGGTAGAAGGTATTTAAACAGAGACTAAAGTAAACTTTAGGGCTGTTCACATAAGCTGCACATATCTGGTTTGTGAAATGAAGGAAAACAATTTGGCTGCAGCTTACCTCTGGGAAGGGCAGTTAGGAACTGTTTAAACAAACTGGGCTGCAGCGGATGTTGCTGCAGCTTCTTACAGGCCTTTAGTGATGACTGCTGCTCATGTAGGCATTCCTCAGGATGCTGCCTCAATGGAGAGCTCAAAATTGCTGTCATTATTTAAAAGGGGGATTTATTCATTAGCTGAGAAAAGTTGGGTACATTCATATTTGATTAAAACCATCCCAATTAGACAATGGACTGTTGAGAGCCAACATATGCTATTGCCTTTATAACGTCATTAGTAACCCAGAGTCCCCACTTTGAAATAAGATCGTGCCCGAGTGCGCAGACATCTGTTTCTGCCTAGCCACATGGAGGTCAGCAACATAACTTAAACTGCTAATCCTCATTGTGGAGAGGAGAACAGGAATCTGAGGAAGGTAGGAACAAATGAACTCGGATCCCGCTCCTGGCAAGGCATGAGGTATTGATGGCGATACAATGCCTGGAACATGCTCTGCAGAGCTCTGGCAGTAAGTTTCTGCCTAACCGCAAGCAGAAGTTCAGAGAGCAAAGGAGGGCTGTGTGAAGTGAAACTCTCTGTGGTTAAGGCATTTCAGTTTGTCTCAGAGAACCTCACTGCTGCTCCTGGCTCTGCCACAGTTGTGCCTGATGGGAGCGTTAGTCAACTGCAGCACAACATTTCTCAACAATGACTGGCAAAACAGAGACCTTGATGATGGGGAGTGCTTTTCACCCCCTGTCATAGCACAAAACAATTAAAACCGGGCATGTGGGGACTTCAGGAGTAGAGATTTCCAGCCTTGTCCAATAGAGACCATATGTTTCCATCCATCATTTATATTTTTTGGCGGGGAAGAAAGCACCACGTTGGTTGGGACTACAATGTCACATCCTCTGGCATTGTTTCTCTGCTCATTCTCCTTGGGAGCAAGGGGAGTCGCAACACTTCAGACTCTTTGGGTTCAGCATAGAGATGAAAACAAACAAAAAGTCTTTATGCTCCCGGAGTGCAATAAATATGCTAGAATTTCAATGGGATCCAAACAAGCGACAATAGTAGCATTAAGAGCTGGCAAATCCTTTGATGTTATTGACCAGAAAAGGACTGTTGTGGTCTCTGTCATGAACATTTAAACTTTTGACCTCCAACCTTTGTGTCAAATGGCTTTTCCATATGGAGGGTTACTATACCTCTCTCACTGCCACTGCATTTAATAGAGCATCAAACACTTCACTGGCGGGAAACTGATGCTTAATGCATTGGAAAAGGTCCAAGATTGCCAGAGGGCGGGACTGAAGAAAACTGTCTTCCCTTCTTCTGCTGAAGTGTAAATGAAGTCCCCTGTTTTCCTATAGTCTGATTGCATCTGAACTCTGCACAGAAACGTGGAAGAGAGGACTGTGTCTTGGTGGACAGGAGACAGACATCTTAAGTTACTTTTACCACCACCTCTTATGCAGTGTCATATGCAAACCTACAGCTGAAAGATGGGCTTTTACAGGCTGGGGCTGTCTTTGTGACTATGCCACAGAGCTGATATCCTGCAGCTCTGGCACTGCCCTTGGTGATGCACTGGCTAAGTGTCAGAGAAAGGGGTTTGCAGCCATCTTGGCCTTGGGGAACCCACCAGGAGTGTGCAGAGTAAAAGGGACCCTATTGGCATGCCTGGTGTCCTTTCTAAACAATGACCAAAAGCAGGTGCCCAGGGGTTAATGTAAGAACTTGACAGGTGACTTTCCTATCCTTTTGCCCCTCTGTCAATTTCACAAAATTTTCAATTGAGGAATTCCTTGGTCTTATGGTTTCAACACTTTCAGATCCTTACTCCACTTTTTTACTGTGACTTTCCCCTTGGGGCCATTCAAACCTCCTGTGTCCATAGCCTCCTGTGTCACTTGGCTGTGGCAGGGAATGGTGTGCCTTGTCCTCATTTGGCCATCTTTCCTCTGTTCTGGTTCCTTATGTCTCCTTGTAGCACCCCTGGCTTCCCCTCTAGGATGTAGAGAGGAATGAAAATCAACTTCCACTTTAGTGCCCCCTTACCCATTTGAGTGGGCAGAACAGTCCTTTCCCTCTTCTCTCATATTTGTGGGTTTGTGCTCCACCCAATTCTACATTTTATCCTGTCTTGTCCCTCTATCACCAAGCTGAAGAACATGGCTGTGCACAGGCAGATCATGTAACTTTTTTCCTGGTCTGCCTGGACTGGAGGCTGGAGAAAGCTATACAGTTATACTCACCTATGATAGTCCCAGAAAGCTCAGTCAGAGACTGGTTCCCTGTTGTGGTAGGCACTGTAGACAGGGGATGTAAAGATAGAAACTGCCCTGAAGACTTTGCTTTTGGGCTGTTGCTATGCAGAAAAGTCTTTGCTAATGCCATGGGTTGCTTTGCCCGCTATTGCGTTTATATGCTTCTGCCTGTTTGGGTCTCCGTTCTTCCAATATTCCTTTTATCTCATTAGTGGGAGTGTTTTTCCTCACTGGTGAGGCTGGACCTACCCATGAGTCCTGGCAATGATGTTGGTGTCAGTAGGACAGTGCAGGCAAAAGACCTCAGGAGATGCTGCAGCTGGTTCTGCAGCCAGGTGCCCTCTGCAGCTGTGTGTCCCTGCTCTGCACCTCTGATGTGGACTCTACTGAACTGGGGCTGTCCTCACAGGGTGTAGGGACCATAAGTGTTAATTAAGCTGAGGTTGTCCATTTTTGATTTGTGCTTTTAAATAAGTGTGCTCAGACATATGTGCCCTTCTTCCTGTTTTTCAGCAGCAGTGCCAGCGTTAAGTGGTTGATGTAAAGGGTTGGCCACTTTGGGTAAGCAGCATTTAGTTCCCAAAGCAAGAGAAGTATACATCAGATCCTGCCACTACATCTGCAGAGAGCAAGAGAGAGGATGAAAGTGTTGAAAAGAGTTTATGATGAACTTCCATACTTTCCCATAAAGAAAATGCCCTTTGGTGGGGAAGAGGAATTGGGGGGATCCTAAATCCTAACAAAAATCCTAAAAAAAAAAAAAGTGTAGCTATATCTAAAGCTGATACTGTCATCCTGTTTTTGAGTAGTGGGAAACAGAAAAGTTGTCTAAAGAAAAAAATGAACTTAATAAAAGATGGTGAAAAAAAGCCGAGAGAGATTAGGAAAGAACAAGAAGTTTCAGGCAATTGTGCTACTCTTTTTAATGAATTAAAGAAGTAATGGGGAATTAATAAAATTTTAGCTCTTTATTGGGACTTTTCCATGAAGAGGTTTAGAGTGTCTCAGAAAGGGTATCTCTGTGTTAACAGTGACCAGGCTGAGGCCCAGGGAAGTGACATAATTTAACTATGGCCCTTTGTGTTAAAAATACTTTCTTCAAATTTTGGCTTGTAAAAGTAACTAAGATTGATTGGAATATTGACAATATGACATTCTCAAAAATAGGCTGAGTGAGCACTTAGAATAAGTGTCAATAGGGCAAATTAAGGGAACTCACTGTGCTTTCCATCTCCAGTAATGATCTGAAACAAAAAGTAACCAGCATAAAAATGAAATACAGAGGAAAAGCTCTCTAAGAATCTGAGGGAAGATGAGAAAGCATGGAGGAAGAAAACAGCTTAAAGTCAAGTATTTAGAAATATCAAGAAGTAATAACCAAGAGCCAGCTTGTGTTGACTTTATTTGGCTTGAGCCGTGTCCATTGCACCAGCAGTCTCCTAGAAATGGTAGGTAAGGTCACTGCCACATAATGAATGCATTGTCTCAGAGTGGAAAAATGAAAGATAATGGTTTTGAGACACTGTGTAAGAAATACATGCCCCTGCTGTAAAGGGAAATTTGCAGAAATAGCTTATTTTTATTATGTATTTCTAAGGCTGCCTCCTCCTAAACAGTGTCAGCCTGCATGAGAACCTGATGCCCAAGAGTGCAGGGATGACAACCCAAGCTGGAAGAAACACAGAAAGCAGAAACAAGTGACTGTGATAAATTTAGAATATGGACAGAGAGATTAAATGTTGCAATAAATGTATATTATCAAGTGGCCTGACAGCACATGTAATAACTATCTGCTCATCTGCAAGAGCTTGAAGAATGTCAACACCACAGAAGGAGAGTAATTGCTAAGGATGATCCAGAGAGAAGCTAAATAATTATGAATATTTGGATGAAATTTTTAAAAATCAGGTTGAACAGCAGGGAAAAAGAAATCTCTCAAAGTGTTCATCTGTTGGTGCATCCCATAGAATCTGAGCAGTTTTAATACCTAAAAATAGACATAATTGATCTAATTATACATTTTCCTCTCTACTTCCTATCATGCCATAAAATACTAATCAAACCTGCCAAGTATAACCTATTTCCAAGTCTTTCACACCTTCAGCTGATGAAAATCTGTTTAGCTACAGTGATTTTTACTGTGCTATACTGATACCAAACTGTTAGAGGTTTGGCCTTTCAAATAGCTTTTAAACTTGATTCTGCTACACAGAAGAGCACACAAGTCTCCAAACCATTGTTTGCAGACTGACTCACTGCGTCTTACAAACTTCTAAGAATGTCACCAAAGCTTGTTGAATTACCCAGCTTGTCTTTATTTGTTCCCACATCAAATCAGCAGCAATACATGGATATTTCTAGTTGCCCCCCCTCACCCTTGTTTCCAGCTTTCTGCTGCCTCTCCTTAGCCACATTTACCTTTGCTTCTCACAGATATTTGTCATTGCTAAGTTAATGTGTGCAGCTGATAGCAGGGCATTCAGATGCCTTCTTTGAGCTGTGTTGAGCATTAGGGAATAACCAAGCTGATCTGTGGCAGCAGCTCCTTCCTACTGTTCAGGAAGTCCATGTTAAACTTCTGCTTAGAAGTTCTTTAGAGTTGAAAGCCTTGCTGTGAGACTTCTTCTTTAGTTCTCTCCAGTGTGGATCAGGATTTATTTTGTTTGTAATCTTTTCATTTCCTCAGTTTCCACTTTGTAGCTCATCTTCATTCACTGGAATGTTCAGTGTGCTACAGAAATGGATATGAACAGGTAGATAGGTGCAAATTATTTTTGTATATATTGTGGTTATGGATCTAGTTACTTGCTGCTTGCAGAGGAGGAAATGCTGAGGATGTGATCCTTCATACACATGTGTAATCAAAGGTGGGAAGCATTCCAGAGCAACTGGGTGAAACCACATGCCTGGGATTCTTGAGAGTTAAACATGGTTGCTCATTTGATTTTCATAATTTTTAGGGATGGAATTTGAAGTGGTGAAGGCTGCACTGATGCATGGTGGCATGAGAAGTTAGGGGCAGGAACAGCAAGACGGCAACTGTGTTGCAAGGCAGAAGCCGAATTATTTTTTTACTGCGGGTCCTTTGGAGGTAGAAGAGGGAGGGATCTCTTTTGACAGCTTCCTGGCAGAGGGTAATTTGTCGTATTCTTGCAGAAACCACATTATTAAGTTTTTTAAGAAATGCTGCATGCGATCCAGAGGTTATGAAAAAGATGAGCTGTGCTGTACCGAGAGCCAGCTGTTTTAGATGAAACAATTACACCTCCGAGTAATGGGATGGTAAAGCCAAGACATCGTCATCCTCTTATCCTGAGATCATGGGCCAATGTACAGATGCTGGATATATGCAGTTGTGCTCCTCTCCATGAAGGTTTTCTAAGGTTGCTTATAGGATGAAGCAGCCAGTGTTTCTTGGGTGGAAGGCATTTCCTGATGCATTTCCCCCAGTCTGCTGTTTGTTCTTGGGAAAGCTGGGCTGATGGAGTGACTTGGCTTTTCTGCTCTAAAAATGTATGTCCCCAAGATGGTTGTGGGGCAGCAGTGCTTTTCCCACCCCACTCACCAGGCAAGTTCATGGCTGAGCATTGATCAGAGCTCATTGATCAGAGCAGCGCAAGGAGTTCTTTCTTTGCTTACCAGTGCATCCATCCCAGTGGAAACAGTTATTTGCAAATCACTGGGCTGTGATGAATCATAATTTATGTTCTGAAAGAATTGGAGACTTCTCTTCAAGGTGTTTGGACATGCAATATATTTATTACCCTGGGAGTCTGTCTCTTACTATATATATGTATATTTTTTTTTTTTTTCCAGATGAGCAAATGGCAGCAAGCACTGGAGTCTGTTGAATGGACTTGAGAAAGTTTAGTTAGTATTCCAGAAGGCAGTCCGGCTCCTTAGACAGCAGAGTTGCATTGACTGGAAGGAATAATAAAGTGTTCAAACTGAAATCAATCCAGCAGCTATTTAGCCAATACCTGCAGCAAATCTGGCATATAAAAACACCTCTCAGGGCCAGCTGATGAAATCAGTTCCAGCAACTTTTATTCCAGCTCCTCCCTCAAGTGTTTGGCATGATGGTTGTTGTGCTAACAATAAAACATGTTCCCACAAGGTGTTTAGGTTTACAAACTGAAAGTATTAAAATGGATGGCAGGAATCTAAGATGCTCCAAAGTCTTAATTTTTGTTTTTGCAAAGATAGAAATTATTTTTCAGCCATAACAAGAGCTGGAGGTGTGCTCTAGTTTGTGAGATTTGGCTTGGAACTCCTGTGGTTTATTTTTTAAGATCAGTACACAGGCTCTGTGAGCACCAGCAGAGGGTAGAGAGGGGAAGTCTGATCATCATTATAACACACAGACACATGGAAGGGAAGCAATCCAATGGAAAATTGTCTATTCTCTGAATGTGTTACATCTACTGTATGTTATCTCAATTAATATTTAGTGCTACTGAAATGGGGAGAACTTGCCCCTTAAAAGTTCTTTTCCTCAGTTTCCTTCTGTCTATTTTTTGGCTTTATACAATTATTTGACTTTTTTTCCAGCTTTGCCATGGCTTTGCCTTTTTCCTGTTTAGAATCCCCTTCTCTGAGAAGTCAGATGGTGAGTTAGCTGTGTCCATGTCAACGTGACTGTTGCCACATTGGAAGTGTGTGCGTGCATGCGCACACAGACGCCTGGAAAACCGTCCTGAGATAACTGGCTGTAGCACGGCAGCGGATCAGCCTGCAAACAAGCAGTGCTTCAGATGGCAACCAGCCATGCTTGAAGCAGCAGCCCCAGTCACCATAGGGAGACTCTTCAAAGTGCACAAAGTTAAGTGCATGCATTAACGTGTAGCTGTGGCTCAGTCATTTTTTCTTCCTGAGTAAAGCCTCTGTATAAGCAGACATAGGAAACATAAATCACCCCTTATTGAAAGAGAACTAAAAAAACCCTCAGAGACAACATGTGGTCTTATTGAGCCCTAATGCAAGCTGTAATTAAAAAGAAATCCAAAATAAGATCTTTGCTTGGCAACTAAGAACCTAATTCTTACCATAAAACCTGGCAATGCCATTAAGTTCAGATCAGTTGAAGCAAATGTACGTGAAGAAACAGTGATGCCCTTAGGGACTCTGCAAAGCTGGATATTAGAAAATTCTCATCTGGTGATCAGCTTGTGAACCAAAGGAAGTGTAGAAATTTGCTGGCAGACTCTTCAAAACTCTCCTGCATATTGAAAAGACATTAACAGGAAGGCTATATTTTGCATCATACTGTGTCTGTTACATCTGGTGTGAAAGCTTGGTACTGTCAAGTTCATCCTCAAGACTATAATGGATTTAAGCAGGAAGGAGACTTCACCTCAAATGAAGTTATATCTGAGATAGAAGTTTGCACCTGGTTCAGCTCTGACATGTAATTTGGTGAGCTGATTGTCCTAAGGACAAATGTGCTGAAGCATAACAAGGGCTTCCTGTGTTGGGCTTGAGACCTCTGTTTTCTTGGCCCTGACCTTGCGACACAGGTGCAGATATTGGGGCCACACTGGGTGAGTTCAAGCCAGTGCAGGCATCTTCTACGGTAGCAGATGTATTCCTGATGTGGTCAAAAATGCAGCCTGTCATTTCGGCAGCCATCTCCCTCAATCATTTGGCAGGAATCACAAGGTGCTTAAACAAGTCAGCTAGCTGAGGGCAGTGTTTTACTAGCATCACCATCGCAGCTGAACTTTCCAAATGTAGTGATCCCCTAAGTAAGGCTTATTTGGGAGACTACAGAGTGTACAGAAAAGTTATCATTAACTTCAGTGACCTTCGTAGCAGCCTAACCACTCTGCTATCGTCTCAAGGTGTTGCACAGCACCTTTGAGCCAGCTGGCATCATCCCCCTTTCCAACAAGTCTTGCTGTGAATTGCATCTCATCAGACTTCAATTCAGGTTTGCTGTTCAGCATCAAGGATCATACATACCTGTCCTTTCTCCCAGTTTCTTTCCCTTGATGCTGCAGCAGAGACTAGGTTGTCAACTTTCAGAGAACAAGAGTAAGTCTTCTTTTTTCCTCTATGGGAATGATTGTAATTGGAGAGAGATGATCCTATTCACTTTTTTAAGAAGGTAAGAATGATTCTTGAAGGAGAAATAAAAAGGCAGGTTTTACACAACAGAAAGTCAGCATAAATTGACATATTTTCCAGAAAATCTCACTGTGATAAAATTGATGAGTTTGTAGCATTTGAGGCAGTAGTGACTCCCACTTTGTTTTAAGGAGACCCCGCTGGCTGTGCAGGACACAGTAGAGCATCTGAAGGAAGCTTACAGTAGTAGGCAGCAGAGATTTCAGAAGGAAGCAACAGCTACCAAATTCAGCAATGTGTGAGCAAGGTGTTCCAGTGCTTTGGTGTGTCCTTACAAATTCTTGGAAACAGTGGAATTTATGCACAGAATCAGGTACTTCTACTGAGTTGAAATGGAGGGCTGCGAGTTCTCAACCAGCATCTGTCTGTGTACTGTACACTTACATCAGAGAGTCTCTGCAAGGATGTCATTGGCCCAGGAATTCGCAGTTGCATTTGGATGTCTGTAAGAAAAGTGCCTGGCATACTCTGTGTAAGTTTGCATCTTAGCCAGAATTTTAAAGATTTTTAAGATAAGTAATTTCCTAGCAGAATAGGAAGTTAGATTTTGTCGATTTGTTTTGGTGAGAGGAGTTTCTCCTTTCTAAAGGTGAGAGTTTTGTTCCTCACATTTTAAATGAATGAATGAAAACACAGAGCAGGTATCCTGTCTTTTACATTGAGCTTTTCTCCTGGTTTGCTAGATAGGTAAGGCATCTCACACAAATAACCATGAGTCAGATTGGTTCAGATTCAATTCTAGTCTGACTGGTCTCCCTCATTCTTTACTTACCTACAGTATAAATAATCATGGCAGAATGTGCCATTAATATTCTGATGGTGCCTTTAATGAAATAGTTATTGGGTGGGATATGAAAAGTCAGTGTGAAACTGGCTACAGCCTCAGTTACTGCTTTGTAAACTTATTGTTATCTATTCTCATATAAATACTCGTCAACTGATTACATTTTATGCCATTTCAATTGAATTCCAAGTGAAGCCCTGGACAATGGGTGCTTTGGCAGCTCTCTGATTGATCTCAGAGTCTTTCCATATAAATATTCAGTACTTTTCAAAGTGGAGTGGTCTTGGGCCCCCAAGCGTGTAGAATTTACTACTTTTGTGCTGAGGGCTGACCAAAACACGGCAAGATTTGATTTCCATCTGTAAAATTGACTCCGCCAGTTCTATAATTCTGTACATTATTTTCCCTGTCTCCCATTTAGCATGTTAGTCTGCTGACAGTAGAGTACACAGCACTTAGCAGCTGGTTTGTGGAACCATCAGTCAGGAAATTGTATGATAAATAGGAGGTAGCCAGGTTTAGTGGCACTTTATTTTGCTTCAGCAGTTTTAGCCTGGCTTTGGAAAAGTCATCATGTGGTTTTTCTTAAGGGTTGCAACAAGAGATGGCTACAGTGTAGTAACTTATTACACATACACTTGAGTTATGATGTTCACCAGCTGTATTGCTCATGTGTAAATAATAAACTGTGAGATGGATAATTGTGTTGGGGTTTGATATGCAGCTCTGCTCCGGTCGGCTCAGGGCTGACGGAGACAGCTCCCTGTGCCGTGATGGAGTACGGCTGTTTCCCAGATGGAAACTACAAACAAGATGCAACCAAGATATACAAAGGAGCTTAATGTGAGAGGACTCAGAAAGATGTTCTCGGAGATTTATAGCCCATGCGTAAATAAAACTTGTTGATAATCTGCACTGCATAAGCCCCGCAGAGAAGAATACCTTTTTTGCATTGTTTAATACTAAGTTTCCATTTCTCAGATAGGGGAAAGTAAATTATACCTTGAGGAGGGTCAAATGGTATTTCACCACATAATTACTAGTACTGCTTTAATGGGTGGGCGTTTAGGCTGGGTGAGGGTGGGACAGTGAGGAGGCTTGGCGTCCTTAGTGGGATTTCATGTCTGTGGCTGGGTGAACCACATCCTATCTGACATGAATACGGGTAGCAAAATCTCTATGGTCTTACCTGTGCTCTCCAGACTCACTCCTGGAAGGAGACACATAGGGCAGAGAAGGATTTGCCTGTGCATCCATGAGGGTGTGAGTGACTTCCTTTTTTTCTGAAAAACTGATGGCAGACGTTGTATTGTAAAATGCCAGACATCTGCTTGGAAACCTCCTCCCTTTGGCTTATGCTGCTGTAGTCAAATACCAGTTTAGCAGGGAAGAGGGCAGGCAGGGAGATGTGCTAAAATACACTTCCCATGCCCCTTTTCCCCTTTGTCTTGGTGTCTGCTGAGGAATGTTTCAAGAGGTGGCAGCAAGCATCCTCCACTCAGACAATGACATTGTGTTCCTGATCATCTGTGACCTATTTTTTACCTCCACTGAAGACCATGAATGCTTACCATGGGGACTGAAGCTCATAACAGATTGTATGCCAAGGTCCAGTTGGTGCAGCAGAACCATATTTAAAAATACCATGAGTTTGAGATCCCAGCTTGCATCATAAGCCACAATTATTTTTCATTTATGGTGCCTAAGTCAGTATATGGCTGAAATGTGCTGTGGCTAATCACATGCTTGTGTCCTTTAACAAAATCAAGCCATGTAACTGGGCAGTCTGTGTCAGATGTTTCCAGACTTTCTTGAAATACTGGGAATATTTCCTCAGAAATTATTTCCTGTTCTTCCCCTGTGTGTATTCCTTCAGGGCAATGAGGTTTGTTCCTCTTGTTCTTCTCCTACTTCAAAATCAATAATAAAGCAACCCAACTTTTTACAAATATGATGAGGAAAAATACTTTTTTTTTTTGGACCATCTCTAGTTGGAACCAGGGAAATGCTTTCACAAGTAATATAATCTAAGAGGACGTTTACATTTTGCTGAATAGGAAAGGCAGGAAATAAAAAGAAAAGATACCTTCAAGAGTTGGTGGGCAAAACTGGAATAGAATTAGTTTTACTGCCAGTGCATGATTGAGTTTTTCTTTTTTTCTGGAAACATTTTAGCAAATCCATGACATGACCTAATGTCTGTACTTCTGAGCTTTTGACGACAGATAAACACATGACATCACCCATAGTGGCAATTGGGTAATGATTGTGCAGGATCAGTTTGTTTCATGCTGCTGGAGGTACTTAACATCTCATTTGGGAGGCAGTGGTGAACAGCGTGTCACATTTTGAGGCACACAGATTTCACCGGTGTGCTGGTGGGGAGAGCTGTGGTCTGTGTGAACTGTGCCAGTCAAAGCTGGGAGGCAGTCTGGCTGCAGAAGCAGTGGAGAGGGCAGGCTGGTGTCTGACGCCTCAGGGCAGAGCCCATGGGGGTATCGGGGGTGCATTCCCCCTTTTGTCAGCCTGTCTCCAAGGCTCTCCAGAAACAGCAGGGAACAGGAGTTCTGACAGCTGCAAAATCCCCTATCCTGTAAAAGCCATGGAGAAGATAGAGCAGGAGAGCTTAATGCAGCCATGAGTCCCTGGGTCTCCAGTCACGGGGACAAGGAAAGCACCCTTCCTTTTCAAGAGCTGGGTATGAAATGAGTCCCTCTGACATTTCTCCAGGTCCAGCCATTGGTGTGGTGCAGTTAAACATCTCCAATATGGCCTTTCCCAGTCGCATTTCTCTTCAAACATTGTTGTCTGATTTACTCCAGTTTTACTTACATTTCTCAGCATGTCACTTCAGTTTGGCTTTCTGCTCTTAGGATTGTGTGTATATCTCTGAGGGTATACTTTTTTACTGCATTGTATTCTCTGCTTAGGCTTTTTGTCCTGGGATGATTTTTTTTCTTGTTTTAATACTAAATAAATAAATCAGGAATGCTTATGAAAGCCTTGATGGTCCTTTTGATCTGATGCTTCACATATGGACACATAATTATTTATTAAAGACTTTTTTTACACCCCTTTCCATTAAAGCTATAAAAAGAGAATATTAAAATTAGTAAATACATATTCATGCAAACACTGTGGGCCAAATTCTCCTCTCAGACAGACCTGACTGACAAGAGCATGGAAGGAGATTGTGACCCCTAAATTGTAGCACTGTTAACACATGCTTTTTAGTATCTGTTCTGTGTTTATGAATGTTGTTTTTAAAGAGTCATTGGAGATACTCAGATCTGGGAACCTCGCTTGTTTTTTCAGATCCACCTCACCTCTTTCCAGCATTCCACCCTCCTGTACCAGTTGATGCGAGACATCATGAGGGACGCTACCATTATGAACCATCTCCCATTCCTCCTCTGCATGTGTGAGTATTCAATGTTCCCCTTGCTTCCTGAAAGAATGGACAAATACACGACTCTTTGCAATGCTTGAAACCATGCACCTGGAGCACGTTTCCAGTCTTGCCGGAGTACGAGATTTACTTTTGGAAAGCATTGTGGCTATCTGTTCATAAAGCAAAACCCATGCTGGTGCTTGAGTATTCCTGTTATAATAGGTAGCTGGCAAGGGTTACCTGTGTGTTTTACTGACATTTATTCTGTATTATGTCATTCTATAAAGACTAAATTAAAAAGTGCTGAGCCCTGTGAAATACAGCCAGATAAACATGTATTTAATCTGTATTAAGCTTGGTATTCTTCATAGCTGAAATTTCCTTTCATGCCAAAGATTTGTTTACAAAACAACCAAAAAGGTTGTTTTTTTCCCTGGTGACTGCTATGAAGCATAATGAAATTTTTGGTAAATTTTCTTAGTCCCTGTTGTGTGCACATAAAGGCAATCGGTTGATTGATGGGAATGTCACCCAAACAAAATGGCAAATGTGATAGAGCACATGGTTTACACAAAGATAAAAGAAATGAATACCAGTGATAACATGCATTAGAAAAGGGTGGTAGTGGTGAAATCCTGTAGAAATAAATTTTATCTTACTCCGTATGGGGAGATGGCTATCAGCACTGCAGAATAAACCAGTAGATGTGTCCAGAAAACTGCTAAATACCATTTAAAATGGAGCCGAAAAGCAGGGCTTGGTACTTCAGTAAAAGGCTTGATGTACACATTTAATCATATCTACTAATCACCTCTCACACTGAGAAAATACAAGAAGAAAAGCGCAAGTAATACTTTGAAGAATAATGCTAGTTGTTTAGGTGGCAGATTGCTTTTCTATGGCTATTAGTTACAGCTGTGTAATTACATATATGCAGAAGAAAAATGAAGTTGTTTTAAAACAAGTCCTCCTCTGTGAGCAGAATTAATTGATATTAACAATCCTAACTACATGCCCAAGTACACACATGATATTTTACTAACAGTTTTTTTTGGGTCAGTCTTCTATTACTGAATTGTAATTTCAGAGCAGATTTGCCTGGAGGTAGGTAATAAATCTGTGTTGCAGTCTTCTTGGGCATTAGAGGAAAAGTGGGTATTTATAGAAAGAGAGAGTACAGAAATTTGTGATTTATTCCTCAGGGTTCCTCAGATGCATCATCATTTACACCACAATCTACCATATAATAAAATACACTCAAATACATGCTTAAATTTTCTGCTAAATACTGTTGTAAGCTGAAGGTGGCAGGCTCAGACAGTCATTACAGGGTCATTCTAGATTTTGCAGTGCAGTCAATATTCTACATGGATGGCTGTTTTTGGGAGCTGGGGGAGATGATCATGCTCATTCTGAAGCTAGTGGCGAATTTGCCTTTCTCTTTGTATTGGGCAGATGGGGTAGGGAGTTTTAACCTGCATCAGCAGAGGACCATCATCCAAGACACCAGTACTGCTTGCCAGCTTCGAAGAGGCTTCTGGAAATCTATGCCATGTGGGACCCTGCCTGACTGCATATGCTGAGCTGAGCCCTCTCTGAAGCCTCAGTCCCATGAACCCAGTCCGTAGCATGGCACCCCATGCCCGCAGCAGAGCTTTTGGGTGGGTAGACCACTGTCACCTGCTTTGGGTCACAGTGGGAAATCAGGAGTAGCAGTTTACACTGCTCTCAGTGCCAGGATTTCTGTAAGAGCCCAAAAGATGTTGGAAGTGCCTGTTTCATGCCTTGTTTGGCATTCAGGGGTAGTCCCCTCTGACCCCAAAATCATGCTCCTTCTATGGAAAGGTGCCCTGCTGTGTGCTCTGCAACCCTGCTCCCTGATTAAGTGGTGATTCAGCAGGGCCCAGCAGAGTCAAGGAGGTCTTAGCCAGATGTGATATGACTCCAGGAAGCTGTTTTAGAAATACACTCTGATATCAGCCCAAGCTTTAAACTCAAAATAGCCTTGATATTGGCCATTTTTTTCCCATTAACTTCTGTTGATTCTTTTGCTCATTTGGTTTATGTGACCATTGAAATGATGAGCTGTAAAGGACCCTTGGAGCTGTTGTGGTTGGTGTAATTAAATATAAATAGGCAATTAAGCAACTTAAAAAAAATCAGTCGGACTTCAGCATCTTTGTAAATGTTAAGGTTTGTCATATTTTTGCTGTTTTCAGGAAAATACTTTAATGTACATACATGAGAGGCAGGCATCCAGTGGTTTTCTTACAAGTTTTACAGAGCCTGGTGTGAGTATCACGTAGGTTCACCTGAGATCATTTGGAGCCATTACTTGAACTGGTGTCCTAGCATCCATTAAAAAGAAAATAATAAGAAGAAAGAACTGGATTGAGATGGTGTTTGAGAATTCTGAGAGAAAATGGCAAGAACACCAGTCAGGATGCAAATGTTTACCTACAGCTTCACAATGACTTCATTGTATGAGTGGTTTTCTCCTCAGTGTTGTAGTACTCTCAAATGTATGTATGTAATATAAATTAAAAATAAAATTCTAAAAAAGGCATGATTTTAGTTATCCAAGGTCATAGAAATATGTTCCAGAACCTGTCTAGCCTTAGTGGAATTAATTTAGGTATAATACAAGTGCAGAAAAAATGTGAAGAGGGCCTTGCCTGCATGGTACTTGTCTACAGTGTCTGCACATAATTTTGAACACTGACCAAGTGAAAAAGAAAAAAGAAAGCAGGAATTCTAAAGATGTTACAGGGCTCTTACATATTTGCAGCTCTAAAAAGGTATATGTATTTATGTGTGTGATTCTTATAGTTTAATTGCTGATGGTCAGAACTGTTGCATCCCAAATTTCAGCCTGGAGCCAAATTTTATAATTTGAGTTATAAACCTTTAAAATAAGGGTTTATGTTTATGATGGAATTGCTGACAGATGCTTATGTATAGTAGGACTAGCAGGCATTGCTGTAATTACGCTATCGTATCCTATCATTAAAGATTTCAATTGAAAGAGGTTTATAAATTGCTCTTCCTCTTAGACAAACCACCCTACATTAAGGCATCAACGATATGGTGCAGAATTAAATTAAAATCTCATAAAATGAAATATGTTCTGTATTCGCTGTTTGACACTTAATTTGCCTCTGAATGAGTAGAGGAAATCACAAATTAACCTGCCTTTGTTTTTCCAGCCATGGCTTATTAGGTGTTAGAACAACTGCAATTACAGCCCAATAATAACCCCCAACCCTTATGAATATGTACTGAAATGTGTCACTTTGTGTTACCAAAACCTGTTAGGACCGTGTAGTTATATTGGAATTTCTACAGTACATATTTGGTTTATACTTCAGGAATATGTATGAAACTTAAGCTGTTCTACAGCAGCAATGGATGAATGGAAGAATTGAGGCTGGAGCTTGTGCTTTCCTTTTATTATTTTTTTCTCAAATTCAGTTAAAATTCAGTAGACTGTAATTCAGTTTTGCAGGTTAAATTATGTGATTATCATCATACGATTAAAACAAACCGAAAGAAGCATGGCTTTAGTAATCCCATTCCTTGCTTTGTTTTTCTTTGTTGTTTTTGTACATCTCTTTCCTAATTTCCAAAATTGATTTCTAAAGTATGACATAAAGGAGGAGCTGAAGCTCGTCTATGTTTTAGTCCTTGACTTCTGCTAGGTCATCCATTAGAGTGTGATGCCTTCTCTGGTTGGTGTGCAGTGATTCAAAATCATGCCTCTAATGAGGGTGTTTATTTTAAATTAATACCATGAGTATGCTATTTTTCCTTCAAGATCCAAATCACAAACTTATTGTTGGCTAACTTTTCCAGTTGCTTGATGTCTTTGTTTGGAAGGAGAGTTGTTAGCAGTGAACAGAAGAAGAATAAGGGTGTCTTGTCTGTTTTTATGACAGTGCAAGTGTAAACAACTTGATAGTCCCACAACTTTAAAAATCTGACTTAGCCAGGATGAGAGCTTTTATTCATTAATTAAAAAAAACCCCAAACTCCTAAGGCAGAGGCAAAATTCTACTGATGGATTTAAATTCAGCAATTTAGGAAGCTACTGTTCTTGGTTATTCATTCTTTCCCATACTTTAACCAAGTTGCATTAAGAGGTTTTTCCCAATCTGCTTCATTTTGAAGTTGAGTTGGACAGCCTTTGAAGGTGACCTATCCTGATATTTTCAGGTGCTGTTACTGTGGCTGTAGAGGGAATGCATTCCTGCAGAGATGAGGCAGGAGACAACAGTCAGGTGGCAGTATCAGGAATGGCTCTGGGGCCGTGGCTTGTGTACATCTTGGAGTGGTAAATGCACGTGCTGCAGGAGGCTAGTGGAAAGTTAAAGTTTCAGGGCTGAATGTATTACAAGATGCATCATGCATGCTCCAAAACATTCATCCATTTAGTCTCAATCTCTTTCTGTTGCCATCCCATTTTGCCTTAGCTCTGGACTACACATAAGGAAGAGTGAGCAGGGAAATGTAAGGGAAGGTGCACTGATGCTGCCCATATGCTTACAGTCAGGGGAGACTGCCTTTGCCAGGAGGAAGTCGCAAAGTACAGCTGGTGTATTTTAGCTTCCTAGGATCAATGATATTCTAAGCTCTTTTTCTTTCCTAACTGCTGATTGAGACTAGCAAGTTTGGCAGTCTTACTCCCTGAAATGATGCACGTGCAGATAACTGTGCATGTGCACAACATCAATGCCTTGAACAGGTATTTTGGATTTTGTCAATGCTCTGGTACTAAACCAAAGCATGTGTTTTGATTGCAGTCAGCTCCAACTTGATAAAGAGGGAGTCCAATTCTCAGATAGGTTATTTCATATCTAGTTTATACACGTCAGTTACACAAGGGTGAAAAGGAAAGGAAAGTCAGGCCCAGACACTTAGCTTTCATCATCCTCTGATTTTGGACCATGCAGCAAAATGGGGGATGCCCAAATGTGAGAAGATTAAAGCATATCCTCGATTATGAGAGAAACTGCTAGCCACACATTTGATGTTTATATTTTCCCAGCCTTGTCACTGACATTATGATTTTTCTTTTCATTTTCATTTCTAAGCTCTATTTTTTTTAAAAAAATCTTAAAGTTTAAACCTCTTAAATCTTTTACCTGCTGCATTACCTCAGTGTACCTCTAAGCTGTAGACTTGGCAAGGAGTCTGTCAGCTTGTCAGAGCATTCATTGATCCTTTCACAGTGGGAAGGAGAGCCCCACCCAGCATGAAAAACATCACTCATTGAATTGTCTTTAATTACTTTAAGACTTGGAATGGGTTTTATGGTTTAGCCAGGAGCCATCAAAGAAGAAAGAGTGGGAAGCTCTAGAGGACATGAAAAGATGACTGTAGTTACAGCTTTCCAAAATCATTCGTGAAAGTATTTTCTGTAAACAGGGAGAAATCTTGTATTAAATGGGAAACACCCCAAGAAACCTGTCCCTGGAAGTGCAGCATGGAAAATAAGCAGCTGCTAATGGCCTGGAGGATTTTTATAGCAAGTCTCTGAGAAGGAATCAGCATGGTCTGGTGACTCGTTAAGGTTATTCAGAGTTTGTTGTGTGCCACAGATATGCAGGCTCTGCAACCAGCGTGTATCCCTCTTTTCTTAGTGGTATTCATGGAAGTAAAATACCAGGGCCAGATGCCCGCACATAAACTTCAGCAATTAGTTTTTATTCAGTGCCAGGCCTTTTACAAAGCTGGGGAATAGGAAGCCTCTGTCTAGGTCAAAACTGTGATATCTCACTCAATCTATAGTTTTGCATCATTGAAAATAGTGAATCAGTGTTTTGTTCAGCTGTTCATTCTTGTTTAGTGGTATTTACCTTAAGACTTGCAGATCATAAATTCTCCTTTGTAAGCTTTGTAACGCTTGCAGAGTAGCTTCACAAACAGGGTTTTTAAAAACTATCTGAAACTGCAAAACATTAGGAAAGCAAATGGTGGCATATATGGAATTGCAGAAAAAAAGGGTGTTTTCTTAAATTTTTGATTCTGAGAAACATTTTAAAGGAAAAAAAGTAGGTTAAAATGTGGATAAAAATAGATAAATATTTTTGATGTAGCTGTTTTATGTAAGTTCAGTTACATTCATTTGTTTAGGTGGTCTGGAGTTACTGCACAGTCAATTAAACTTCTATATTTCTCACTGCTTTGCTCTCTCTCTACTAGGAAAAAGCAGTATTGAGAAAAAGCTATCATTTAATTTCTGTTGGAGAATAAATTCTAGATCAAATAAGGATTCACTGCTAAAATTCATCCCTGTTTTTAGCGAGCACATTTACATGGAAGTCAACAGAATTGCCTCTAAGCGCGCCAGATTACATTTGGTTCACATCATTCTTCTGTTTCTCTGGTGGATAACACTTTGTGACATAATCATTTTCTCTGGAGTAGCTAATTGTAATGCCAAGGAACTACAGATTTATAAAGGAGAAACAATAGCAGCAGATAAATATTGTGTTAATAGAGGCTCTTTGTTCTTTTCATACAGTCTGATTTCAGGCTGTCTGGGGAAGTTGCAGCAATTGAAATAAAAGGAAAATTTTGGTGAGATTTTTAATGTAGAAGGAAAAGCCTGTAAAATGTAATAGTTTGTTTTGTTGAAAATCCTTGGTAGAAAGTTCCTCCAAATTTTTGGTTGTTTTTCTTTTTTTTTAATGTTGAGCAAAGCGCTCGAATGGCAGCAGCCCACAGCCCTAATGATCAAGACATGCTTCCAGTGGCAGCTGGCTGACCACCTCTCTTCAGCACTCCGGAGTAGCAGTAACTCAGAGGGCATCCTGCTGGTGTGACTCAGTGGGAAGAAAAGTTGGGAAAAACCCTCAGGAACACTCCTCCTTATGGTCTAAAGGGGATCGGTTGCCTCATCCCCACCTGAGACATAGAGTGGCACAGGTTTGTCTGGTGGAGCCCAGTCCAGCGAAAGGGGTTCTTTAAGAGGTTTTTATGGATTATGCTGTTGCAGAGAAGCAGTTCCAAGGTTTATCAGCAGTAAGGTGTCTATCAGCACTCATCATTACTGTCACTTAGCTCATTTACCCCATCTGGGCAGTTAACAGTCTTTAGATGAATTCTTGGCTGCCAGTGAGAAGTGGTTCCCTAAGGCAGGTTTTCAAACCAGCGTGAATTAAGAGATGATGGAAGCAGAAAGAATGGCCAGCAAAGTTATGCCTCAGGTCACTGTTCTGCGTAACATTTTTTTGTAGACTGAGGAATAGCTAGACATGATTTCAAGCTGTTTGGGTGCGCGCTGTGTGCAGATATGTATACAAGTGTGCATATTTGTGTATGTGTGCATCCATCCTCTTTACATAATAGGGTGAATATCTTTGCTTGCACTTGTCATGGACTGAGTAATTTTATATCTCTGCAGTTAAAACTAATCCAAGGAGCTACTTGGAGTCTGAGAAAGATGGAAAATTAGAGGAAAAATGTTAACAAAATGCTTAGACAAAAATGTTCATGGGCAAAACCTTTGAGAACATGTGGATCATTACCTTAATTTAACAGTTAAACAAAAATATATAGAATAGCTGCAGTGCTTGCGTTCTGCTGCTTGAAATTTCTATTATCTCATTCTGTTATCAGCTGCAAAGAATGCAAGCTCTAAATATAGCACACATTCAAAGGCTCTGAGCCTGTGGTTTCTTGGACAAAATTCCTGTGTTCTTTGTGCTGTAGTCAGCAGTATTAGTCGAGTGAGCAGATATTGACTGTGGTATTCATGTGCAGTGAACCAGAAGCAAGCCAACTCTATAGAGGCTGCTGTCAAACTTGTTGCAGTAGCCTGTGAGGTACTGGACTGTGACAGACTCCTTTTTTTTCAGTACAATTCTTCCACTCATGTTAAATCTTGCTTCAAAGAGAACTGAAATGTTACAGTCTTAGTGGGGATTTTTCTCTTTTTTATTCCTTCTTTTTTTAAAGTGTACCTGTGAGATTCCTGTGTTGTGAATTGGAAGTTCCCTAAAGTTAGAGTAGGTATAAACTCCAAGAAATGTGAGTGATGAATAGGATGTGTTGTAGGAACACAGAGTATCTTCATCACACTCTCACACAATCTTTCCCTGACTTAGAGTCCATCCTCCCCCAACAAAGACATTAAGTCCTTGAATCTTGGAGTATGGATTGAATGTAGTTGAGGCTTTTTCTTTCCCAAAGGATGAAAAGACAGAAGTTAAATTAACACCTTGTTTCCCTTTTTGCCCCCACCTACTCATCCCACTACATATTTTTTATATATATATATATATATGTATGTGTGTGTAAGCCTATATTTGTTTACATATGTGTAGCAAAACATAGGTTGTTGAAGCTGTGCTTCTGAGATGTAGGACACTAACTAGCCATCCCTTGTATATTCTGTGTTATGTGATGCTCGGAAAAAAACCCCAATGATCCCTTAATTTTACTGAAAGGATTGTGTTCAATGGGTGTTTTATCACTGCGCCTTGGGCCAGGTTGAGCTATCATTGATGACTGATGTTATTAATTAATAGAGGAAACAATTTAAAGAAAAATGTTATTCTGTTTGATTTTTGCTTTTAGGATGCATGACCAAGAAATGGCTTGGGACCTTATTTTAGAGTAAGGTTTACATTGAAGCTGGGCCCTATGAAGTTGCCATTAAAGAGCAGGAGCTTAATCCCTTCTAGCACCGAATGTGTAGGTCTGAATTTACAATAGATTATGACCGCATTTATAGTCAGTTTTATAGGGGTATTGGCAATTTTCTGGAGACTCTGTGGAGGTTAGACACAGAGGCAAAACATCCTGCAGCCCATGAGTCAGGAGTACAAAGCTTCTGAAGGAATGAACTAACCTATCATCTTCTTGAAAGCATTATTTATGAGGTGTTGTGACCACTGGTGTTAAGGATCAACAGAAAATTAGGGAGTATTTCACATAAGGGAGAGTTTCTAAACATATCAGATTTAAGTGGCTATCTCTTTAAAGATGCACATCTTTCAGTCCTGTATCTCCTGTTGAAATTCAGCCTAGATTTATCATGCCTTTTCCACTGGCCCGTGGAAGAAAAGATTGATAGTCTAGTCCAGTTTATAGAGGCCACCAACGCAAATAGCCCCATTTAAAAACATTGTAGACAGATTCAGCAGAGAGAGCAGGAGCTGAATGACCAAGGTGTTCTTTGCGTTACTCTGGAAGATCACTATCAGCGTATATCATCAAGACAGTACCAAGAAAGCTAGTGTAGCCTGCCTCTGTCTTCGTTTGTTCCTTGAACATGTTTGTTCCTTGGACATCAGGCTTCGACTCTGACACCTATTCTGGGAACTGTGTTTCTACTCCTGTGGTTTAGACTGAATTGCAGAGATGCTGAGGGAGCAGATGCGTAGCTTGTGCAGGTATGTTCCAAGCTGGCCAGTTTGTTCCCCTTAGGCTTTTCATCTACACCCCCAGCTACCTACTCTGTTCAGAGAACTAATAATGCTTCCAGCATATAGATAATGCATTTACCTCAAAGACTTCAAAACTGAATTTACTACTTTTCAAAAAATGTATGCAGCCAGAATATTAATTTCCTTTATGTCTAGTTCTTGTTTTTCATGTATTCTCTCTACAGTCACATTAGAAATGATATTTCCACCCATTTCTGGTTCTTGTGGTTGTTCAAAGTTACAGCTTTGCCCAGGAAATGTTTTTTTCAGCTCCAGTTTTTCACACAAATAGAGCGAGAATAGCAATGCAAGGACTTTATCTCTTGTTTCTTTTGGTGGCTATGATGTTCCAGCCATTCTATATTTACCAGTTGTTAGGACCAACTTGTAGTCTGGACTACACAGCAGCAAAATGGCTTTCAGTGCTTGTGGGATCAAAAAGCTGGCCTGACTGAGACAAGACTTCTCAGCCCATCATGAGAACTGAATGTTTCCCTGATCTTCTCTGGTTGCACCTCAGCCAGCTCCCATACCTGGAGCTTTGACACTGGCAGAGAAAATACAAGAAAGGGCTGTTAGCAGAATATCTCTCTTCCTCCCTTGTACCTTAGCAGTGTTCACCTTGGATATAAGTGGTGCTTCGTATACCTGTGAATCCTGCTGCCCTCATGGATGTTGGTGCTGATCTGTGACTTGCACACCTGCTGTTTGTGGTGGTGCTCAGAGGATGGGAGAAGCTTGGAAGTTGTGTTTTCATAAGGTCACCCCTTGACTCCAGTCCTGGGTACAGCATACATCTGTACTGTACAGCTGATATTTATCACTCAGGTGCATTCTCAAAATGGCTTTTCTTTCCCAAACTATGTGTTTGTCTAGGGGAAGGGGAGGAGGATGCATTTCAGAAAATAATCTGTGTGTTTTATACAGAAATGTGTAAATGTAGAATTTTATACAGGAGTTTCTGTAGATTTGTGTAATTTTTTTTTCTGCTGCAGGTAGTTTTAGATGAGAAATTCTTGCTGATATTCTGTTCAGTAACAGTCACTAATCCCTGTGAATATCAATTTTGGGCTGTCTGTTGATGATAATACAGAGATTTGAAGCAACTCCAGCCATACCTCAACAGAAATGATTAATACTGAACCTTCACATCACTGTTTCCGTCAGGACTGTAGCCCTGTAAAGTTAGAATTTTAGTCAAATGTTCCTTCCACAACCAAATATGGGTAGCAAGTGCAGTAGGAGAAATTTTCAGTCACTGCATTTCTCTTTTGTTATTACCAACTTGGTTTTGTTTTAAACAGTGACTATTTTATCATATAAAAGAATTAAAGAAGAGATTTCTTTCTTCCCCAGATCCCAGTTTTGTAATATTGTGGACATGACTTAGAGCAGACACTGGAAACGAAACGGTTTGTTTTGGTTTGGTTTTGAATTTGGGAAAAGAGTGTTTCTCAGCATCACAGAACAGATGTTGAGGACAGTATTCACTTGAAGTAATGTGAGAAGCTTTTCAGGTGCTTTTCCAGGAGAAGGAACACCTGCCTTAATGTGAGGAAGGAGTTAAGGGAAAAAAAGCTAAAATTTGCTGAAACAATAGTGAGCATAGCATTCTTGAGTTTGAGGTAGGGGGAGTTTAGAAAAATCATAAGTGAATGAATGAGGAGAAAGGTTCCAAAGTACTAAAAGTGGTAAAAGCTTCATTTTCTAAAAATAAAAAAAACCCCATTACATTATGAGACTAATAACACATTAATGAAAAATACTGTTTTTCAAGAGAACAAAGTATTTGTGAAATTCATACATCAGTCAATTTCAAAGTTTAATTTTACTGTCATGGGTCATACCCATCACAAGAAAAACTTCCCATGAATAGCACATGAGTTTTTTTGAGATTTAGGACAAGCCTCAAGCTCTTCTTTCTGGTCAGATAATCCCCCTGGTGGATGCAGTAATCTGGTCCTCATGCTGTGTGAGTGGATCCTAATTAGCAATGCTGTTTTTCCATGGAGAGTATTGCTGCACACAGGCAGGGGCACTCTTTGCATGCAGACTGCATCCTCTTCTCATCTGTGAATGGTAGAGAGAGAAATGAGGAGAAATTGTAAAATTGAAACCATTTCAACTCTCTTAGTTTTGTACCATTTGGTTGTATTTCTTTTTCTCCCAATCATGCATACATGTATGAATGTGTACTTTCTCTGTCCTGCATAACGACTTCAAGGGTATTTTTTAAAGACCTAAAGGCATTTTCTGAGTGCTTTTGAACCAGCTCACTATTTACCGGTATATTGCTTTTATAGAGGTTGTCTTTGATGAGTTTTTTGTCATATGCCCCCACTGAAGTTTCAGTGTACTCAAGCATTAGAAAAACCACTATTTGAGCGTCTTTGTTTTCTTTGTTGAGCTGTTTATTTTGCTTTCTTCCCACACAGTTCCCTGGCCTCACTCTGACAACTGCTTTTCTGCATGAATTACATTCCTCGGGGCCGCAAGTCTCCTAATTCTTCCAGTCGATTTGATTCCTGCCTGTGTGATTAGTCCTCTGCTCCAACACACAGTTGGTCTTTGCCGATCAGGCTGCTTGCTAAGTGCCTTTAACATGAAGACCTAACTACATTTTTTAACCTCATTAGTGTGTAGGGCACTGCTTCATTCCAGCTTAATAACATGGCCACTATTGAATCATCACTTGCTCTAAAATAGGTTACAAAAAGGTTACCTAAGTTGTCTGTTTTTGTTTTTGTATGACTGTGCTTTTGCTGGGTAAGTTTCTTTCAGCACATGTCCATTTTTTAGCATGTAAGTTGCTTTTTTGAAAGGAGACCCATAGATTCTACTGAGGTAGATTTATGACGTTAAGAAATTTTATATTTGTATGTTCAAAAAGAAACTCAGCACATATTCTGAAATAGTAAAACTAAGTAATAAAAGCGGTAAGAAAATGTGGGTTTGGAAGAAAATGGGAAGAAGGCTTGGGGGAAAAATTTCCTACTTGTTTCAGCTTTAGAGTTATAAAGGCTTCATCCTTACCAGTTTAAATACAGACTTTTCACTATAATGCTGGATCTACAGCAATGCAGCCACAGTCTGCAGGGCTTCACTTTGTCTCGTGGGTTAAATTCTCAGCTGAATGCATTGCTACTAAAATTTAGATTTCAGTTACAGTTGTGTATAAACTTAAATGGAAAAAAAACATTCGAGGACTTCCAAATGTTGTAAAGGCAACAGAAAAGTTTCCTAAGAAGACAGTATCACTGGAGAGCTGGGGGAAGAAAGGAGGCAGTGGGTCACATGCCACTTGTGATGGTGCATTTGTGCAGTTGCATAGCACAGCCACTCAGAGGGTGAGACTTCATGATTAATGGTGTTTATTCTTGACAGAAGCCTCCTTTATTTATCTGCAATACAGTTTAGTGATTTTATCAGTCACCTGAATAAAAAATATTCAGTCATACCAATATTGCAGTGTAAATTGAGTAGAGTCACTTTTTATTATATCTTTCAGCCTTATCATCTGCACAGTAATTTTCTAGCAGGGGTTTGATATAGAAAGGCTGGATTTAGCTGTACTTGACACAAAGCCTCTTCAATTTCCCCTAAAAGTTCAGGCTACTCTTAGAAATGTGTATAAATATATATATATATAAATATATATATATAAATATATATATAACCCTCTTATCCCAGCAATTTCAGTATTTGAAAGAATAAAGATAAAATGCGCAAACCTGGATGTGAGAAATGTTGTTCATATGAAAACATCTAATAGCTCTGAAGCCACTGGTGAAATGCTCTTTAGTGTTTAAGCTTGTGGCTTAGTGCAGTTCTCTTTGCATGGCTACGTAGTCTGACTTTCTTCTAATCAATCATCATCCAACTCCAATCAGCATACAGGCAGAGCCTATCATTCATCCTGGGTGTAATTTCAGAGTTGAGGACTATAATGGCAACATACAGCACATTAGTCACTGCGATAACAGCTAGTGGCACTCCTGAGGAAGGGGGAGGACGGGGAAGAAGGGGAATAAAATTCTTCTCATTCTCACAGTGCATTAGTGAAATAGGAGCAACTGTTAAAACAAATGTTTATTCAATTAGCTGGCTTAACAGCATTAAGTGTGAGAAAGCTTCTGACACTCCTTTGACCCACTTTTTCTGAGGGGGGAGAGGAGGGCCAAGGGAGGCAAGAAGGGGTACATTACTGTGGTCCAGATTTTTGTATATGTCCACATACTCATATGATGGTGCCTCTGTGGTTAAATACTTGAAGGGATGGCAGGCTCTGCCTGTAACCTAGAGGAGGCTAAAATTTGAATAGCAAATGAGCCCACCTCTAGAGCATCGGAAGACAATTGCAGAGCAGAGAAGTTTGCTATAGGAATGCAGTTGGTAATTTCGCTGCCCAGACTGTTATTACTAAAAACAGATAATGAGTAGGATGTAGAGCTTTTTGATGTTCCTGCTGCACTTTGTGCTACAGCATAGTTTGAAGAGGAAATGGTGTGTGGAGGACCGTTGTAGCCTTGCTTGTCCTGTGCATCTGTTTTATATTCATGATGATGATTTCTGCATCAAATGCAACATTGATACATTATCCTCCATATATTAATGACCACAAGTAAACTTGGAGCCAGCTGAAGGCAGGGGAGGAAAAATTTACCAGCACTGAGTTTGGGCAGGGCTGTGAAGGTATAAGGTATTATTTACTTATAAGTAGTAAGTAATCAGTGCAAGCTGACCAAAATAAGACAATACCTTGGTAAGGCTCTAGCAGAAGCAAGTGATGGAAATCACATGTTACCATTACTTTTATTTACTGTTTACATTACTGCAGTGTCCAACAGCTCTGTGCAGGATTGGAGCTCTGCTGAGTGTTGTGCAAATACAAAGAGCTCTGCCAGGAAGAGCTCACAGTCAGACATCTTTGGCAAATGAACTCTGGTGAGTCAGCTCTGATGGCCTTAGGGGTTTCCAGCCCCAGCTGTTTTTCTTGCCCTGGGGATTATCCCTTGTCCCGCAGCAGGATTGTGTGCCTTTGCCCCATTTACAGTCTCACAGCTTTGCTCTGGCTCCCTGAAACTGGGCAATGAAGTGGTCAGAGGCAGAGATGTGCTGCCTGGGAGGGGCACCAGCTGGATACTCAGAGCTTACACAGCTGCCGCAAAATTTGCCAGATAACCTCTGGTAGAAGCCTAGAATGGGCAAGTGGCGTTTGGAGGGAGTAGTTGGTTACTTTTCTGTATGTTTGCGTCCTCTGTACAAGCAAAGAAATTGCCAAGTAAATCCATATAATCCTCCCCCAGACACTGATTTCTTTGCAGCATCCTGAGAAGGATTTGGAAGAAAGGAGAGGAAAGCTGGGCTGCTCTGTAGTGCAAAGGCCAAGTGGACAGTGTTTCAGAGCAGTGCCAGGAGGCAGCAGCAATGGTGGGTGGATGGAAGGAAGAGGAAAAAGAGAGGCAGATTGTTGTGGGGAGATTACCAGCATGTGAGGAAGAGAACAGGAAGACTGGACTTGACTTCAGAAATACTGGGGGACAGTAGATAGTTTTATTTGCATTTTTCATAACAAAGAAAATTAAACAGTCAAAACTGTATCAGCATACACATTTAAGGAATACATGTCAAGACTCCAAGTCAAGACTGTATCACCTGAAGCAGCAGTTGCTTGCTGTAGTCAGTACAGGTGTTACTGTGGGCTGAAAGTCACCAGTGTTAGAGCTGACCTTATGTAAACAGCATGTTAAATAACAAAATGAATTGCTTTTCATGGCATTGCTTTTCATGGCATAAACTATTCTTGAGGAAATCCACAAGCTGATGGTTGGGTTATTTATGAAGTCTTATAAGTAGCAGACAGTGTATGTAAAAAACCTGGGTCTGTGTTCAGACAGTCTGTCAGTAGAAAAATAGGAATACAGTCACTGACTAAGGATTTAGTGCCTTGATTAATGTAGTCAATTTTTAACTGTAACTACATAATGTTAACACTTCCCAAAGAAGGAAAGGGGAACCAGAGTAATATTCTTTTGCTGTCGGTCATTGCCTAATTGTCGTGCATGATTTCCCTCACCATGAACATCTCTTGTACAGTCATTTGTGTCCTCTTTTTTTTGTTTTGGCAATGATGCCTTTTAACTTTATGTGGGAGAAACTTTTTATTCTAACCTCAAGTGAGGTTATTTGTATATTTTAGGAATTTACATACCAGAACTGCACACATTTTGTAAGGCATTGTCCTTCCTTCAGTGAGAAAACATTTATAACATAGGATCTCTTGATCTGACCTTTCAACTGTAGATACTGAACATTTTCCAAGTGCTTTACCACAGTTTTAAAGATGGGGAAAGAGTGGAAAACAACAAACTTGTGCAAGGTGGACAGCAGTTAAGTGTTGGAAACCAAACCAGAGCCTGTGTACCTTAAACCCTGATGTATCTTCTCTTATATGTGAACTACATAGGCATGGACCCACTCATGATTTATTTGAACATATATCTACTAAGTGAAAGACTGCTACCAAATCAGATTCTGTGACTTACTTTCCTACGCTGACTACAGTTCCAGTGTGAAGTTTGGAGGAAAAGTGAGAAAATATTCACTAGATGTTGACACATGGAAAATGATACAGGAAATCAAGAGGGGTTTTTTGTATTAGGACTTAAAAAACATGCTCATGTTTTCCTTTTTCTTCATTTCCACCATTAAGAAAATATAGTTAACAGTGCTTACTCTTTTGCAGCACTTGAGCTGTTTTGTATGAGGTATGCTCTGACATTTCCATGTATTCAAATAATTTTTTAAATGTTCATAATTACTTGCTTAATTTTCCTAAGTCCAAGAATGTGATATAGCAGCTTTGAGGCAGTGAGTGATTCTAGGGGAATGGAGTGCCTATTTGAAGCTAGATTTTCTGAAAAAAATTAGGTATTAAAAATTATATTATTGATTTCCCATAGTATGTATTTATGGGTTTGATTGTTTGCCAATTCAATTAGAAGTGAAAAGAGAAAAGGACTGTGGATTGCATTTTAAAAGTGCTCAGTGCTGGCCTCAATCTCCTTGCATTGAAATCTCAGAGCTCAACTTTATTAATATAAAAACCTTTTGTTAGCCAGTTTTTGGCTGCTGGTTCTGAAGGGTCAGTTTGTACAAGCAACTATGGTAATAAATAAACAATAGAAATTTAACATGGGAGATATTACCAAAGGAATTGAGCCGTGTGCTTTAGAATAGGAGTCACTACATACCAAGAAAGTCTTGTTTGTTTGTCTTCCAGGTTCTACTAGAAATAAAAGTGTTAAATGTTTTGTGGACAGACATCAGAAGATTATTGCAGAAGAAAAAGAAAAAGATAAAAGAGGAGTATCATAGGCAGTTTAATGAGTTTAATATTTTTCAATTCTCCAGGCATGACTGAATTGAGAAATTCAGGTATCAGAGAAACAGTGTAGATATCATTGGTATGGGAGTTATGCCATCAATGCTTGCTCCAGCATCGAATAACGTACTGTTAAATGATTAAATATCGAGGTTTGAACTTTGACACGTTCATAATATAACAAGATGGATGAAAAGGCAATAATAAATTAGGTTATGTTACAATATTTCATCCCACTTCGTTGACAAGCTTTGTTCTGTGAGATAGATTATTGTTCCATCTGTAACCTCAGCTCAGTGTCATATTTACAATGTTATAGTTAAGGATCACTTGCTGTTTTCAATATAAATGTATTTTTCAACAGATTCATAAAAGAGCCATTTAAAATTTTATCAGGACAAAACTTGGCATTAAGATTTCCATTCTTGGAGTTATAGTTTCCTTTAAAATCAGAAATGGCTTAAATCACCATGAGTTTTTTTTAAGATAGATTGTGCTTAGAAGAGGTTTTTGTCCAAGCACAGCTTAAAGTTATTTGGAAACCATTTATGACAGATCTCTAACACCAAACCAACCTCAAAAATATTAATCCAGATTTTCCTGTGGCAGAGACCTTTGTGGCTGTTCTGAATGGCTTTACATCTGCTTCCAGAAAACATTGCTATTGAAAAATGCCTGTGGCAAGTGTGGGGGTTGTAGTCAGCCGTGGGGCCTGCTGTAGTTTTCACAGTTGCGAGAGATACAGGAATGGGGACAATTTGCACGGTATTGGTATTTTGGCATGTATTAAAACAGTTCAAGCACTCCAAAGCAAGTAAGTACCCTGAGGCCACTAATTGGCTATAACTGTCATGAGTGGCCTCACCTGAGACCTCTACCAACACCTCAGGCACTCAGGACCTCCTTTTTAGCTGAGCTGCCTGGCTGGTGTTGTAAGTAGTGCCCATATCTGGTCCTGCTCCTGGCTGAGCTCAGGATCTGCACTGTAGGGAGCTGTTCTGGATAGAGCCCTCAGAACTATGGCATAACTTGTCTCCTGACCTGTCTTTGTCCCTGTCTCCTTCTGCACTTGACTGTCCTAACCCAGACTTGGTTTGTCACTTTGCCTTGTCTCAGACTGCTGATTGACTGTGCAAGCAGCACCTGGCTCTGGTCACTCGCTCAGATCTGGTGGCATGGAGTGCATTGCCCGTGCGTGGCTCCTGGCTTGCGTTTCTTAGGAGGAAGCTGGCCTTTGCTGCTCCCCAGCACCTTGAACTGGGTCTCTTTTCTTTCCATTCCCCCCTCCTCAATTTCTAACTCAGTTCCATGCATGAATCCAAGTAAGATAGCTTCATGGACTTTAGGCTAGTCCTCTGATCCTATCAGTAGGGCACTGAGAGGGTGGTTGAAAGGACCCACAGTTAACAAGTTCTGTGCTGGCTTACCTACCCAGGGACTTTCACCTCTAGTCGTAGCCGGACAGCAGTATTTCACCTGTACAAGTTAGCTGTTCCATTAATACCAAAGAAAGGGATAAGATTTGAATTTGGGCAGTCCGATCTTCCTCGTTGTAAAACTGGCTAATGCTTAAAAATAGCCTGAAGTATCCCAGTATCCCAGTTCTTTCTGCTGTTGGAAAGAATGTGTGATCCTTTCAAGATAATACTAGGTAATGATCTGTGCATGCAGATCATTTTGAAATATGTATAACTTGCTCGTTCTTGCCTCATCAACTCTCAGATTCCCATGATCTTCCTTCACCAGTTAAAAAAGGGCTGTATGGGCTGAAAAGGGAATTGCATTTGATTCAGTTTTTGTGGTGGTTAAAATCCAAACCTGCTGCTAGTCAGTCTTCTTGTGCAGAGTTCATTTGTTGAAGCTGTAAGTGACAAAACAAAATGACACGTGGTTTTCATGAGTAATAACTGAAATCCCACAGGTAGCTCACCTGTGGTTCAGCAGTGATCAGAAAAAAAATCATTAAAAAAAAAAGTGACTTCACACATACTGTGATTTGCCCTACAACTGATGCTGTTCATAGCTGCTGAACTGGTGTGACTATGTAAGTTTTCAAGACTGTGTAGACACCACTGCAACATTCATCAAAATAAAGTCATAACTAGTAGGAAAAAATACACCTGTTTGCCCTTACACTGATCTCACTGCCTCATCACATGTGTGCCATTCACGGGCTGAGTGCTTGAGATTCCCCGTGGCATCAGAGTTGGGACAGGAAGAAGCTGTCAGGCTGGATGTGTATGGGGAGTGGGAAGTCCTGTGTAGATATGGAAGCTGTGTGACACTCATGATATTTCAGTACCTTAGCAGTGAACAGGAAGGCCTTCTGGACTGAAAGGAGGAGATGCCGTCACAGCCAGCCCTGTACTCAGTTCCTTCTCATTTATGTCAGGGTTGTAGATATAATCAAGGTTACTGAGAAAATAATAAAATCATCCTCATGTGCTAGGATAAAAATTAGTGGTGAAACATAGCCATAGGATCTCCTTTACACACAAACCTGGAGACCTTCAACTTCAAGTATGTATTGAAAGTATGATGAGCTTGGTATTAAATTTGAGTTGAGTTTTCAGGATCTCTAGAAGTAGACACAGAGGTTCTGATTCAGAAAAGAGCATGCATCTGCTTCGCTCCCTCCCATAAGTGGTCTGAATATGTTGTATAACGGAAGAACCCCTGCACAGGAGAAGATCCAGGGCAAGTTCTGCCTTCACACAGTTTACAGGTGAGCCATAAATTGTCAGGCAGTATCACTGAAAATCTCCTTGCCTCTTCTCGTGCTGAAGCCTCATTGCATCCCATGAAGTAGCCTCAGACCCAAGGCAGAACACCATTCAGCAGGATGCATGGCTAGTTTGAAGGATGCTGGGCCGAAGGGTCCTGAGTTTGAAGGAGGGTCCCCAGCTTCTTTCCCTGCTCATGACATCAGAGTTGGACTAGATGACCTGTAAAGGTACCTTCTAATCCAAACCATTGTATTATTCTATACATGTGAAATAAAAATTATGGGGATGGACTGACACCCACATCTGGAGATTTTATTTGCTTGTTACTGAATGGGTATCTGCAGAGCCACTCCCAGGCCGTCTGTTTGCTGTTTACAGGACAAAAGTCATTATTTATTGGTATACAATGAGGTTGCAAAACAACAATAAAGGTGTTTGGCAGCACCCTTTCTAAAAGCTACATTTTAGTTTGAAGGAGGGAGTTAATACTTGTGAAAGATGTTCACCATAGTTTAAGCACAGAGGGAAAGGAGGGATATGTGATGTTTATTGGAATAAATCAGGATGACTCAAATTGTAGGACTAAGAGCGGATGAAAAAGGTAGGAGGGAAAATGGGTCTGTAGGGAAAGGAGGGTCTGGGAACACAGAGAATTGAGAAAAGTCCAGACTGAAAGTGAGCACAGAAGTTAGCAGCATCTTAAAATCAGATGCTGGAGAGAAATTAGGAAACATTAGAGTCCAGAGCTGGGAATTCTTTATGGAATCTGATGACTCCTTATTTCTGCCTCAGATAATACTGTTCATATGCCAGCTGTTGATTGATGATACCCAGGTCAGTGTCCTTTCCCTAGCATCCTAGGAAAACCGTGGAGCTCAGAGGAGAGAGAGAGAGAGAAAGAGGCAGGGCTGAGGAGGAGAAGAGCGGCTGAGTCCTGGTGTCCTTGAATGGCTCTTGTTGGATCTGGAGGGAGAAGCTGACAGCCTGGCTCCTAATCTTGCTCCTGCGGCAGCATTTGGCTGTTGGCCGGCTGGAGAGTGAATCACTGAGGCCAATACAGACTTTCAGCCTTCTTGCCTAAGCATTTAAACAGTTTTTTGTTCAATATGCACCAGATAAGGCCAGGGCCCCAGCTTGCCTGCATGCTCTTCATGTTTCTAACTGTGAATTGGAATCCCATTTAAAAAAATCCCTTGTAAAATAACATCCAAACTTAGTTTCTTTGTTACTCTTGTATTAAATTTTCTGTACTACTGTATTTTCCTCACTCCCAGGATGGGAAATTCACTCTGTAATGTGATACCCAGCTGTGGTACTTTTGCTTCCTACATCACCATGATTTTTAAAGCTCCTGCCTACCAAACTTGGCCTCACAGGGAACCAGGAGACAACGAATGTTTCATGTCTGGTGAGGTTTCATAGTACCAAGATAAAATATGCACTTCCACTGTAAAACAAAATTACTTTAGAACTATGTAGACAAAAAGTTCTCTGAGGAAAGGAGATGTCTGGTTTGCACAGTGGTGGAAAGTGGCTTCCGGTTTCAGATTCTCAGTGCATTTCAAATATGGTGAAGGCATGCTAGTGAGTTACTTAGCTTTATGTGGGTCACTTGCTCAGGTGCCAGAGGAATGACTGCACTGTTGGTACCTGCTGCTAATGCAAAATGCAGCTCTCTAACAAACTTTGGAGTTAGGAGGTATTTTCATACAGGAAGGCTAAACAGGCTTACCTTGCAGAAAGCTGTAGGAGGGCAAGAAACACAAAAAAAGTCAAATAGGAAAGGCAAGGGAAAAGAGGGAGAAAAACACATCAGGAGAAATCTTCATTCCTCAGGTTTTACAAGCCCTCATGGATTTAGTGGCACGGAAGCTGGCGTCATGTTAGGAATTCATGACTTTGATCACTGTCCCACTCATATGCTAGCGTTTCTGAGCTGATGGCAGGGCAGAATTGGCTCCGATGTAAGATTATGTTCTGTTGGCCTTTTAGGTGATGACAACTACCTCCATTGATCATGATATGTGTACGTTAAAGGAAAAAAAATACATTTCTTGTTTGATTACTCTTTGTAAGCCAACAGCATCAAAGGAACAGGCTGCCCTCACTGCTCTCACAGCTGCTGCCTGTGTCTGTGCTATATATATGCTAAATTAATTGGAAAAACAGGGACAAAAAGGCATTTAGTTCAGGTCAGCCAGTTGGACTACAGCAAATGCATGACAGGCTTAATCATTGTCTTTCACCAAAGAGCAGGTTGGCAAGGGTACGGCACTCCAACCCCTTCTGATGAAATTTGAACTTTTTCCAGTGCCTTTGGAGATGGGGTGCTGTGAGAGAAAAGTCTTTAAGCAGAGCCCAGACGCTGTCATATCAACAGGGTGGGATGATGGGGAGGGTTACAGCAGGTTATTTATCTTTTGTCAGCTGTGAACTCAGCTTTCAGCCTTGGTTCATCACACATAGCGTGAGAGGGCACCACAGCTTTCCCTTCACAAAAATGAGTAGTTAATTAATGGGGTCTTGTTAAAAAACGTTGGTCTCTGGTGCCATACTAAAAACATACATATGCAGCAATCTTTCTTCCTCTGCCACGAAGTTTTGTGCATTTTTCATGGGAAGGGACAGCAACAAAAAAATGCTCCAAAGGACCTATCCGTTTTAATGGCTTACAAAGTTTGGGACTCCTGAAATGATTTCTATATAGACATGCCATCTTGCACTTTCAGAAAGTAAGCCGGCAAATGAAGGGTATGGGTGCAGTGTGGCTCTCAAAGCTCCTTTTTCAATAGCCACATTGTTTTGAAGATGTAAATGATTCTGAATCTCAGTATGTATTTCATATTGCAGTAAGAATTACTATGTAATACAGTGTGCATATTTTGTACTAATTGAAGTGATTTTCTCCTTAACTGCTTGGGGAAAGGGTACTGAGGGGTGTAAAGATTAAAACAAATATAAAATCATGTTAAAATTGGTCAGAGAAATGTTGCTAATAATGGGTACAGAGAAGAATTAATTTCCCATCCTTTTTCTTTCCAGGCAGTTGACTTTAGTACATGTGCAACCTACACGTGCAACAACTAGTTATTATTCTTCAAGAAACAAGTGTGTTACCTTTACAGTATTTTTCTTTATTGTATAGATAACCTGACTGGTTTTTTTTATTTCCTTTTGTTTCTTCCAGGCCTTCTGCCTTATCTAGTAGCCCGACATACTCAGAGCTTCCATTCCTTAGAATTTCCCCGCACCGAAATCCTGCTGCGACATCAGAGTCTCCCTTCAGCACCCCTCACCCATACATTAACCCCTACATGGACTACATCAGGTCCCTGCACAGCAGCCCATCCCTCTCCATGATCTCAGCAGCCCGCGGACTCAGCCCAACAGACGGTGCGTTAAGACAGGTTTCCTGTTTTCTGTCATTGTAGCAACTTAAGTTATATTAATCTTGTCAACATTTTTCCCCCTTGTTCAAAGCAGCTTCACCAGGTTTGTCAGACATATTCATTATGTCATAAATGTTTCAATACTTCATCAGCCGATCATGGCTCATTTGTACATCTCACAAATGTTGAAACTTCAGGGAGAAGAAAAAAAAGGTGCCTCATTCAAAATTTATGCTGTAAGGGTGGTGTATGTCTTGTGATATCTTTTGTTTGTGGGGCTGACATGGAGTGTAATTCTGATCTCAAGAAATCCACTGTATCTGCACTGAATTGAGTCAGATTCTTCATGGGTGCATGTCAGTGTATAACCATGGAGTTCTTCAGACACAAAAGGCTTGTTAATTAAACTAGTATTTTTCAATCATATAAAGCATGCACTGACTAGTTATACTTAGTCAATAATTCTATTATAGTTATGTAGAATTATTTCAGTTTATCCTAGCCAACAATATGGCCAAATGAAATGATGCTTATGTAGAAGTGGCTGATGATCAAGACTGTCCCTTTTAATCTAAATGGTGGCCTGTATACTTGATATATCAGTGCTTTAGGCCTTGGTGTGACCATGGCTTTTACTTTCCAGGCTATTTGGGCTGAAGTGAACTTCCGTGATCACTCTTGTCATTACTCTAGCACATTTCCTATTCATTTCAGTGGGAATTTTGCCAAAGTGAGCCATCAACAGAGTTGCAAAAAAAAGACTGTCTTGTTAATAGTAGGTTTTTCAATAGTGGGTAAGCATAAGCACTTTGACATTCCAAAATGGTAGCACTTGCTGAAGGGAACTAAAATATAACATATTCAGAAATGACTATGTAAAGAAAGGAAATTAAAATGGTACTTTAACTATGGGAAAGATCTTCCCAGTGTATTCAGAAACTTACCAGAGTTAAACCGCCTTCAGCTGAATTTGAAAAATGAGCAGTGCACCCTATCCAAACGGATAACTAATTAATCCTCGTTTATAAGAATATATACCTTTACAGTTAATCCATTAGTTATGGGCACATATTCTTATGAGAATAAATTTTAATGACCTATTGTCAGTCAAGGTATACGGCATGCACATAGGGTTTTCCCAGCAGCACTTTGGATGTTACATGAATTCTTGCTAACTCTACCCCTTTTGTTTTAGCAGACGTATTTTTAAAAAAAACATTTTGAAGAAAGAAATAGGAATGCTCAGAAAGGGAAGTTTTGACTTCAGGAGCTTTAGAGCTTTAGATGTAGGATAAACATGACAGAACGATAACGTAATGGCATATGTAATGGAAAACTCATGTGATGCACATTTGGGCTTTTTCACAGGAGCTAATATGCACAATACTTTGCTATTTTCAATACTCTTCAGGTCACATTCATGCAGAATTTCATTTATACTTAAGGTATGTTCCAGTGGCAGACAAAGGAAGGTGTGAAGGAAACCACCCATCACAGAACTTTATGACATTAAGCTGTATACAGTTTTGGTCTCAGCTATACCACACTGAATTCACTTGCAAAGATGTAGGCACATAGTGCTCTCTGAGATAACACTGGGCTATCTGACCCAGCACCCAACTGACACTCCAGAAAGGCAGAGACCTTCCAGAGATATCACAGGGTAGAATTTGGTTTCAGATTCTGGCACCTAAATGTAGATGTGTACAGTATAGAAATGTGTGATCTTGCTGTGCTGTTCTGCCATTGTAGTCCAGTGAGTTGTAGGTAGTGCAGCCAGCAAAGCCTCAAGGAACTATTCAGTTCCCAAACAAATGGACACTTGGGTGTTAGCAGTTGAGTGTGGAGCTCTGTCATAACTATGATGGTGCTAAGATTTGTCTGTCTACAGTGCAGGTGTTTGATGTCTGTTCAGATCTGTGAAATACCCTGCCTCAACTCCACCTGCCACCTCAGAAAGACACTTTTCTCCTGCCAGCCTATGTAGCTTGGGTTCTCCCAGGCTTTCAGATGGAATGAGACACTCAGGTGTGGACAGCTCAGCTGAGTATGCTCTGTCTTAATGCTCATTCCCTGAGCTTTGATTGCTGACTGGATACGCAGCCTTAATCTGTCATGGGGACATGCTAAACTTACTAGCTTAAGCATCTTTCTTCAGGTTTTGAACAAATATATGTTACTTCACACTTCCTATGGGCTCACAGCCCATCTTTGATCAGTTACGACAGCCCTGGTGTTGTGCAGCATCCAATGAAAATACAGTAACTTGATTGAGGCATTGAAGAGATCTCAGTCAAACAGCATGCTGTTGAAAAGCTTCAAGTTTGTTCCCTGGAATCCATAGTCTGTTGTACGATCAATCAGGTATACAATGAAATGCCTTTTTTGGATGTGGGTTCCTGGGATCAAATAATCTGAACCATGGTTTGAGCACTGCTAGAATGCAAATAAAACACTTCTGTGGTTTAAAGAGGTACATGCACATAATGTACTAATAACATAATGGCCACAGTGTCTTAAGTCATATAGCATTTGAACTATGAAAACTTGGAAGTTGTTATTCCTCTTCTGAAAGCCATAGTGAGATTTCTCTTGCTACCCTAATTGCTTTAGGACAGTTAGATAATTATATCAGTGTACTACTGGGCTTGGTCTGCTGACTCACATATCTGGGGATGGCCAGGAGCCACAACTATCTAGAACATAACTCTTGTCACTTCACCTTACCCAGCAGATTTGGTGGGTCAGGGGTGACTGAGGACTCCTCCAAAGGTTTGGAGCAGGGGTAAGGATGGGATTGTTGGTATGTGTAGAGGAGAGTGCTCAAATGAAGCTCAGCAGTGCTTATGGTGCAGAAGCAAATGCCTCCACTTGTAGAAAAATGGGAACAAAGCTGAAGCTACCTGGGAATAAACAGGAAAAAATTCAGGGCTGCAGGCCTTCCAGTTTACCCTTCATTTACCCTTCACGCAATACATCATTTAGTAGGTTAATTTTTTATGTTTGAGGGAGGTAGTAAGGAATGATCTTTAAAGAGCACCAGAGCATTTCTTGGCATATGGAACATTTAGTAATGCAATTATGTGTTAACTATGTTTTCTGCAGCAGTTAATTTTAAAGTTTGCAGCCAATGTTATTGTTAGTTAGCCCAGACACTTATGTCAGAAAGCTCAGGAAGTATTTTCAGTGTGTCTGGAAATATACCATGGTTGTCTACTACCGTAAAACTTTAATATCAGTGATTCAGTGTGAGTTATGAATCTTTTAAAATTTGGTCTGAATAATTTCTTTACCATTTCACAGAAAGTGGAAAGATAGTAATTAATTGTGAAATCAGTTTGTAATTTGGAAAAAATACCAGCAAGCTTTAATTTATCTCAGCTCGTTTTTTATGCCATTCCTATTCCTGTTTGATGTACTTCTATTTTTCAGAACCCTTCCTTATAGATTTAACATTTTAACATCAAAAGCACATTCTTTCATTTTATTTGGTAGTAATAAATCTGTTGCTGAATAAACTTTTCTCGAAATTCCAATGCCTTGTTTATATTCAGAACATAAAAAGTGTAAATCTTGATTCTTTGTTTCTAAGGTTTGCATTTAGGGTCTGATTCTCTAATGAAGGTATAAATGGTCTTTTTAGTAGTGCTGTGTAGATAACAATATTCAGAGAATTTCAGCCTAAAATTTTGTTTTCATTCAAGATTCAGCTGCTGAGATTAAAAAAAAAATCTCATTAAATGATATGAAAGAATATAAAAATAATCTGGTGTACCAGCTTGGGGTGCAGTGCGTTCACCTAAGGAACCTGAAGCGTTTTAGGCAAGCTTGTGTACCATCTTGTGGTGACCAGAGTGTAAACTGTTTTGCAAGTGGGACAGGGAGAGACCAGAGAGAAGGGCTGTCCACCTGTTTCATGGCAAGTCAGGGTCAGGATCAAGGAGAAGGAGAAAAGTATTTTATGAGTACTTCTTACAGAGGCTCATGAAATGACCCTCTACCTTCAGTAGCATCTGAAGCCTGTTGAGAGGAGATGATCTTAGAGTGATGCCAATTTTTCTATTTGTCCAGGGTTGCCCGTTAGTTGAAGGCCTGCTTGAAAATTGGAGTGGAACAGGAAGTTCTCATTTTTACATGAGATAACAGCTAATACAGTCATTGCATGCAGTGCATGATGCAGAGGACTGCATCACGATAACCTCACTGATGGGATGTAGAGTCTATCCAGTCTGTGGGTTTGACTCTGCAAACGGGCTTGTGTGTCAAATATACTTATATATGAACTTTGAAGGATGGGATGGTCACATTTATTGGCTTCAGTCTGTCCTCTTAAAAAACTGACCCTGTGTTGTTCATGGACAACTATTATTTTTCCTGGGATCATACTTTACCCCTGTTTACTCCTAAGCATAGACACAGAGGGACATGGTGAGGGAGAATCTTCTAGTCCTCTAGGCAGAGACTCCAGATACTTGAATGTTTATGGAGGTTCAGCCATGTTGTTACCTTAGAGATGGATTCCTTTGGGCCAGGAGTGAGGTAAATGGGAATAAAATGCTAGGAAGGTTTCTTGCTTTTTTATGTCACTAAATAAATCATACTAGTTTCCATTGCTGTCAGCCTGACACTTTTTGAGTCACTTAATAATAAATACAAAAATATGAGATCACTAAGCTCATTAATATTTTATGTCTTGCTGGTTTTTTTGAATGGTGTCTTTACAGTACCACTGGTTGAAATATATTGACCAGTGGTGGCATACTGCAGACATTGCATTACATTAAAAAATAAACAAGCTGTTTTAATGGCCAGAGAAACCGGCAATGTGATAAAACTTTCCTTCTTGTTTATCTTACGTCATTAACGGTACTTTTATGTTGTTTTTTTTAGCTCCGCATGCTGGCGTCAGTCCAGCTGAATATTATCATCAGATGGCTCTGTTGGCAGGCCAGCGCAGTCCGTATGCAGACATCATTCCTTCAGCTGCCACTGCGGGAGCTGGGGCGCTTCATATGGAATATCTTCACGCCATGGATAGTGAGTGATATTTTCTAGAAATGTAGACGGTCCTACAAAGGGAACCACGTGGGTTTTTCGCGGTCTGACCCAAAAGGCCTCCATGCTGACAGAGAAGTGGGAGTCAACATAAGCCTCCTCACGAGGCTGGAGAGCCAGAGAATTGATTGCCAAATGCACAAGGGTTATGTCAAGCCTAAAAGTAAACTTTGAAAGAAAGTAGGGAGAGGAGCAGGACTGCTCCTGAAAACAGGTTATAAATTTTATTTCTAGTGGGGCTTGAGTGCTTTTGAAAATGCCCTTTTCTATTTGCAATCAGTAACTCACTTTCATAGTTAGGCTGAGTAATTCTCTGATGAGCTCTCTGTTAAGAGAAAGTTTACATCTGTTTTTCTGTTAGGAGAGCATGCCCTGCACCTTTTAGAGAGTGCTAGTTGTGCTTACAAGTTGTGTATCATAGACCAATAGACCAGAGACCGCTTGTAAAGTGAAGCAGTTTGCTGAATTCTCAAGGATCCTGACTTAGTTTTCCAAAATATTAAGAGTTTTCTTTATCCATTCAGCGTCTTTTAGTTCTCTTATCTGTCTCTGTTTCTCTGTTGAAGGAGGAAAATAGAGGACCCCATTCCAAACTGCTTGCTACTGCTTCTTTTGATCAACGAGAAAGGATTATGCAGAGCATTCCCCTGTAGCCATAGATGCTTACACGCTTTTCAGGATGTACTCTGTTCCTTCCAGTGAAGGCAATAAAAAATGGTGGCAAGAAAAGGTGGTGATGTTGACTTTTGCTTGGTAGTACAGACCAATAAAATAGTATCAGCCCACCTTGTTTTGCTGTAGAATTTTAAACCTTTTGTTTACATGCAATTTCTTCTTCCTGCTGTTGGCTGCATACCATAGTTGGTGATCTCAAGGAGTGTGGGTGTTGGGAGGTTTACCTCTGGAACGCATGGGCATATAGGGATACATATAGCTAGCCCTGCAGAACACATGCCTTGGAGTGTGACTGACCAATAATTTTTCAAGAATCAGGCAAGACAGATAGTTGTGAAACTGGGAAGGAGGGTTATTTTCATTTTGTTTCCTTGCTAATGAAGGATTTTTTAAAATTCATTTTGTATTATCAGTCTCACTGCACTGGTAGCATGCATAAAAAATTTACAGTAACATACCTTGAGCCCACTGCAGAAACACAATAAACTCACACAAGTAGTCTGGACTTAAACCAGAGATTAATGTGCAGACTTCAGTACTTGAAATCTTAAGAATATGGTAATTCCTGATCTGGATTTTGAGAGAAATAGGGAGAGATGAGGCACACTGCTAAAGCACTGAATGCCTATTAATAATATCTTGCAGAATGGAAACTCTGTTATGCGTGGTTCAGGTAATGTAAATTTGCTGCTGAGTTCCAGTCACAAGGGCAAATCCCCAGCTTGTATGAATGGGCATGGCTTCATTGAAAAGGATCATAGAATTCTAGAGTAGTTGGGGTTGGAAGGGAACTTTAAAGGTCATCTAGTCCAATTTCTCTTGCAATGAGCAGGGATATTTTAAATTTGCAAGCGTTTTGGTTCCTACTGTGAGAGTGTGTCTGAATGCACACAAGTAGTGGTACCAAACCACATACTTGGATACAGATTTGATCAAATGGGTTTATTCAGCCTTTAGAAAGGTAGATTCCCATATATATTCCAGAAAACTTAAGAAAAAACAGAAGACATTGCAGTACTCATACAAATAATGGCATTTGCAGAAGGAACATCGTGTGTTAGTAGAGATTGTGTATGCTGTAATATACACAGAATTGCAGCTTTTGCATCCCAAAAATGTTACCTCTTCTAATTTAAGAGGAAATGTTTTGACCTTTACCCATAATTTCAGCCCATTCATAAAGGTACTTAAACATCATCTTTAATAAGGATATTTGTGTTCACCAGCTCTAACTGTGATACATTTGAAATGCACACTTTAATTTTTGTGTTTGTTTTTAAAAATTAAGATCACACATTTGAGATTAATTATACCAGCAACTTTTCAATTAGGCATTATTTCAGAGTTAGAGACAAAATTGTGTAGCACTATTATGCAAATGGGTTATTTTTAAACAGTAAATAGAGAATTAAAATAAGATAGAATCCTAGTAAGGTCACTCAGCTCACCTTCTGTATTTGATGAGAATGTGTTTAGTCAGGCAATAGCTGCTTTTATCTAACAGAGTATGAAGTTACCCTTTTACTTTGTAAAAACTAATTAAAACTATCTTAACTTGCATGGGTATACAGTAAATTAATTGTCATTAAGTAGGAATCTGAATGTCCTATCATTCATCATGCTAAAGAAAACCCCTTTCTTCTTTGTCAGATTTTTAGATTAGAAACGAGAACAAAACAATTAGCAGGAAGATGATATTAAGACTTTAAAAAAAAACCCAGTAAGAATTCCCATGTATGCATTTAATAACCAAGTGCAGCAATCAGTGTGAAGCAATGCCATTTGTTTGGATCTTTCTTCTTAAAGATTTGTATGGTGATATTAAAAGTAGTCTTTCGCCTTTGCCCAGTCTTGTCAAAGGAAACAGAAAGACACATGAGTAGTTTCCCTCATTATCTGCTATCAAATTCTGAGCAAGTTGACTCAACTGACTGAAAGGCTGCCGCTCATTTATCCCACACAACAACCAAATGGATACAAGCAAGGCATTGTTCTTCTTTTGTGAAGCCAGTCTGTCTCCTAATTGTGTGCTTATACAGAGTCTACCACAGAAATTTGCAATCTCTACCCCCTCCTGTAGTGCAAATAATAATTCCAACACCAGAATGCACTGAGTTCCAAAGTGTATTACATAGAGTTTTTGTAGGTTGGGGACTTCTGTTTTGCTCTGTGGTGCTGGAAAACTGATTTCAGATGGGGAAAGGAGTGGGAGAATTGTTAATCAGAGGTTAAATCTTACACAAAGAGCAGTAGACTTCTTGAAGCTCTGAACTTCACTGTTCATGAACTGTCTAATACATTGCAGAAGAATAAGGCGAAGATTATGCATGCTTAATTGTAATTCTTCGTCATCCTGTCCTGAGTGACATGAAAACTGGACCAAAATTTTCTCTGTAAAAGCTCTATAAAGCTTTTCTGCAGTTTTGATGGCCAGAGACCCTGAGCAAGCCTTGCCATCTTCTTGCTTGTTCTAAAAAGATTTGTTACCTTTAAGTATAGCATCAAAATAGGAGTGGAGTAGATGTGGAAGGTATTGACAGTACCGCAGTAGCAACAACTGAAATTGCTTGTTGTGGCTGTAAAGGTATTGTATGCCAAAACTGTCTTGAAGACTAAAACAATTTAAAAAATCACTATCTTTTGGAATTTATACCTGCATTATTCACTTGGGGAATATGTTCTACTCTCTTAAATGGTGTTCAGTGGAACACAAGCATGTTCCCTGAGGTTTCAAGATTCCAGATTATTAATACCCTCACTCTGATTAACTTTTACCTATCCTCACTCAGAATAGGAGGTTTCTCTTTTCCAAAGGTATTTGGCATTGACCTACTCCATTTGGCGTTAGAGACACTTTTAGTAATCCAGCTGAGCTAAAGAGTTTGGCCAACTGTGGTGTGTTGACCGTGGCTGGGTGCCAGATGTCCACCAAACTGCTCTATCACTCCCTCTTCTCAGCTGGCCATGGAAGAGAAAATTAGATGGGAAACAACGTGTAGGTTGAGATAATGCAGTTTAATCATGCAAAAGTGAAAGATTTCACATGTAGAAGCAAAGAGAAAACAAAAATTTTTTTTCTCTGCTTCCCACCAGCAAGCAGTGTCCATCCAGTTCCTGGGAAGCAGGGCTCCAGCATGCAGAGGGGTTGCTCCAGAAGGCAAATATTGTAAATAATGAATGCTTCCTCACCCCCTCCTTTTCTTAGCCTTTATATCTGAGCTAACATCATATGGTGTGGAATATCCCTTCGGTCAGTTTGGATCAGCTGGCCTGGTTGTGTTCCCTCCCAGGATCTTGTCCACGTCTGGCCTACTGATGGGGGGAAATGTTGGTAAACAGTGTTGATGCTGTGCCAGCACTGCTCAGGAGCAGCCAAAACGCCTTTCCAGCTACCAATGCGAAGCACAGCACTGTGAGGGCTGTGGTGGGAAAAAATGAACACCATCTCAGCCAGACCCAAACACCAGCCCAAAGAGTTAAGCCAGAGTGAGAAGCTTTGGACTGGGTTTGGTTTCTGTTTGTCAAGCACAGTTGGAGAATGAGGGTGGAGTATCAAAGGCATTCCGTCTTCTCTCATACTGATGACAGATTTATCATTTTGAAAACTAAGACAAAATTTATGATAAACTTTCATAAAGTGAAAACAAAGTTTTTACACATCTGTAAACAGAAGCCAGAGGGAAAAGAAAGAAAGAAAAAAGGTTTGACTTTAAACCTCCCCCACCCCAAGTGTCCCATGTTCACAGCCTCCAATAAAAACTAGTGCCTGAGACATGTTCAAAGAAGTTTGATTTAAAGGGAGGGAATAAAAAAGATTTGATGAAGTTTGATTTAAAGGGATGAAATAAATGATACATGTCTGAAGATTGCCTTATAAATGATTAAGCAATGCTAAAAACTTCAACTCAGAAATCAAATTCATGGGCAAATTTGCTGGATGGCATATTCCATTTTTGAAATTTATGATGGAGATAGATATCTGTTATTTTAGAATTGATCTCCACCTCAGAATAAGATCTTTTCTTCTGACATCTGCTGGATTTTTCTTTGGCACACTCAAGTCTTTAATGTCAACTACTGACTTTTTATTTCTATAATGTCTACTCCAAAAAGGTGACATTTCTAAGCAAATCGTCACTGTCAGCTTCCATTTGCATGCTTTGCCAAAGCTGATTTTTTTTATCAGCACTTCCACAGAGGTAAATGGATTTTTAGTGAATCAGTGCTCCTTCATTTTCTGATTTTAAAGTATTATTGAGAAAGGAATGTAATACTTCAGTGGGAGAACACTGTGAGCAGATGAACATCTCAAATTGCTAAATAAATATTGAAGTGTTTGTTTTTAAAATAAATGCTGGGCAAGACTGGAAAGTTTGGTTTAGTATTCAGAGGCACTGACAAATTGTGACCTATTCCTTTTCATAGCAGCATACTAACTAAAACTCATGTTATGCTAAATGAATGGTTAAGCAAATGTCCTGTAGTGAGTGGCCAGCTCATGCTTAAGAATTTTTAGGCATGTGAGACCTAATTAAACCATGAATATCTGAAAAAACAGTAATTCCATTTAATTGTATTTTTACTTTTAGAAGTCCCCCTTGAGCTGAATCCCTCTCTCCTGTGGTCAGACTCTGTAGAGCTCTTGCCTGGTCTCAGCTTTTGGCTCCCTCTGTGAAGCAGAAATGTTCCCTTTTTGCAGGATACTGTTGGCCCTTAGGAAGTTGTTCCTGTCCCAGGTAGATGGAGGGGACTGCCGAATTCCCAGAGCTCTATGGGGCCCGAACCAGGTGCTGCCTGGAGGAAAAGAGGAATCCTCAGACTACTGTATGCATGGCTGAAGCCCGGGCTCTGCCCCTCGCAGCTGTAAGGAGTGTCTTTCTCCATCGCTGGCCACAGATCTGGTGCATCCAGAGCGGACACAGGGATGCCCTGGCAGCAGCTGGCAGGCGAGGGGAAGGTGAAACAAGCAGTGGGCAGACATGCAAGAGCCATAGCGTGACTTAGGCAAGGAGTAAAGGACACAGGTTCAGTTCAGAAGGACAAGGAGGAGGAGGAGGAGGGAAGTCTTTGCAGTTTTGAGAACATGCAGGGCACTGCAGGGAATATAATGCCTGTACTTAGCTATGCCCTTGTAAAACCATGATAAAGCACTTGAATTGTATCCTCATCTGGGGTAAATTACATTACAAGCACTAACTTCAGAGGCATTGTTTTAATTCATTCCAGCTGAACAGTCAGCAGAGAAGAGTTGTGGATGAAAGATGCAAGTGCAAATTACTACTATTTTTGTTTTACCATGACATGTATATTGTATTTCCTTGTTAGATATATTGCAGTTTCTTATAGCTGCTGATCATTGTTGTTTCTTATTTTAGCACAAGTAAAAGATCTCTGCCTTTGAAAGACGTGAAGCACAGCACTAATAAAATATCAGACACAGTACAATAGCAAGCTCCTAAAAAGGAGATAAAACAGATTACATAAAATAGCATGTGGTAGGTTTTACAAATAAATAAATGGCTATACCTAAATTTTAAGTGATGGATCAAGAGCTTGAATATTCATTGAAAGACTGGATCTGTGTGGGCTAAGGCTTATTCTGGAGACAGAGCAGGAAGAACAAAACTCTGTATTACCCAGATGCTGAAGAAGAGAAGGGTTATAAATGGAGATCTGATCAAGCAGTCACAAGAGCAATAAAATGGCAGCCCTTGATACCATACTAAAATCTTGGCTAGCATGCACAGAGAGAAGGGAAACCCACTCAGGTGTGTAAGGAAAGCATAGTAGATTCTAATCCAGCTCTGATCTTGAGATGAGTCAAATTAGAGTCATTTGAGCTCCTCTCCTGGTTAAATACCCTGCTAAAACAGGATCCTGGACACAAGGACGTTAGGAAAGACAGACCTATACTGGATGCTTGTGGCCAAGTGTGAATTATTAGCAAGTTACAGAGAATGTCAGGGACTCTAGGAGAAGTAGCTGTAAAGTAGGCATCAAACCCAAGACCTGCATGACCCTGGCTGTCAGGATCATTAGTATTCAGTCCTTTACTACAGGTTAAAGGGATTAAAAAGGTAGAAGCAGCAGTACTATTAAAGGAAATTGTTCAGTATGCAGTGGGGAAGCTAATTCTCTCCTTGCTCTCAACCAAGATAGAAAATAATTAAATAAAGGGAATAAATTTAAGGTGATACATCTTCTGTCAGGACTGCAGAGAGTTGGAATGACATGGTAAAATAGATCAGAAGAGGTAGAGATTTTCAGAACAGGACATCAAATTTAGAAATGTAATTTATTTAAGTGGTATCTGTATATTTGCCTTCACTTTGCTGCTTTGAAAAGCCTAATCTCCAGTTTTAAAGAAATTTAGCAGCTGTAGGCCCCTACAGACCCCAACAAAACAATATTGTGCCATCTTAGACAAATTCAAATAAAGCTTACTGTTTCTCAGCGTAATGCTCTGAATGTAAATTCGAATTCTGCTGATAGAGTTGGCCCTTCTAGTGTTTGTTTTAGTCCTGATTTTTAGTTTTGCATCAAATATCCACCTGGCAGAATTACGGTCAACAAAGGAAAAGCTGCCTCTTCATTTCTATACTGTATTGGACATGTATAGGTTTGGCTGTATGTATTAAAGTGTTGTGGGTTTGGGCTTGCTGGTATCCCAGATCTGAACCACTGTCTCATTGCTCATGGTTGAATTAATGATGTGCATGTCTAAGAAGCCATCAGATTCATAAATCATCAGAAATGAGAGGGATAACTCATAAAAGTCTTTTCCTTTTGTTTAGCCATTTATCATTTTGCTTGCACATTAATAAACAGAGCTCCCCTGAGGTAAGCCATAGGAAGAAAGATTTTTCTTCCTGTTTTCCTCAATCATAGCCAGTAGATCACAAATGAAGAGAGTGGGCCTGTCACAGTGTGCTGGTGTCTCCCTCTACCCATCACTGATAACAAATAAATCCAGTGAAGCACCCTGGTGGATAATTATTTGTGTTTACATAACAGGCGCCAGGTTTCCGAGTCCGAGGTTGTCAGCTAGACCGAGCCGAAAGCGCACGTTGTCCATATCCCCCCTGTCTGATCACAGCTTTGACCTTCAGACCATGATACGGACATCTCCAAATTCCTTGGTCACAATTCTCAATAATTCTCGCAGCAGTTCGTCAGCCAGTGGTTCTTACGGCCACTTATCTGCAAGTGCAATAAGGTAAGAATTGTATTTTCTACCTGAACTATATATTCTCATTTATGTGTCTCACACACACAAATGTGAACCTATACTCACATCTTTAAGTAACTTGTGGGATTTTTTTTTGTGAATATGTGTGTTTTGCAGTTTCTATAATGTGTGTTCATCAGAGCTTAATCTAAAATATAAAATATTTTTTTCTTGCTCAGAAAGGTAACCACAAGGGACTTTTTGGCCTATTATTGTCCAGTGCAGGTAATATTCATCTGACCAGCAGGAACAGTGAGTGTTTGTGTGTCCAGGAATCTGTTTTCAGAGAAGAAACTCTAGTATAGGTTTGTGACTTAAGTCACTTGGGTTCTTCTGGCCACAGATATGATAGACAGTGAAATGTTCCTACATTGCAATCATCAGAAAGTAAAGAAGAGAAATATGGTACTGTTCAATTAAAATGTTTGGCTTGAACTTCTGGGTGTTGGTCTCCAATTTTTTTTTTCATGTGTTGAAAGATTAGACATTCTGTTAGACATTCTGTGGCTAAATAATCTTCTTTTTTTTTTTTTTTTTTTTTTTTTTTTTGTACCAAGGAAGTACAGTATCATCAGAAATGCTGTGATTTTCACTTGGCTGCTTCACTTGTGTGTGCAAGAAAACAGTCAGAAGTGGTTGTTCTGGAGGCAGAAGAACAGAGTAGCAAATGAAGAGCTGGACAGAAGTTGTACAGAAAAGGGAAGGAAATAGGGCACAAGGAGAGGGAACAAAAGGAATAATGTAAAAAGAATAAAGGGAGTGGAAGAAAATTAAGAGATGCAGCAGAAAAAAATGGAGATGCAACTGCAGAACATTCTTGTATTTGTGGCATGGCTCTATGTTAACTGAGAAAAGCTCCTTTGGTATTCTAAAAAAAAATCCCCACCTCTCCAAAGTGTCAGAAAATACTGGATTTGCATTTATAAGCCTCAAAGAGTGCTTCTGGGCCCTGGCTTAACAGTAGCTTCCACCTTCAATTTGCAATGGGGCAAAGGAGCGAGTCCCTACAGCAGTTTCTTGAGATGGGACACCCATTTTAGACAAGGCTCAAAAATACTACCAAGGTCATGGGTTTGATCCCCTGTATGGTCCATTCACTTAAAGAGTCATATTTGATGAGCCTTGTGGGCCCCTTCCAACTCAGAATATTCTGTGAAATCTGTGAAATGCCTCTCTGGCAAAAATGACACATTTACAGCTTCAAAAACTGGCTATGGGGATTTTCATTCTTGGGAAAATGGGGCATGCAACTGGTTTGTTAGAAACTATGAGCCTGAAAAACTCTGAGAATGACAGCACCGTAAATATTGGTATTAGTGTAAGTGCTGTATTTTCCTTTTTAAGCATTTCTAAGTAGTCGTGGTTCGTAGCTCTGATGTACTTGAGTAGTGTGTAGTATTTCACAGGCACGGTGTCATAGCTCTGCAATATTGCTTCACAGTCAATGGAACCACAGTTCCAATTACAAACCTCCTTAATGAGGAATATGATTTATGTCAATGGCTGGCAGCAGTTGGACCACATCTGTCAAATACCTGTACTGTGTGGAGGTGTGCTGTCTGCACTGTCATTAAGATGGGATGGCACTTAATAACTAAACTCCTTTCCCATAGCTCGTAACTTTGGTAAAACAAATAGCACATGAAAGTTGGCATAGTCTCTGCAGTGGAGTAAGTCTTCTCTGCTTTTGCTCTTCCAAAGCAAAGCTAGAGCCAGATGAATGGCTTTGTTGAAGACAAAGTTGTGGAACTGGAGGGAGTTGTGGGCAAAGACTGAGTAAGGATGCTAGGGAGTCTTCACAGTGAGTCTTGTGAACTGGTGTCATGGAAGAAAGCAGTGTTTGTGTGACTGAACCTGTGGTTGACCAAAGCTTTCATCCCTTCCTGGTCATACTTCCCAGGAATGCATAATACAAAATTTCACGTGATTTTGAATTAAGATATTTTTTTCATTTTGATAAGAGTATGCATGCAGAGTTGGAAATGTACACCTCCATTCTTCTCAGTCAAAAGGAAGGGAAGTGAGACCTCTTCTTCCTCCTTTGCAGCTTGCCTCTGTTGGTGCCCTTTAACTTTTCCCGTGTGAACCTGTTTATAAAACAGTTAAAACAAAATAAACAGTGACATAAGGTATTAAACCCAAACCACACTTCATTGCCTTAATAAATTCCAAGACTAAATAGCAACAGGACTATCAGCAAAACCTAATTTATTATTCACTGTCTTGCAAATAATGCATTCAGCACAAGAACTGTTGTATTGAATAGAACCATAGGTTCATCCCATTTCATATCCTGTCAGAAAGTGATCAAAGTCTAGAAAAAAACATTTCCTCACATAAAATCCCAGCTTCTTACAGGTTGTTAAACTTGCAGGTTAACAACGTAGGAGTTGCTGCAAGAAAATGGTACAATTCAGCAAGCCACTAGATGGAATTGCAAGACAGGAAGGATTTCTACTTTATATAGTATCAGTAGCATTAACTATATTTAACATTACACAATCCTTCTACTCTTAGATATTGTTTCCAATCACTTTTAACTTAGTCCAAATATTTTACACGTGGCAGCATTTTTCATGGCAAATACCTATCTAGTGCTGAATATTTCGCAAAAGCATCAGCAAGGTTATTAATTTATCAAAATGAAGTTAGGGAAGAAGAGATTTTTCTGTAGAAAATAGAAGAACTGTTGCTTACCTTTTACTGAGAAGCTAAACTTTGCCAGGAACATTGCCTAGATGATGTAGATGTGATCTTTGCTGTTCTTGAGAAATTGTCCCATTCAGCCAAGTGATAAGCCCTTAAGAGGTTTCTATTAGCATGTGTTAAATAAACTGATCACTCAGCATGTTCCAGTCCAGGGCCCACAGAGAAAAAGATGGACCTTTCCCTGCAGCTGCAGCTCTGGTACCTCCTTGGGAAGACTGTGGAGGCTCAGCTGTCTGTCCAGCCATAACAGTTTTGTGAAACAGAAAGCAGTCTTTAGAGGAGACAGGAGTCAGCCCAGAAAGTGTACAGGCTAAGCAAGTTGGCACAAAATGCCTTTACATAATGCAACATAGACTTGCAGCTGAAGAGAGAGAAAAGGCTGCAAAATAAAGCATGCAGAAGCCGGTCATTCGGAGAATGAAGGTACTGCCCCCTTGTGTTTGTGCTCTGATACCATCTTTAACTTCAGGGTTGCACAGTATTTGTAGGTCCCCTGTCTTCTTCAGTTAACATCCTCTGTGGATCAGTGAGAGCTACAGGACACTGCCTCACCTGTTCAAGGCAGCCTAAAAGAGGAGGGAGCCTTGTACCTGGTTGTTTGCTGCCTGGAGGGCAGACTGTGCTCTTGCACCACAGTCCCAGACTGATGCTGGGTAAACTGAACTAGTCAGAAGTGACCACCAGACTGATACAGTTTGTTTTCTGGAGTCCCAGCCTACCACTCTTAATTCTGCAGAGGAGTCAAATTGCTCACAGCCATGACTTGAAGATACTGACAGTTGTTTTGAACATTTCATAGTCTGTGTCATGTTAGCTAGCCCAGATCTTCTTGCCTGAAATTGGGCAACCACAGTGAGTGACACTTTTTGCCTCCATCTTTCTTTGATTCATGTTCCTGTTCAAAACGAATCCTTCCCCTTAACCTCAGAGGGAGGTTGAAAGCATTAATGTTTTGTGAACCAATTAGATTATACAGTGATGAGCACAGTGGAGAAGCTCAGGAGGGTGTCAGTAATTATTTATTCACTGATGGTTTAAATACAATGGAAGGAAGGCTTACGGGCATTACTCCGGGCACAGAGAAGAAAAATACCAGAGGGCCTCTTGCTGAAGGCTACTGTGTGTCTTGTGCACTGCATGAGTTACGAATCATGCAGAGGGGAGAAGGGGTGTGCTGTCACGTAACTAAAAGCTGATGAGTCAGCACATGAAGATATGGGCAGGTTTTGTTCTGGTATGTTTAATCTTGTGGGCATTAATCAATGCTCTTTTACACCCATTTTTTCAAAGGTACTACTTGTGTTAAGAAAGGGTCTCCAGGACCTCACTGCTCTTTGCATTGGCTAAAAAAAGAGGCATCCTTGGCTGAAAGATTACATCCTGTGCATCACACAGCTTTTCAGCATTGGATACTCTATATGAGCACTGTGGGATGTTGAGGATGAAATCACATTTTGGTCTCTGTTTTTACAAAGCCAAGCACAGGAGGGCTCTGGTCTTTGACATGGATACTACTGTGGTTTGAATAATAAATACTAGTAGTTTAGCATAATCCAGAGAGAGCTCGGCTTGGCAGTTGCTTTGCCATTGTCAGCTGACAGTGTAGTGCTGTATCCTGACTACCGGCTGAGTACTTGAAAAGGAGATGACACTCCTGCTGACAGCTAATAGTGGATCTCCTTTAGCACACCAGGTAGAGCTTCTACTTTGTGCATTTGAAAACACCTGGTTTAGGTCTCAGCTGGGAGAGATTATGCAGAAAGGAGATGTGTGAAATAGCATTAAATGAGGATAATCCTTCATTTGACATTTACTCATTTGGTTACCTGCCTCAGTCCTGCAGTGCAGCACCCCTGCTATTAATCTTTTGTCAAGACATACTTAATGTTATATCTGCTACCTGTGACAATTATTAGACTTTGCACTTCAGTAGCACTTCTTTTTGAGAGACGGCATGGTCTAGAGTGAGTATAGAGGGAGTAATCACTTCCCATGATGTTAAGAGTACTGATTCAAAACCTTTACAAAAGATTAACTGGTCTTTAATAAACACAGGAGGCTGTGACTTCATGTTTTGAGATTTGAAATTCAGAACCTCTAGTCCCTTGGCAGTGCTGTGATACCAAAATTACAAAGTCAATTTTCAGAAAATGAATCAAATTCCCTGTCAGATCCAAGGTGTTTAAGTCAGTAGTTCCACCTACTACAAGAGACTTTCTTTGGGTCTAGGCATATCTAACTGTGAGTATAACTTAGCCATAACCTGTGAAAATTCAGTTTCATGTGAGCTCAAGAGTCCTTTGGGATCTCCTCGAAGGTTTGAAAGAAACTGAGAAAGCACAGCAGCACTTTTTTTTTCCCGCATTCTCTGCCCTGCTTCCCTGAGAGTATCAGAACATGAAGGAGCAATTAAACATGGTGTGGTTGATTACAGGACACCCTGGCTGCTCTGGCCCCTGTCAGTTTGCTCTGGGCTGATCTGAAGCATCAGGGAATGGTGGCAAGGATACTTTCACAAAGAGCATTAGAAAGGAATAGCCAGGTTTGTAGGGTGAGCTTAGACAGCAATGGATTAACATCAGTGAGGAAGACAAGAATTGTGCTTCTGCAAGCAGGTATTGGATTCTCAATTATTTCCTCATCTCATTTAAGCTCCTTGTATAGAATGCTTGTTATATAATGAGTCAGTGCCCTCCTCCCTGCACTATGTTGTATCTAGAGACAAGTGACTAGCTATTAATTTCTCCAGTTTTCCTTTGCAAACACAGAGAAAATCAAGAGAAAAATAAAAATAGAGTTAAGATATCCAAACGAAGCATAAAGTTATCAACAGAGAAATGTGAAAGTATCTTTAGCAGAGAGCCCAACAGTCTAATTATACCCTCTATTAAAAAAAAGGAAAGAGTATCCTTTTATCAGGTTTAAATTATCCAGTTTTTGAATTTAACAGTGTCTCATAAAACAGGAAGCCCTCATGTTCTCAATCCTCCTTCTTTATTCAATATTTTATATATTCTTATTATGTCTCCTTTTATTCATCTCCCTTCTGATGTTGTTTTCAGTCTGCTCTTTAGAGTTCTTGCATTGTCTTTTCTGCTGATACTGTCTGAAAGTCTCCTTCTTATTACACGCAATAATATTCCAGGAGAGGACCAGCAATTTAAATGCATCATGATTTTCTGTGTTTTTTCCCCAGCCAATTGTTTTAACATGTTTTTGCCATACCTTTATGTTGATCAAATTTTCATTCCTTCATTGAATTCTGCATTGAGACAAGCAAGTGCTTCTTGTCATTTGTCTCAGTTAATTTAGAACCAGTGTATGAGTAGCTCTGACTCCCTTTCGGTATCGATATGCATCTTGCTATCAGTATTGCTCATTCTTCTAGCGTACTGGGAGCTAAAGATAACCACTTAGCCTTCACCATGCTGCTCAAAATAATTTTGTCACATATGCAGATACAATTTTTTCATTTCTCAACTCCATGCCCAGATAGCTGACAATTGCATACGAAAGAGAAGACCCCATCTGAGAATTTGTATCTAACCTTTACTTAAATCCAACTACTTAATTCTTACCTTTGATTTGTGTTTTAGACTGTTTTAAGTTTTTATATTTCTGTAATTTTTTCTGTGTTAAAGGACACAATCAAATGCTGGTTAATGAAATTAAAAAGGACATGTTTAGGGTAGCATAGGTAGAACAAAATACATTCACAACTATGTTCTGCAAGAAGATCATTATGATAGGATGTGTAGGATAAAGAGTTCATTAATTTTGTCAGCATTATAGGTGTTTTGTTGTTTTATTATCACTCTTATTGGGATCTGCCTAAGTTAGATGCAAATCTGACTTTGACTGAAAGCCTTTCTTGCATTAAAAGCTTTCTAATTAATTACATGCGATATGTTGTAAATGAAGGCTTTGTTTCCATTCAGACTGAGTCAAATTCAGTCCAAGTGTAACCCTACTGAAACAGGTCTAGAACTAGACCTTCACATATGTGCAGTATAGGGCTTTATTCTCCATGGTCTTGTACTGTGGTAATCTAAAGAAGGGAATATAATGCTCTGTCCTGCCATAATAGCTTCATTTCATACCTGCTTTCAAGAAGTGTGAATGACAGAGAAGCGCCACAAAGTGAATAAAAGTGAAATTCATCAGTATTACGGAAAGCTGCATCTATATCAGGCTCTGTGGAAATATAACCATGCAGCTAGCCTCCTGCAGAAAGCTCATATAGATTATAAGGGGGTGACATTCAGGGAGATTGTCTTGGAGGTCATCTACATCTTGCATTAGAAAGTGGTGGATGTTTCTCACCAGAAACATGAGTGGCAAGATTTCTGCCTTTGGAAAGTGTAAAATCTAAGAAGCTGAGCAACATAAAGAATGTAGACTATGCAGGCACATATTGCATGCACATTTACATGTACAGATGCACCTATAGACAAGTGTAATTATGTATACATGCCCGTAAATGTGTATGTCACAGGTCTTGTAATTACAAGTCCATTTGGAGCAACTTGCTTCAGACTTGCTCAGTGTTACTCAAAGACTTTGAAGTCATTGAACCCAGAGCAATATTAGTTCCAGGAAAGTTCTCAAGCTAAGACAAGTGTGCTGGAGTTTAGCACTTTGTTACTCCATTTCCAGACCCTAAAAGCAAGTATTAATTAGCACTTTGAATGTAATAAATTATACCAGCTTTAGAAGCCCAAAAGTGCTTAGCCATGAATTTAATTCAAAATTATGTTTGCTAGAAGTGGCATAAGCTTGCATGGAGGGAGCACAGATAAATTATGCAAGGTACCATTAATACAAAGTCCCGTTAGGATACTAAGGGATTCGTTCACAGGAATAATCCAGTGAGAAGGACAAAGATGTCTGAGCACATAAGGTTAATCAGTGTGGCCCCGTTGCTCTCAGTGAAACTATGCCGTTTTACTCTGGCATATGGCAATGTATTCATGAAGAAAAAATTCACCTAGCCTGGCAGATAGAATAGATAGTAAGGTAAGCTGAAGAGCAAGTACAAACCACAGACTGTTAATTTTAAACTGGTAATAGAAAAGTGAAAAAATTAAAAAAGAGGCAGTGATGTATGTGAATTAAATACGATCGTACAATGATGACTATCATCTGATGAAAACTGGAAAACCTAGTACAATACATGCTCTGCTTTATTAGGTGCAGGACGTCTTTTTGCAAATTAATTTAGAGGACTTGTCTCTAAGTTAGTGATTTTTAATGCAACATGTCAACATTACAAATGCAGAGGGATATTTGTGAAACCTAGTCATTTTTGAAATACTTTTTCAAAGGATTTCGAGTCTCTTACCTGCATTTAAGATCACACGATGTCTGGCTTCATAGTCAAAGTTTGAAACTGTTTTCCCCTGTACTTGAGTAACAAGCTGTAAAAACTACTGATAACTTGTCTGCATTGCCTACTCAAAGCTCAGTTAAAAAATTCAGGGAGAGGAACAGAACTTAAAGCACAATTTTTTATTACTAAAAATATTACATATATATTGTGGGTAAATTGCTCCAAATAGAAGTGCATTTTAAATTCTCTCTTCCATTTGGTTTTTGTTTAAGATACTTGAAACAGTCAGAGTTTCACAAATTTCTTCAAGGCTGCAAGGTTGCCAAGTGCTTTGTCACTTGTGTGTCCTGAGCAATTTGTCAACATTCACTCTTGCAGGTTGTTTCCATCAGGAGAAGTAGAGGACAGAGTTGGAAACTTCTTTTTACTCACTCCTGTATGTTTACAAGGAACGTACGCAATTCCTGTTTCTGCCAACTCAAACAACAGGAGATGGTTTTCTTACCTGATGTTACTGGTTGCTTCTTATCTTCTGGGTCCTATCTAACGAGAACTCACTGGCTTGTTTTCTTCTGCACCTCTGCTGCGGTCTCACTATGAGTCTGTCCTGCTGACTGTCCACAGCTTTGCACATCTGACTAGGCAGTGTTCCTGGCTGCATCTTATACATGTACATTGTTCTGTCAAAAGGTGTATGAAAACTTCTACGCATGCAGCCAGCTTATGCAGATCCCCTCAGCACTCATGGCTCAGCTCCCAGCCACGCTTATGTATGTCCTGTGTTTTGAACAGTGGCTCCTACATGGCAGTTTATCATGGGATGAATGAAACTCTTTCTTATATTAGTTTTTATTTTGAAGAAAAGCATCTGAGCATGTGAAAAGCAGTATTTGATCACTGTTAACTTATGTATTATGACTTACTTCCGTTGAGTAAGATTACCAAGTGATCTTACTTCAGTAAGATTACTGTGTCTGTAGGATCCAGGCTTTAGGACAGCACTTAAAGACTTGCTGAAGTCACTCACTCTTCAGAAGTATTAAGAGTTATTAGGGTGCTTTCCTGAACAGTAGCTGGGTCCATTTCTAAAAGAGTAAAGGGGCTTGTTTGCCTTTTAATAACTTATATAAACAATTTATAAGTACTTTGAAAATTGAAATTAAAAACTAAAGGTGAAATCCTGGCCTAGTCTAAGTAAAGGATAAAAATATCATTGAATTCAATTTGTCCAACATTACTAGTTTTCTACTAACCCCAGTTTCTTGGTTTCCCTTGTCCACAGGCAACTCCTAAGGGATAGTGATACAAAGTGGTGACATCTGTTCCTACTTGAGCATGGGCTAGGTGTTATCCTAGTACGCGATGATCAGCTTTATTGAACATGAAGCCAGTCCACCTACAAATTACTTATCCCTTTCTTGAACTAGAGTCCTTTTTGGAGGGATTTGTATCATTTGGTCTGTCTAGTTTAAGTCCCTGATGGCAAGCACACATGATGGACGCTGTAGAGCAAACAGGGAGTGCCAAGGCTTTTCCACAAGTCAGGAAGGGCCTGTGTGTTCCCTTGCAGTGCTGGTTGCACCCTCCCTCATGAAGAGAATGTTAGGACTGTGAATGCACCACCCAGAAATCAAAGACCCTTCAAAGGCCAAAGGGCCTGAAGCCCTCTCCTGCCCCATGATCTAGATGGAGACAGTGTGTCTCACTGCGCCCCATGTTCCTGTCGGGTGACCTGTTCTGCATTGTTTTGTCTCAAAAGATGTTGGACAGTTGGGGTACTACAAGGACAAGCAAAGAAAAGGATCAGAGATCTGAAAAATTATATGGATGATTTGAAATAGAATTTTCCTGTTCTTTCCAGACTGGACAGGAAGAGGGTATAGAAATAATTTCAAATATATAAAAAAGAAAAGAGAGGAAGAGTCTGGGAAAGGGAAGGCAGATTATGAGTGCTGTGTAGAATAACAAAGTGCTGGTCTTAATTTGGCCCAGGAAAGATTTAAGATAGAGGATAGGAAAGAAACTTTTAATAAATATGGTAAACATAATGTGGGTCTATATGAATAAATAAAGATACCCCAAAGAAACAAATTTGTCTTTCTGAAATTTAAAATTGAAGGGAAAAAATATTGAAAACATCAGAAATATCCCACTGGGTCAAACTAGGGGTGTTATGAATGCCCTTGCTTTCTAACTTTTGTTCTCTTAGTGCTTTCCCAGCATCGATGTTCTTTAGGTTAGCGATCCCAAAGTATACACTCTTGCTTGTTCCCTTTGGTCTTTCTTTATGGACCTGTTGTCTTTGGATTTATCTAGTCACATATGAACCTGCTGGCTATGTCTGCAGCTATTCCCAAAGTCCACAAATGCTTTCTTTTTACTCTCAAGTTGTTGCCCTATGTCTTTCATTAAATGCTCCCTCATCTACATGCTTGGGAAGCTCTTGTCCTAAAACCTTGCAAAGCAGAACTAGAAAGGGAAAAGCACTGAGGTACTTTTGCAAGACTTCCATGCATCAGATCTTGCAGAACTTTGTGTTTTGTAATACAAAGAGGGTACCTTCAGAATTTTTGGAAATTCTGAAGAAAATTACTGCGATATAATGAAACAATCCTTGCAGTATTCACAAAATTGGAAACTCCTCAGCATTTTTGCCTCCTTAGGCATACCTATGCAATGTATAGGAGAAAAGGATTTTTTCCTGACTTTAATTCACAGATGTTTTGTGGTAAATTCCACAGCTGTGACCAGAAACTGGATGACCTTGTTAGCAGGACAGCCACAAAGTAGCCACAAAGTTTGGTTTTGATTATAACGTCTGTTTTTCTTCTTCTTGAAGTCTGTTCTTTAAAATTTGATGTGCTCATGTAATTGCAATGTAGTTCACTGCCCTGGTTTACCTCCAGTGAAGGGAGTTTGAGACTTTGCAGATGACGAGAAGAGAAAGAGAGAGAGAGAGACAGAGTGATAGACAGACACAGAAGCCCACAGTATGATAAAATAAATGATATCACTGATGGGCTTTTCTGTCAGTGTATATGAGTTATTGAATGCTCAAGCAGAAATATTACATGTTTCTTCTAACCCTTACTCCTCATAAAACTCACAACTAAAAAAATAACTGGTCTGTAATTTTTAGTAGCTATACATGCTTTCATCTTCTTTTCCTTTTCTACTTTGTTTAAAAGAAAAGTCTGTAACAGAAATACAAATGAAATTCCCTCCAGTGGTGTAAATTTTCATTTCTCAGTAGGTGGATGGAAGGAAAAGGTTCATTTACATTTCTGTGAATCCAAGATTTTTTGGAAGTGACGGGTGTTTTGGAAAACATGAACCATTGGGGCAGGAATCTCGCATTCTTCTGGCATCTGGATTTTGGAAGTCTTGAGCTTTCCTTGTCTGAAATGCCTCTTAAAACTGTCTTAAAAGAAACATTACTCAAAATTAAGCCTCTGGAACTACTCACTGCTTTTGAAAAACCTGGTTATTGGTTTTAGTAGTTCCAGAGTCTGAAAATTACTACTTTCAGGTCTTGTTTACTGCTTTTGGGCATAAATTTTAGGTGGTTCCTGAGTGACACAGCTGCCATCTTGGTGCATATTTCTAAGCAGACATGGTTGGAACAACTGGACAAGGCCAGCTGGTGCCACCCTTCCTGCTGATGCTGGCTGCCAGGTTAGGAAGCAGTGTGAGCTTGATAGGGCCAGCAGGAGGACGTATGGCTGCTGGTCAAAGCAGAGGGATCTTATGGGGCTCTGGGCTACAGAGATTCCCCATCCTTCCTGTATTCAAGAGCTGCTGAACAAAGTGCGGTGAAAAACTTTGGGAAGGAGGGCAGGAATCCAGGTCTTCCCTCCCCAGTAGAGCACGCCATGCCAGCAATGTTGAGAGCTTTGATTTACTTTTCTTCTTTTTGGGCCTCAACATTGACTTTATTGTATGGTTTCTGAAAGGCAGAGATAGACCTACCACCTTCTGTTCTCTTCAGAACCTTCTGATCTGTTCAAATCAGAAAAATCCTCCAGGCTGCCCAGTGACAGCATCTTGCATGCGAGTGACATTAAACCCAGCCAGGTCAACTTGCCTTATGAGGAGCTCTCCAGAAACAGCTGGAGAGAATTGTTATTTGAAGGCAGCTATCTGAGCTATTTAAGAAGTCACCCTGATGGCTGAACCATTGTCTCCATTTCTGAGTTACTCCCCTTAGCTGTGCTGGCTATTCCTTTGCTCCCTCTCAATCACCTTCTCATTTCATTCTGAGGTGTTTGAAGTTTGGAGGTGGAGGGAATGAAGTACAGGTTGTCAGGCTCCATAGGAAAATCCTAGTCCCTTAGACTCGACCCTTGCTGATGAGCACAGGATCAAAGAAAGATACTAAAGAAAAAACGATTCCTCCTTCCCCTAGCACATCTGTCCAGCTGTGTCTTAATGCATCTGCTGCTGCTATCGCTGTTTTCCGGTAAGAACCTCCAGCTAAGATGATGTCTATCTCCTCTATTGTATTCAACAGTTTTGTCAATGCCTGGCTTAGCATCCTCTTTCTGCATACTGCTTGTACAGTGTTAGGACAGGCGTAGATAACAAGGACATCTCCATGAGGTAAAATCTCTCGTTTTGGTGGAAGCCATTTTAATTTATGTAGGGAGGGGAACAGCAAGTATGCTTACTTAATATTTAAGCACTGCACTGCTTGAGTCATACAATTGTCTTTTTGCCATGTAGGATCTAAACAACATTACCAGTATTTTGAACCTGGACTTGTGAAGCTAGGTATTGTTGTGCATAGTCAAATGGAAAAAAAGTAAAAAACCCCCCAAAACCCAACCTGTATTTCCAAGGCTGCTCTGTGCTTGTAACTGCCAATGAAATCAGACCACTTATTTTTTCCTTTTAAACTGACTCAGCTGAAGGGTGAAAGTGTCCTAGGCTTTAACCGCTCACAGAGAAATAAAACACCTCACTCAAACTGTTTGTGTTTTGTTTGTTGATCTTGGTGAATTTGACAGCATCTTCCAGGATGGTGCTGTCTAGTGTTTGAAGTGTATGAGGTGAACTCATGGTGTATGTGTGGAAGCAAAAAGCACCAGGGTATAGTAAGGAGGCTTTTTTTTCAGCCTCATGTATGGCAGTGTAATTGTGTGTTTTTTAATGAGCAGACCAGAGTAGTTACACTTAGTAATGTTTGTTCACTAAAAAGGAAAAGGGGTGTTAAATCATTATGTTCTTTGATGAATGGCTTGTACACTGAAGAATAAATTGAACAAACTGGCATAGAGCTCAGTGAACATGAAATCAGCTATTAGAAGAAAGCTTGTGAACAAATTCTGAGCCTGATATGCATCTTTTGATTAATGTCCTATTAATCATCCATAGTGGCTACCTTAGCTAAGTCATGCTGTAATCATTCATGGTTGCTTACAGGAACACTAGCAGGGACTCTAGAGCTTCAATAACTGAATATTATTACTGATTTCTCCCTAACTCTTGCTGTGAACAATTACTGTTTTCACTATGTTTCTGCCTCCCTTTATTAGAAATAATACAATGCAGAATGAAAAGAGAGTTCCTCAAAGACCAGTAAAATTCTCCCAGGGTATTCTTAATGATATTCTGTCCTAAATGGGCAAACTATTGTAATGCAGAGTTCTCACCAGGAATAATAGTAATGTAATCACATTGAAGCTGTCTTTTTATGGGTTGTAGTCAAACAGACAAAATGTACAGTCATATTAAAGAACACAGAATTTTTGTAGAATTATTACTTTAAATGGTTGAAATTATTTTGGCTCTTTGTATCACAGTATTTTCAGTTAATGCACTTAACAGCAACAGCAATTAAGGCTCCAGACTGTTAATTTGGATAAATTTGACATAAGAAGAAGCCTTGACTCTTGGAAGGTATAATGCCTGCACCCCTCTCTTTTAAGACCAAATGTTTTAAATTCCTATGGCTCTTTTGAAGTCTGGTAGTTCAGTGTATTTTTTTTTTAATCAATGAATATTCTTTTTCTTTTTTTTTTTTTTTTCCTTTATTATTGGAAGTTGTTGGCAAATATTTACAGGAGGATTTCTTATTCCTGTGTGTGAAGATTTAGTTCCACACCATTTATTTCTCAAGTGTGACACAAAGAATGCTTTTGCACTAGCCACAAAATAGGTCCTTAGATGGCAGTGTAATTTCCTCCTAAGTCACTGTGGTCTGGGAAATACGGTGAAGTAATGAAGTGATGACGGGTATTAACATGTATAATGGGCTTAATAGACGTTTAGTGTTGTTTAACTGGAAGAAGGAGAAGTGCTTTCCCATTGGAATATTTCTACATTGGAAGTCATTGATCACCAATTTCAGAGGGGAAAGGTTAATCCATCAGTTTCTGTAACCAAACGGCACTGATGGAAATTCTTTAGGTGACATTCTGGATGAACTGGGCTTTCCATCTTTGCAAACAAATGAGTGATATGACAAGCATGGTGTTCAGAACACATTTAACCAATTGATTTTCTCTCCTCTTGTAATAAGATCTAGAGACATATGAAAGAGTGTAGCATGAGCCAAGATTAAAGGAACTGCTTCATACACAAGAACATAAGGGAACTGCATTATCAATAAAAGTACTATAAAGAATGTAGGCACCCATTCTTTTTCTTTATATAAAGTTTGTTATTGCAATAAATAGCTGTTATTGAACTGTCTGCCTTTTATTTCAGTTTTTCTGAATTTTATTTCAGTCAGCTTTCTGTGGTTTCCTGGTAGAGGTTAGGAAAAAATGTTACGTTTTGTTATGGTATCATTTTTCTATTCACTAGTAAATCCAGGGCAACTCTGGATTTAAAATCAGGATTTATCATCCTTTGGGGCATGAAGAAGGATATGAGCGGGAGGGGAAAGTCTGGCTTCAAGTGATTTAAAGATATGAAATATATTTAAAGGTTTAATCTGTATGGTTCCTTACTGAAATGATCCTCATCTTTTTCCTCCCTCTTCCCTCCTTTTTCTCCCAAATTCAGCCCTGCTCTGAGTTTCACATACCCTCCTACACCAGTATCCCTCCAGCAAATGCATCAGCAAATTATAAGCCGTCAGCAAACCCTAGGTTCAGCCTTTGGACACAGCCCTCCACTCATCCATCCTGCTCCAACTTTTCCTACCCAGAGACCTATCCCTGGCATCCCCAGTGTCCTGAACCCTGTCCAGGTCAGCTCTGGACCTTCTGAGTCCACACAGGTGAGAGGCAACAAAAGAAACCTTCACACCCCATTAATTTAAAAATTAAATAAATGGCATTGTCTCGATGGCAATTAATCACTGCTGTCACTGAGACCCTTTGATAACAGTTTTCTTGTAGCTCTAGCATTTGCAGTCACTTCATTATGAATCACAGGAGTGTTGGTGCAGTTCCTGATTGGTAGTGTGCTTTTTAGTCCTCATAAATATTCCAGTGTGCTGCAGCAGCTTCTCCTTCCAAACTGCCTCTCCTCGATCTTACACAGGAATTTAGTAGAGGTGGGGAGTAAGAAACAGGGCAAAACACATCAGAACCCCAATGTTTTAAAGATTAGCAGCTTCACCTTCAAATTAGGCTAACCGTAGGATACACAGGGTCATATTCTGCCCTCCCTGTACAGCTGTGAGTAACTTGAAGCGAGTAATTCTGTGAGCAAGAGAGTAACTCAAAGATAGTGAAGAGGTTTGAAGGTTTTTTTCTCTGATTCGTGCAAAATTATACTTACTGAGTTTGAATTAATCATTTCAGTGAGGCGTATTCTCAAAAGCTGGGGATGAGCAGCAGTGAATCAGGCCCCTAATGTGGAGTTTATCACGGTGTGTGATTTGCCTGTTATTAACTAGTTCTATTTGTTTCTAGATGACCTAGAATAGGTTATTTATCTGTCTGGAAGCTGTTTATCTCCTGGCTAGCTTTTACAAATGTAGAGGAAGAACATACTGCTGTAGAAAACATATTGATTTTTTTGTGGGGTCCCTGCAAGTTCAGATATCTCTAAAAGATCTCTGGATTCCTACAAGATCCATTTGCAGGTGTAGATAATGGTGTTCAGTCGAGCACAGGAGACAAACAAGATTCTGGCCTGTTTATGTCAGCTATTTTGCTATTAAATTGTGAGAATCCAGGACTTCATCTAGGATTTTTTGGCTGAGTCTCACACTAGTGTGCAGTTTTTCTTCCTATCCACCCATTATAATGGGAAACATAGTGAAGGAGCTGATATCTTGTGTGCAGACATTAAATGCAAACCTTTCCTTCAAGTGTGAAAAAAGAAATGTTTCTCTTGTGTTTATTTGACCATGCTGTGATTTTGCCTTTCCAAAGTTGTCATTAAGTGGAAAATCAAGTTCTTCCTACCTCTCATCACTCTGACAAAACCAGCATTGGTTTGTAGCAAGCAATTTCATCAAATGCTCCCCTTCCCACTCCCTCCCTGCTCCGCTACAAGGTTGAGCAATGCAGCTCTTCCATGAGTTAATGCTGTATAATTGAAGAACAATGTAATTGTATATCCAATATAATTAACGGTGCAGCTTCTCCATACGAAGTTGCTGAGCAGGTGCTGCATATTTTTGTTTGGAGCCACATATTTATCACCGTCTAATTTTGTCTTCTTCTGGGGGGGAAAAAAACCCCCACCTGCCTGCAGCAGAATAAACCCACAAGCGAATCTGCAGTGAGCAGCACAGGAGATCCCATGCACAACAAGCGCTCCAAGATAAAGCCTGACGAGGACCTCCCCAGCCCGGGAGCAGGAAGCATGCAGGTATGGCAGCCAGGTTCCAGTCATGAGCCTTCCCTCTTGCTGTTGGAGTGAAAATGAACCTTGCCTGTGGCACATGTTTTCAAGGCTCCTTGTACTTTGTGTACTGAGCACACAGGCAGCCTCGGCTTGTGGTAGCCAGGGCTAAATGGGAACAGCTCCTGGGGTGCAGGGTCAGTGACAGGATGAGGGCAGAGAGGAAGGAGGCTGATGGAGAGGTACCTCTGAGCAGTCAGAGCATGCTCAACCCTCTGTTTGCCATGGAAAAGTGAACAAGAGACATTCAGGTCTTTATTAAGGACATGTCTTCTCTTCAGCAAAAGTACTTAAGGCTGCCTTGACTTTTGCTGGGTCTTAGCACTGTACTGCACTGAGGCCTCAGTGTCAGGCTCCAGTCTCATTTGCTGTACTTTCTATGCCAGTTAATGCCAGTGGTTTTAGTAGAGGGACTCATGATTTACAGTGACTCAGGGGAGATGAGAGTCAGAGCCTCAGTCTTGTGAGTGAATCCATGAAAACAAAGCAGAGGTCTGCCTAAATCCTTCAACAGGTTTGAAATGGAAAAATAGCAGGAGTGCATAATCTGAACCAAATGTTTACACTAACATCTGACTCTTACCCTCAGCAAATAACAAGCTGGGGAGAATGAGGCACTCTGATGAACTGGAGGTGGGAAATTTAACCCCAAAATTAAATACTTTCTTCCCCCGCTCATTCCTTTCCTGCACATGTTATGGAAAAGAACAGACTAACAAGTAGCTTGAAAGTTACTAGTCTGCTCTTGGAAAGCTTTTAGCATGCAAACCTGTTACTGTTTTAACAATGGAAACACACTGGATTACTGGTGATCCAATTTCTGTCCAACCCTAGTACTAAAATCAAATTCCAATTAATTCAACTGCATTGAATAGTGCCTTTCACATTAGTGGTGCTGCTGAATCATGAAAGCCAGGTGCACAAATAACAAGCTGTTTAAATAAAGTATGAGGAAAGACAGGCCATTATGATTTATTTTTAATTGAAATGTAAAGGGAACTTTTTTTAGACATTCTCTGCATTGAGTACTTCTGGGAAAGAAAAATTTATTTTACATATATAGTTTGTAAATGGCTTCTGGCTTATCAGGCCTGTTTTGGGCTTCTGTATTTTGTAGAATGGAGTAGCATAGTGAAGTGAGAGTAAAATAATCCTCCCTCCCCCGCCTCCTCCACACACACACCCCCCCATCATCTTTCTTTTAATGCTGAAATAATTCACTTTTCTTCCTCCTTGGTTTCAGAATTTCCTCTCTCTTCTTCTCACCCCTGTTTTTTTCCTCTCTCCAGGAACAGCCAGAAGGAATGACCCTGGTAAAAGAGGAAGGGGACAAAGATGAAAGCAAACAGGAGCCTGAAGTGGTCTATGAGACAAACTGCCACTGGGAAGGCTGTTCCCGGGAGTTTGACACGCAGGAACAGCTAGTGCATGTAAGTTAATGGTATTCAGGAACTAGGTTTTAAAACTACGTGACCTTTTTCATGGGGGTCAGGTTCTCTGACCCTGTGCTGAGTCAAGTTTCTTAGCTAACAGAGCTGCAAACTGGAGAGGGGTTTATGAGTTTCTGAGAATAAAGAAAACTCGAAGCCACAGTGCTTGACCTGTTCAGTCAGCTAAAGCTTAGTGTAAAATTCAATAAAGTCTTCAACAGAGATTGTAATGGCTCTGATCCTGTAAGCCAGCAAACGCTATTTTGAGTTAGAGACTTTGATAGTTATTGAGTAATAGTAAGCTGGACATGAATGATTATTAACCTTTAGCCAAGTTTGATTTTTTTCTCCCCAAAGGGGCTGTAACAGTAGAAATGGGTGAGGGGAATTTTTTCCCTTCCCTAAGGGAGGTTTTGCTATCAATTTACTGTTGTGTGTAAACTGAAAGTGATTATTTGGCTAAATATATGGGAACTGAGTTACTTCAGTCCTTTTAGCAAAAGAAACCGTATAATCTTTTCTGTGCTACACCAAATATTAATTTTATCTCCCTTGTTTTTTATTCCTCTCTGCCACCTCTCTGAAATAAACAATTTGTACTGTTCGGTAGTGTTGTAAGATAGAAAGTGAGCGATCAAAATTCAGAATACAACCTGACAAGTGCAATCCCCCCACAATTCTAACCTCCTTTACTAGCAGCATTTCTCTTATTTACTGTCATCATAGAACATATTGAATACTCTGGAAAAAAACCTGAATTCCTAGTACAGAGTTGAGAGGAATATCTTCAGCAAATGAGCAGTGTGACAGAATTGTATTTAGTTTAGAAAACTGTTTAATATTTTACTGGACATCATGCAAAATCTATTGCAAAATGTGGAGAGTACTACTGAAATAGCTAGTTGAAAAATCTACTTTTTCACCCAAAATAAATAAAACCAAACCCACCATACATTTCCAAACACTATGCAAAGTGGTAAACTGATCCTGCAAAGCTGGCTTTGGTAAAGCAATGTCAGTTTTCACTTGCTGGAGTGCGAGAACCTCTTAGTGTTGCAGTTATTCATCAAGATGTATTTTCAGGTTCTTGTTATTATTAGGTAGTAGCAGCAGCAGTAACAACAATAATGATAAATGAAAGACTATCAAAAACTAAAATAATGTCCGAAATAGGACATTTTTCCAAGAATTCTTTGGAGACATATTGCACACCCAATTCCCTAGCATTTTAATAGGCCAAAATGAAATGTCTGGAGAAACTGTTTTGGTGTCACAGTACCTTTTTGGGAAGAAATGCCTTACAAATGGCTGCTGCAAGTGGTTTGACACATTTAAATTAAAAGATCAAATGTTGGTCTTTGAATTGATTCTGTGCAAACAGACAGTTGACATCATCTGGGGCTCTCCATAGTCTTTATATCTGCTAGTAATTGTAAGGCTGAAGCTTTATGATGCCTGGCAAACCCTTCAGTATTCAGAAATCATCCCAGTGATGATGATAAATAATAGACACAGAAATATATGTAATAAAAGAGAAATTCCGAATAAAGGTACCCTTGGCAATGAAAAAAAGAAAAAGGATTTTTTGATGTTTCAGGTGTAAAATTTAATGGAAATCCACTGAGCATGTTAGCTAATAGCTTGCTTTTGGTATTTTAAAGTGAATTATATTGATAGGGTGGTAGTTCAGTTGTTCTGGAGTTTTTTTAAATTAATTTGTTGGTTTTGGTGGGATTTTTATAGCAAATCTGCCTGCATTGTAATGGTCAACAGCAAGACTGAAAAAAGTGTATTTCTTATGCTTCTGAACAATGGCAACATCTGAAACAGGTTTCTCTAGACATAGAAAAGGAATATAAGAAGTTTTTCTATGACACAGGGAGTTCTTTTTGGCAGGATTCAGGTGTGTTATGATGGTGTTTAGGATTACAAGGTACAAGACTTGACTCCATACCCAGAAGACAATAAATTCATCATGGCAACCATCACATTTAAGTAGCACAAATTATGCTGTAAGAGTCAGCGGGATTCAGTGATGGGGCCATGGTTTGTGATTTCTTTTGCTGCTCTGGCAGAGCCCTGCTGTGGGGACTCGAGCAAGTTATTTCTGCCCAGAATTGCAAAGGCCTTTAGACATCTAACTCTGTTTGAAAGCCTGGCCGCTCACCCCAGTCTGCCTTTTGCACATTTTTTCTGCCCTTGATTGCCTCAGCCCTCTGATGTACATCTGCAGCAGCTAGGGAAATGAGGTCTGGTCTTGGCAGGGCTTCACAGGAAGGCGGTCCTGGTTTTGCCTAGGTGTGTCACTCTGGCAGAAAGGGCTCCATCCCTGAGCATTAGGTCCTTGAAAATCTCAGTGGAAAAAGTGGTGTGGCTCATGTATGCCTCCTATCCAAATACTGTGGACAAATCCAAGTAGATACAAATTGCTGTAGCTGCGCTTAAATCGGTGTCAGCACAGTTCTGAGTGCTGAGTGTGTGGCATGTGCATGTGTATGCCTGAACCAGGCACGGGCAGGGTGTGTCTCAGGGCCTGTGCCCACGCTTGGCTCAGCAGCACTGAGACTGCGGTACCAGCTGGAGGCCTCGCCAAGCCTGGAGCCTGCCGGTGCCAGACACTGCTCAAACGGGAGAAGGGATGCACCTGACATGGGCACAAGTTCACAAGGTGCACCCTGCAGCTGCGGGGCCACATACATCGGGCTGTTCGTGCTGTCTGGAGCTACCTGAGCCTTCTCATGTGCAGGTAGGACTAGAGATAGGTTCATGCTGTTAACCTTCAGATCTGGCAGCAGAGTTCTGCCACCATGCCTCTCCTGGCTGCATGTGCTGCTGCTCACCTGGTGATCCCCAACCCACTGGCTGACTCAGCAGAGCCTGAGCTGCTCCAGCTAAGCTTGAAGAGCTTGAAGGTTTGGAAGTAAGGTGCTGGACAGGATGTCAAAAGTATAGATAACCATCCTGTTTTGTTGATTCTGCTGTGGGGTAGTAATCACCAATACAGGGGCAACTGGCATAGATAAAGGCAGTAAAGGCTTAAATTGCCCTAGCAAGACTTATCCAGATAACATCTGCCATCTTGTCCAATGGCACAGGACAGCCTGTTATCCAAGCCTTGCTTCCCAATGCACTGAAATTTTAGAGGAACTGCAGTGTTAAGCGATGGAAGTGTTTCTAGATGTTTGGTTTGTTTCCTCAAGGGTTAGGTAACTCTATGTGAGTTCTAGTCATGCCAGATTGAGCAGAGCTTCAAAAAACTTTTCCACAACACATAGTGCACACAGTTCATGGTATAGATTTCATTACTCCCCCTATGAATAGGGTGTGTATACAAGCACATATGCATGTGTTTTGAAAAAGGTGAATATGAGTTTGTGTATATTCTGCTCTTTCTGTCAGATAAGGATAGCTTTGTCATCTTTTGGGGAATTATGAGATGTGATTTACTTCGAAATCAACTGTAGGTGAATCAGCGTTACAAAGTGATGTGTTACATAGCATGTATGAAGTGGTAAATGCAAACAAAATCTGTGTCTAAATATGTGGTATAGCTTTAGAGCAGAAATTTCAATGTCATGCACAATAGTCAGCATTTGATGTTATTTTTCTGCATTTCTGTAGCAAAGTCCTGCAGTTATTAGTGTAAAATGTGGCTGCCAGTGAAAGCGTTCTTAGGCCCCAATGTTTTCTGACTGAATTTATGGACAGAACCTGAGCTGCTATGAATAAATAAGTGAAAAGCTACTTAGAGAATCATTATTGACCCACCCAGAAGGGATGACTGAAATGATTTTGGCACGGGTGCTCTTATTTTCAAGTGATATGTGCCACTTAGAATTCAGCATGGTTAAATTTTCATGATGCATACACCAAAAGGCAAGGTGTTAAACCATCTGACGCTCTGCCTTATTTGTAACACCTATCCATCCTTCCTCTCCCCCCCACCTCCTCTCTTACAGTTAATAGAAAGATTCATGATTCTTCATGGTTGTCTATCTAGCGTCTGACAGTACCGACTGCACTGCTAAAGCAAGTCACTATCTATAATTGATATCCTTCTATGGAATAGGGTACTGGCTGCAATTGAAGGGTTTTGCTGAAAGCTCTTAAATCCTGACAAGTTCTGCCCTTGTTCTGGTTGTCGCTGAGCTGCACTGCTGAGATCCCAGGGTTATTTGAAGTTGATGCAAAAGGGGTGCGTGTGTTGCACATTAGCAAGACACAAAGTTGGCGAGCCACGTTAGAGCTGCCACTGCATTCACCCGCCAGGTAGTCTTATTTACAGTGCATCGCACTCTTGAAAAGGCTGGTTACATTACTGTTTGAAATGTGTATTATAGGTTTCTTTCTTTCCCTTTTTTCTTCTCCTCAAAAAATTAAAAAAAGATCTTATTTATTTTAAAGCCTCAGTTTGCTGCTGGGGTCTTTATCATTCAGCGTTTTAATTAATTTCTCTGCCCAGCGAGATATTATAATTGGGCTTAGCTGAGCTCAAGTTTGTTTTAAATATGCGAGCGCCTAGAAGCTAATAAGATATTGTATATATTTATAAATCTGCTTTTTGTTGCAGTTTGTCCTTTTTTTCCCCCAGAAATCAGTTTAAGAATAAAATATTGCAAAAGGGTTAGATGCTAAAGATAAACGTTTGTTTAAGAAAATTATCCTTCAAGGAAATGACTGAATTTATTGTTAAATATTAATACAATGGCAATCAGAAAAACGCAGAGCTGCCTATTTCTCATCCCCCTTGCTGCGTAGCCTTGATGATAATTATTTTTTATTCAAAAACATGCTTGAAGAACTGTAGAGCTATTTTTTATTAGTGTTTTCTCCTTAATTGTACAGCAATAAAATTCTCTCATTGTTGTTACATTTGATTAGACAAGATCAAAAAGCCCTAAACTGACAGCAATGGCTTACATTCAGGATTCCATTTGCTGAGGTCTTCCTGCCTGTTTGCAAAGCCGTGGTGACTGGAGCACTCCCCTGGCAATCCCTGGGGATTGTACTACTCCTTGCGGCTCCCTTCTTGCACCAGAGGGCAGCTGTTTTTGTTTTTCAGGTACCCACGTGTTCCCAAGGCATTGCAGTGCACTGAGGGTACCCAAAAGAACCATTACATATAATTCTGAGACTGGAGTTTCTTAATGTTCTTGCTCTCTGTTCCTACAGAAAAGGGTGGACTCAACCCTGACCGACAGAATTTGGCCAGCCATCTGCGGAGACTTACATAAACCCCAAACTGTGCCCACAGCCAGCCTCTGCTCAGGTTTTACAGCATCTGTGAAGTGCCGCCACATCTTAATCAATCCTGTGCAGCTCAAAACACTTAAGATCATCAGGAGGTGGGGAACACAGCACTCTGAAGGATTAGGCCTCTTTACAGTGGCTGATTTTGGATGCCCAGAAATAAGGACACTCAAAGTCAATAGATTTGAAAGTCTCATTTCCTCTGCTACTGTGGTGTCTTTAGCCTTTGGCTTCTTCCTCAGCTCCTCTCCTGCAGGAGAGCCATAGGTAAGGACTGGAGAGAGCTTCACCACTCTTCTCTAAACAGAGATCCAACTGCAATAGGAGGATAAGCCAGATTAAAGCAGTTCCCCTGAGTGTCAGCTACAGTGCAGCAGACCTGTTAGTGACCCTGAGAGTTGCACATTGCCCACCACTTGCAAGAGGGGAAACTGCCCTGTAAGCAAGGAGCCCCAAGCTGCCAAAGCCAAGCAGGTGCTGGGTGCAGCTGTGAATAGGCATCTGCGCTGTGGAGGCATTTGCTCACATCTGGCCCAACAAGTAGATTATCCTTCATGCATTAGTGGTTTCTTTTCTCTAGGTCCTGCAGGTGTGCTTGCAAACTGGTTGTGGTGCAGATGAAATCCCAGCTTTGTGAAGCAAGTCCCTTACAACCCCAAAGAGGTGTAATCACACATCCCAGTTTGCATGCTTTTCGAAATATGTTCGGGGATTTACTTAGTTTTTAATTCTTCTTTGCAGAGGCAGTTTTCGGTGCATTTTCATTATAGTTTATTTGGCTCTAGCACAGTAACACAGAGAAGCCTCAGCCCATTCACAGGCTCATTGTGCATGGCAGTGACAGCTACTGCCCTGAAAGGTTCAGGAATGTTTCCTTTAAATTGCAAAGAGTAAGGACTAGATAAGAACATGAAATCCATTATAGTAATAATTTTTTTCCTGACAAAAGGAGAATGTTTTACGTACAGCAGCAAAGGGGGTTTTGTTGGAGGTTTTATTCTGTTTCACCTTGGCTTATTTTTTACTCACTTGCATCTGGACCCTAGCTCATACTTGGAGAAGCACTGCTGTGGACAAAAGAAATCAGTTCTTAAAGTGAGGCAAGCCCAAGGCTTGGGCTGAAAATTGGGACAACTTGGAGAAGGCAGGGAGTTGTTTCAGTGGCAAGCAAGTGCCATGGGAAGGCTTTTTTCTGTTTGTCCATCTCCGCAATGTATTTGATCTTTGTAGCTATGGGGGTACTACAAGGGAAAGGAAGAAGACGAAGAGAAAGGAAGAAGAGCTTATAGCAAATAATCATAAGAAACATCTGTACAGAAGTTTTTAGATTTTGAAATCTCTTCCTCATTACCTGTTTAAAGGCTGAGTTCTAATTAAGACACCGCCTTACTGTGCTGGATTATAAGCTGCTGAACCCATCCTTTTGAACTGTGCCAGAATTGTTGAATTGTTTATAGGCCAGCAATTTATTAGATGGCATAGCAAAGCTGGTAAGCAGATCTGTGCCTTTGAGAGCATGTTCATTCTCTCTTGGTTTCTGTCTGGGTACCTAACACAGGCTTGTTTAAATTAAGCAAGTCTTTAACCCCCATCAAAGGTATCCATGTAAGTGCTGTTGGGTTTTAAGGTTAAGTAACCACAGACAGACCTCACTGCTCTTCAGGAGCCCCCAGGCTCTGGCACAGCCCCTGCTTGTGCTTCTCAGCACATCCTTGTTCTGCGTCAGTCACCGTGATGCCCTTTGCCTCCCAGCAGTGTTAAAAGTCATCAGTGCTGCCTTGTGAAGAGATCATACTCACTCTGGGCTTGACCCAAAGGCCAGCTGTGCTTTGGCTCAGGTCCTCTTAAGCACTCCACTACACAAGTGCATCAGCAGTCTCCCTGCCTAGAGTCTGGCTTTTGATGAATCACAGAGGAGAAGGGGGAAAAAATAATGTGGGGATTTCTTTTTTGATAGAGAAAGGTTTACAACAAAATAAATCCACCCTAATCTGTGAAGTATTAAGAGGGGATTTAAAGAGAGAAATGTAATAATTTTTTTATTTTAATTCCTCTGTAATTAGCATTTCTTTCACAGCATTAGGAAAACTTGTTGTTAGTCTGCTGATGCTACGGCTTCTGTTCGTATGAGTTACCAAATTCATTGTCTTTGAATTGGTATCCCTGAAAGGGGTTGCTAAACTATGACATGTCCTTTAAATAACACTTGTTTTTCACTGTTGTAGGTAGAGACAAGCAGTGCTCCCCCTGTGCCCTGGGAAGTTACTCTACCCACTCCACCCATAATAAGTGGGCACTTGGGTGGAAAGGGCTGTGCAGGGTTTGACTTTGGTCCGTGCTTTTAATCACACAGAACTATTCAAGTAGTTTGTGGATATACATACTTACTTGAGAGCAAGCATGCCTGAGAGTTCAGGTGGTGAACTCTTCCAAGTTACTGATATTTTATAGGTGACTTCCAGTTTTGGGGAGAAATGTAGAATAAAAAGCTGCCAGCCTAGTCCCAGGGGAGCCCATGCTGACTGAATGACAAACACATAGGCAAGAGTAAAGCTGCAAACTGAGTTGATTCTTCAGCTCCTGAGTCTTGTTGGCACATCATGGAGAAGAGAGAAAAGGGAAGTCCCTGCCTGCCTTTATTTTGGTGCCTCAGAGCTGCAAGGGGGGCTGGGCTTGTGCATGGACTTCAGGTACCTTTCAGTCCTGACCAAAGGACCAGGACAAAGCAGACTGACCTGGGAAGAGCTGTTCTTTCTGTGCAGTTTTTTCATGCCTTGCTGTTGTTAAGTGATTTGATGTTACATAGCTTGTGTTATTAGCCAGTGGAAGATCTGTCTTATGTGTTTGGTGTGGTATGTCTCTGCACTGCTTTTGTCACCCATATTCTACCTAAAAATCTACCCATAGTAAACCAATCCTGGGAAGAATAGAAATCTGTGAGTGCTGGCTCAGCTGCATGTGGAAATGTTTTTTCTGAGACAGAAGTGGCAGATCAGCATGTGCAAATGGAGGCAGAGACAGGCAAGTTAAATACAGGCATGAGTAAAGTTTCTGCATTTGGGTTTGAGAGGGCTGGGCTGCATGGATTCATTTTTGCAGTCTCTATTGTTTGTGTAACCTCTTAATAGAAAGAAAAAGAAAAAAGAAAAGCTGATGAGCCTTTTATCATGGGGAAACAAATCTAGCGTTTTCCCTTGCTTAAACTTTAGTGTGAGCGTGACTTTTCTTCAAGGTGTCGAGTACCTAATCTGTAAAATGAATGGGTGGTGGTTTTGTCAGGAGTGGGTCCTCTGGCGGCTTGCATTGTAGGTATGAGGTCTGCATATACCATTCTTATGTGTATCACAGGGCTGAGATGCCGCAGTTCTTCGTGAGATAAAGTAGTCAAGCTGAAAATGAAACAAAGCTCCAACTGTATCCCTCCTTGTGTTTAGCAGAGATAAACTACAGTGGAGTCTCAGCGCTGCTCCGTTTGGCTTCTGGCAGCAGCTTTAATTGGTAAAATGCAGATTTTTTTTTGATCAAGAGAGGATTATTCTTGTTATCAGTCTGGAGCATCTTATTTCAAGATGAAAAGACTTCGCTGAATTACAGATGCCAACATTTTTACAAAGCACTTTGGCGATTGACATCTCAAAGAGAAAGTATGATTTATTAGCCTATAATGGCTAACACTCAGCACTGGGCTAGGTCCCACTGATTTGTGAAATTGCTTAATATGAATTGCCTTTTTGTGCAATTCAAGCCCCAGGTTTTTCAAATAAACTTAGAATGTAAAGTGTATGAAACATTACATACCTGAAAAGGGAGAAGGGTAATGGGACTGTGTTGCTAAAAAGAAAAGAAAGGCAAAAGGAAGAAAAGGATAAAGAAAGAAAGAGAGAGAATGAAAGAAAAAGAGAAGGAAAAGAGACAGAAAAAAATAGAAAGACCTATTTCTAAATCCATCTTGGTGGTGCTTTTTTACAGTAGTTTGGTTGAAATGTTGGCAGGGTAAAGATTAATAACAAGCCTTGTCGCTATCAGTACTTGCTTGTCGATTCTCTGTAACAAGGCTGTCTGTTCAGCATGGAAATTATTGATTAAATAAAAATTGCTATTAGATTGTGATGTGATCCATAATCACAAACAATGGTGGACATTCTTCTTTCAGATCCCAAGCCATGCATCAAGTTTTTCCTTGCAGCAATTTATATTGTGCTGACACTCGCACCCATTAGGCTTTTATCCTCTCCTACATGTGCCAAGAAAGCACGAAAAGAAAGAACAGCAGCAGCACAGCAGCAGGTAGGCACTCACTAAATTTTCAGAGAGAAGCACAATACAGACAAGTGTGTCCTTTTCTTCTGGTTAGCACCTTACCTCAGCAGCGATTCCTGCCAGATAAGGGCAACGCACCTTGAATGCATCCAGGGAGGTCCAGTATAGTTTGCATGGGGGAGGGTTGTGGTGTATTATTTTAGGATTCTGTAGCATGAAGGACAAGTGTCTTTCCTGTATTTATTTAGCTCTGATGCTTCCTAATTTGAGGAATCCAGGATTGGAGCACATCACTTAGAACTGCATTACTTTAGGCTGAATTAATTAAAAAGATAATATCTCACTCTTCACAGCACATGTGAGCATGGTACCAACTTTCTTTCTCCTGTGAAAGCCTTTGTCTAAAACTGAAGGAAACTTAGTGAAAAAAAATTTTGAGAGTTTGGCTACTTATAGGAGCTTCTCCGTCCCTTTGTTTCAGAATACCTTAAACAACATATGTATGTCAGAACTGATCAAGCCCACCTGGCCTGGCTGCTAGGGAGAGGCATTCCTGTAGCTCTGGTCTGTTCATTGCAGAGTGTTTTGCCAGTTACCAGCATCAGGCAGGATGTTCTGTACCTCTGTGCAAGAGCTGAGAGTAGAGAATCTTAATACACTGTGATTATGCAGTGGTTTTGTTGTTTTTGTTAGTGTAAGTTTTCTTAAAGTGAAATGAAGGCTTTTTCCTTTAAACTGTTATCAGTGCTAATTATTGAGCAATGTATTGTACAATTTCTCTATCTCACTACCATTGGGGTAGTGTTTACATTTCTTTATTGTGCCTATATTATTGGTAATATCGCCTCAGATAACCAAGAAAACCCTGCCATTTGCCACATTATACTCAGCTTTAAAGTGTTTAACAGTGAGCTTACCTTACTCCATTATGCAGGGCAAGTGTGAAGTTTTCAGGCTTGGCCACTGTCATTTAAATGAAGAGACCACTTCATTTTGCAAAGTCAGAGTGTGTGCCTTGCACTCCTCCCTCCAGTGCAGCCACTCTCTCCGCATGGATCAGAGCCAAGGGATTACCAGCCAGGAAATTAATTGCCAAGGAGATTCTGACACTTCTGGTTAGTAAAAAAGCCTGAACAAAGAAGTGTGTTTTATGTGACGTTCTGAAGGTGCCAGGCTCCAGTTCTGATAAGTTTTTGGATGAGGAAGAGTTACAGAGATACAGGACTGCCCTCTGGTTTGCTGCTGCAGATTTCTGTGGTTGACTGCCAGCACAAGTCTGTCCCATTCAGATGATGCCACAGTGGTATATAGGGGAAGATAGGAATCTTTGAGATAAACCAGACTATTTAGGATTGATTTTTAGTTACCAAAAGCCCTTGTAAGTTCACTGGAAGTCAATTAAAGTTAGTGTGTGGAATGCAGGGGCAGAAAAAAAATTTGCCTTGGCTCTCCTCTAAGTGTGTTAGGCGATACTCCCATGTTCTGCCAAGAAGTCCTGCACAGTTTTCATTGCAACAGCTCAAACATACATCCTTAGATACAACACAGGACTGTTTATGGCATGTATGAGAGGATAGAAAAATGTTATCCCATGGCAAAAAAAGATGAAAGAAGGTAATGCTGCTGCTGCTGCCTGAAATGTCAAGTGTTACTAACTGCTAAAATGGGACAGAGACCTTTGCTAGCCCTGAATTTGCTAGGATGTGACAGGGATGACCAAGCCTAGCATGGATGTAGAAGGGAAATTTTGAGTGGAAGTCTGGTAAAAAAACCCAAGGGGTGGGGGGTCTTAGAGCAGAAATAAACTGTTGCATGTGCTGAAGCTTGTTAGACATGTTTCTTGGAGGTGTTAAGAGGAAGAGCCCAAATTACTTCCTCCAATCCAGTTGTGATGTCGTGGCTTTAACACACTGCTGCTTCTGTCAGATACTGAGGCTGGATTAATTCTATCAGGATCTCCTCTGTGAGGAAATACATGTTAAAACATTTATTGCCTAGTAAAGATTTTGGCATTGCTTATCACTGCCAGCATTTTTCTTTGTAGTTTCTGTGAAAAGTGTTCTGTGTTTTTAAGTCACTATATTCCCAGTTTTTGTTGGGGTTTTTAGTGCCTTTCATTGCTAAACATGGATCAGGCACTATCTCTAATCTGAACTGCAGCTTTCATAGTTTATATATGAGACACTAAGTGCATTTATTGAAAAAAAAGCTGTTATTCAATAGTCTATTTCTGCAGACAAAGCACTGGTATTTTTATCATATGAACAATTTGTATGTGTCCATGTGGTAAGCATAAGGGCTCTCTTTACAAAAAATTAGAAAGATATACTGATTGATTTACACAGGAAGATCCTGCTGAGGAATATATTTTCTTTCATTTTAAGTGGATCAGTGTTGGCTGTGCTGTAATTATAAAGTACTAAAAGTAGAATAAGGTGCATGGTTTTACAAAATCTGGCCCAAGGTTAAACTAAAGGAGGTGCATGTTTTTCAGCAAGTCCTGTCTACATGCTTAGTGCTAGTGCCCATATGCTTAATGCACCCTGAAAAGCAGATCCCATTTAAATATCTGACTTACACATTGCTCTTTATCCCCTTTAGGAACAAAGGATATTCAGTAAAAGAGGCAGTGGTTTAACTTTTTCTTAAGGGATCGAGTATTTTGCTAATCTTTCTGCATAGATAGATGACCCATTGTAACACTCCTTGAGTTTGGAAGAATTCAAAATCTTGTTAAAATGGTACTTTTTAGTTTTTCCTTATTTTCTCTTGCTATAGCCTTTAGTAGGTTTCTAAGTTGGTTCATGGGATTAAGCAGTTTGTCTCTGCTAATAAAAAATTGTATAAAGCTGCTGTAATATACAGTTACATTGTAACTCAAAGAGCCTGTTGATTCTAAACTGGTTCCAGTATATTTCCAAACCCATGCACTGAAAGGCAGTGTAAATTTTAACAGATTTTTGTCATTACAGCCTTACAATTTTTATAAAACAGCTCTGTCTTTATGCATTCATTAGGAGCCCCAGCTGTTGGGATATTTTGCTGGGTACTTTTTTCCTCCATTTTTTTTCTTCTCTAGGTATCTTTACTCTTGAGCTTTTATTTCTTGGCTCCACCACTCTGGCCTCTGCTGTGGAATGTAAAGATTATGAATATCTTCCAATTTTATTTTCTTGTGAACATGCTCTATGTTAAAGGAGAATATTATTACTTTTAGCATGGTTTGAACCCACAGCTCAATAACTAACTATAAGAGTTGCTAAAGCCCCACTCCTGCAGAGAGCTCAGTGGTTTGGACCCAGTCAAATTTAATGGGCTCCAGGCTGCCATAAGAGCTCATGTCAGCAGAGCAGCTCACAGAACCAGGATCAGTGCATCTTGGCCAGGAGCAATGGCTGGAATTTATCAAAGCCAAACAATATGGGGGGAGAACAGTTAACTTCAGGTTTAATATATACAGCAGGTCTGATTTCCATTGAAGTCAGATGAGTTATGGTGGCAGGAAGGAGGCCATAGTTTTTTGTCTTCTGCAGAAATGTGGGAAAACATCCAAAGTATTTAGTTCTGCCTCGTGTGTGCTGGTGTGCTTCTGTCAAAAGCAGGAACAGTATTTTCATTCTTCATACTATTTGCAAATAAGATGAAATACCTTATAGTAATGCCTCTTTATGATTACTTCCTTCTCATGTGTGCTGGCAGGAGTCCTCTGTGGTCTGTCTTTGCCAGTGAGAAAAATCCAGAAATAGAATATATGCTTTTAAGTGTGCTACACTAATATCTGTAGCAGTGCTAAGTGTCGAGCTGTTTAAGTTTTTCAATTTTTTTTTAAGCTATGTTCTGTATGTTTTTGTTAAAGATTGTACACAGCTGTACGTGAGTTCGGATTTGTAAAGAAGAGTAAGCCATTGCTCGCCTTGGGTACTGCCTGTGAGGGAGATTTTTAACATGGTTTTCCTGGAAATTCTCCAGCAGTTGCACGTAAAATCAATTTTTATCCTTAAATGCAAAGATCATGAAGCAGAAAATTTTGTAGTTGAGCCTCAGGTGGTTTTCTCTCCTTCCATATTCAGCCACTCCTAGAAGGTATCAGGCAGTACATTTCCTAGGCAACATTCACTGGCAGTCTTAGAAGCAGTGAAGGGCAGATGTTTGGCCAGTCTTTACCCTCTTCCCCATACAACTGTAGGAAGACCTCTCCCCCGTTTGTGCACTACTGCTTTGACTAGTTTGAGAGAGGAATGTCTAATGGAGTTGACAGGAATGTGGAGCTCTTTGCAATGTGAATTTCCTCTCTTGTGAGCTTATGACTTGAACAGGCATTGCACCTCCTTGCAATCATGCTGTAGAGGTGTTTCCTGAAGGCAGGAGTCCTTCCTGCAGCTCAAGCTGTAGAACTCCTGCCTGTAGCCACTTCTCAGAAAGCCTGTGGGGAGAGCTTGGGTGCATGTGTGATGGAGAAGAATGAGAGAAAAGCAGGCAGACCAGGCTGAAGACCATCAGTGCAGAGCCAGGATTTGAGGAAAGACCACCGTCATTGGCAATTGCACTGTAAAGACCAACATTACAGTTTCATCACTCAGTCAGCAGTGGGTCTTAAACCCTTCAGCAAATGGCCTTTGTCAACTTTCTTCTTCCAGCTGTGGTCTTTTGAGCCAAGTTTGAATTCTCTATCACTGGTGCACACTTCACCTGTCTTTTTTCTCCTCTGCTTTTCTTCTTGCTACTCTGCCTCTGGTCTCTTGGTTTATGCTGCAGGCACCAAATTACCCTGTATTTTTTTCATATGACCTTTACACAGAAGACAGGTGAAATGTAGGTGTAATTGGGGGACCTAAATGTGAAGAGCATTAAAAAAACAAAGTAGAAGTGAGCCAAACACATATATATAAGATTATTTTTGTAAAAGTGAATTCTGTGCATTGCTGAAGTCTTGGTAAAGTTGAAAGTTGTAATGGAGTTGTACCTGTGATGTTGCCTTTTAAAAAGGAAAAACTCTACAGCAAAAGGCTTTTGTGCAGTTAGCATAGCAGTTCAGATGCTCAGAGCAGCTCTCAGCTTGTGTGTCTCAAACACATACAGTTTACACCAAGAAAAATCCTGGAGCAAGTGGAAGTTGGAGGAGAGTTTGCCTGCACCCATGCAGTGGTGTGGAGCATGTAACACAGCCTGCAGGAGCTGTGCAGGGAGTGCTGCAGTGGAGGCAGCCAGGAAGGCAACTGGGAGAGCTGGGAAGCACTGCAGACAGCAGACAGGTAGGAAAAAGTGGTTGGGAGAAATACCAGGAGTGCTCAGCTTGTGGTTGGCCCCTTGTACCCTTCCAGGAGCAATTTAAGAGCACTTCTTCCCTTCTTCTCCCTTTAGGAGCTCCTTCATCCCCGTGCCCCAAGAACTCGTCATCCTCATGAAACCCTTTTGCATCTCTCCCTGCTTCAGCAGATCTCAGGAGAGTAGGGCTTCTCCTTGGAGAGCAGAGTTTTAACCAAAACATCCCTCTTTGAGAGCAATTGACTTGAGCATTTGGCTTGTGGTTTCTGCTACCAGTTCCTTCTCTGCTGCAGCCTCCTCACAAAAATGCAATTAGCCTGTCCTTGGGCAAGTCACAGATTGGGCAGATGGTTGAAGAGAGAGGTGGAGCTTTTTTTTTTTGTAACATTGCTAAAATGGGGAAGCTGTGATACTGTGCTTGAACCAAGGCAAATGTGACACAGAGCATCACTGCTGGTGGAGATGGTAAAGCCCAGTTATCATGGCAGCATGTATTGAAAAATTACCTCTCGACAGCTGGAAAAAGAAAAAGAGTAAAAAAAGCTGGAATTCCTGTACCATACCAGCTTCTCTTATTAGCGTCCCAGCTAGTAATACAAGAATGCAAATTTCAAGAAAAACAAGGCACTTGATTTTTGACAGAGTTATGGAAGAGAACATCAGAGAAGAAACAAACCTTAGAGTCATCAAGGCACCTTTCCTACCACTGTAAAATTCGAATGATTAATGTCCACAACATTTATGTTGATGTCCTGGTAGAATCTCATTTATTAGATTTTCAGGTTTAGCAAATAAAGATGCAATTTCTACCCATTGCTTTATAGTTGCATGCTCTGACACAGGAAATCAAGGGAGAGCTGTAAAACATTGCCCTTGATGGCGCTGCATTTTGCTGCTAACAGACTTAACTGTACTGTATACGTGAATATATGTATATTAAATGAAACAAGAACAAGATGTGATCCTATTGGGAAAGAATCCCTCAATATCCCGTAAGTTCCATTCACTCCACAGAATATCCTGGAGCCTACCAAAAAGCTGTCCAAAACCTGGAAACAGATACAGGCTGAGGGAGTTTGTTCCCAGCCTGACGAGCAAGCTGTGTTTGCCCTGTTGGCATTCTGTCACATCCATACTGGATAACTACTATATCAGAGATTAAAAGAAGGTCATGCTGTATTATGAACCACTGTCTTTATTTTTAGGATTAGATAACTTTTCTCTTTTTTTCCCCCCCACTGATTCTCTTTATGTCCTAAGGGCAGGTCCTTTCTCTTGGGTCAGGAATGTAATAAGGCAGGTTTTCCTCTCTCCAGGATATTGTGTCTGTCTCACTGTGTTTAAATTGCCACAGAAAGCTCTTCTGAGCAAAATACAGTATTTTCTTTGTACAAGAGCCAATGACTGACGTATCCATGGGGACTTCTCTGTCTTTAGCATTTAAACATACAAGTTGGATATGTTTAACCTATTGATAGGCAATGAAGGATTTACTGCAAGAGAACAAAAGGAAAAGCAGAAAGAAAATACCTTTTTTTTAATTGGGGGATTTAGAAATTTTATTGCTGTCGTTAGGGCAGCAAGATGAAAAACAATAACGAGACCTATATTTTCAGCTGAAAGAGGGAGGTGAAAAGCAAACAGTCCTGGTGAGCTGTGTCCTTTGAATTAGTATATTCCTATTTATTAGTAGTACAGTAGTACAGACTTCCCCAGTCCCATATGTAAAAAGTCATTTGATTCACCATGGTTAAAAAGCATTTGAGGCAAAAAGATGATTTCTGCTCAGCATACAGTAAACTCCACAAAATGCAGAAGTTCATTAGTTATTATTAGTTTGATCTCTCTTGGCCTTGTGCATTCCTTTCTTCTGAACTTGTATGCCCCATGAAACAGGGACAGTGTCTGTCCATGTGTTGCACTGAACCCCAGATCTTTTCTAAATTTTTAAATATGACTGTAAACCCAGTGGTGGCTGTGCTGGTCCAGGAAAGCTGTTGACCCCAACTGTTTGTTGCAACATCTCTGAGGTTCCTTTCAGTCTACCATTTATTTGGGCATGCCCTCTCAGACCCTGGAGTCCTCCTTTCTTACTGTTTCCATCCTCTCTTCCAGCTGTTGGTTTCCATGCTGCCCTTCTCCTGTGCCTGTCATCCCTGTCCTTCTATGTACACAGGCTATCTCAAGTTATAAATCATCATAATTTTTCAGTTGACTTAGGCTTCTAGTTTTGATCCCTCCCTTTCTTCACTGATTTGCTATTGCCAGTTCTCAAGGGACAGAAATGGGTATCCAGGACAGCACAGTAATAAATGAGCTTCAAGCATGAATTTGGCTGGAGTGCTGACTGGAGTCTCTTTTTATAATTAAGTATTAACAGTCATGGACACAGAATTCAAATGTTAAGTTTGTAAAATAGGCAAGTTACATTTCCTATTTTCCACGTACTGCACTTGTTTTTGAAATAACCATTTTTTAATTGAAACTTTCTTTATGTAGTGATTTTTTTTCTTAATGAGTAAAACATTTTTAGTCACACTGGAGTTAAAATATTTGCAATATATATATAACTGTGCTCATGAACAATTGTCACCCATGAACAAGTGACTACTTTTAGTAGAAATCAAAGATCTAAATATTTCTATGAATGTGGCGTTTAGATTTCCTGGGCCTTAAGTCTCTGCCTTTACTGTGGCCATGCTTTTATCCTGGTTTTGGCTGGGATAGAATTAATTTTCGTCCTAGTAGCTGGTACATTCTGTGTTTTGGATTCAGTATGAGAATAAGGTTGATAACATAAGGTTTTAGTAGTTGCTGAGCAGTGCCTACTCTAAGTCAAGGACTTTTCAGTTTCCCATGCTCTTCCAGGGAGCAGGTGCACAAGAAGCTGGGAGGGTACGCAGCCAGGAGCCGCTGAGCCAGACTGACCAAAGGGATATTCCATACCACAGAACGTTATGCTTAGGATATAAACCGGGGGAATTTGGCTGGGATGCACCGATTGCTGCTCAGGGGCGGTCTGGGCATCAGTGAGCAGGTGGTGACCAAGGGTATTGTGCATCACTTGTTTCTATTGGCTATTATTCATGTCCCTGTTCTTATCCCCCTTTTCATCATTATCATTATTAGAGCTATTATAGGTTTTGTTTTGGATTTTAAACTTTTCTTATCTCAAGCCATGTATTTTACCTTTATCCAATTCACCCCATCTTGCTGGCAGGGGCTGTTGGGAATGAACATGGTAGATAGTTGCTGGCTAGTTTTACACTGCTACAAGTATTAAAACGTCACATTCCTCTCACATGTAACCCAAAAATACCTGATTATGAAATGTGGCATGCCACTAGTCTTCATTTAGGTTTACAATCATGACCATATCTAGGGGGAGCAAGGGGCTTTGTTTGTTAATAGTGGAAAATGTTGAAAATTAAGTGTAGAGATGGAGTGACAAGATCAAACACTGTGAGGTGAGAAGTGCAGTGCACAGACAATTTAGTGTATTCATTATACACAGAGGAAATTGCTGTGCAGTGCTTTTAAGATCCAGCTGATCTTAACTGTGTGTATTCCATTTCAGCAAAGGTGTCAAGACTGTGGAGGCACTGACCTTCTTTGGGGCCAAATCAGCAAATTGTATAAATTGTCATGTTGCTAATCAGCGTTAGCAGAGACCTGTCACAACAGCATTTCTTAAATCTTCCATAAAGTATGAAAGACAGCCGCAAGAACTCTAATAGAATAACAAGAAATGCATCCAAAGGAAAGGAAGCAGGATTGGAGATAGTTATCTGAGCTTCTCCACAGGCATGTGCCTATGTGGAAGTGCAGAGTTCTTCATGTATAGCTATAGCTTCAACTTGGCTTTAGGAACTGCAACCAGCTTAAGCATTTATGCCACCATAAGGGCTTAAAGCAGCTTAAGTGCTTCTTCTGTCTCAGGAACTAAAAAGGCTTAAGTACTTATGCCACCCTAAGGACACGGGGTCAAAAGTGTACTCTCAACTTGAGCAGCAGGGAGGAGACATTGGTCTCTTGGGGCTGTTAACCTGGTTATGCCTGCAAATGATCTTTAGTAAGGAAAGGGCAGAGGGATCTGTACCTATTTTCCATCAGATAAAAGGAAATTAAAATGCGTGCATTGTTCTAACAGAGAGTCACAGAGGTTAGAGAGAGACTCGATTGCAGTGATTGGAATGTGTCCGAGAAGTCTGCTGGCAATTTCACTCCATGGAGATGCATCTTTTTTCCTCCTCACAATGAGATTTCTATTGTCACAGGAGATTTCCTGGCTCACCAGGACCTCCTTTATATCCTGACTTTTTTACAATGCTTTTGTCTGTTCATCTTGCTGTGGATCATGGAGTCAACCTTTATCAAGATGCTAATGAGATGGTAGGGAGGCCTGTCTGATGTCATCTCTCGGTTGTCTGACTACCTAAAATGGTAACAAGGAGCAGTGATGAGTCGCATATTGCATCCCTGGGGAGCAGGCAAGCTTGGGGACTTGCTTAGATTCTGCCCTGTCAGTATTCTGAACACTGATACTCTTTTTGCAGTCACTTGGCTATCTCAGGAAGCTGTGTAGGTCAAGAACCTCAGAATTATGCACACCACTCATGAACAAGTGACTACTTTTAGTAGAAATCAAAGATCTAAATACTTCTATGAATGTGGCCTTTAGATTTCCTGGGCCTTAAGTCTCTGCCTTTACTGTGGCTATCTAGAAGATAGTCTTTTCTGACGTTTGTTGTTAGGAGGGGTACATTCACAAGCACGAGGTACTCAGAGGCTTTGGTAATAGTCTCAAGTCTAAAGGGAGTGAGAGATCTGTACTTACACCTAAGTGGTGACAGGGAAGTTTGAATTCTGTTGCACCAAGTCTGGTGAACTCTGGTGTACCTCACATTATTCTGATCAAGAAGGTTGAAGTTGTACTAGGGCAGGTGAAGAGGCTTAGAGAGCCACTGATGGACTAATACAGTCCTCAAAGTAGCAATGGGGAACCTAGGAACAAAATGACAAATGGGACTCAGGGACTTCCCCACCTCAAGTCAAAGCAAGTTAAGGGGGGAATGAGGACTTGGTCATTGTAGAGAAGACCAGAAGGAACTAGTTTGTTTAATCCAGCAAATGAAGACAGAGAGGAGAGTGCCGTCTGCCAGTTAGTTAGGGTGGGGAAGGGAGAGAACTAAACACTCTGCAGGGAAGCAGAGCTGTTTAAGCTAAAGGATAGTGTTGGCACGAGAACAAATGAATATAACTTGGCTGTGAATAAATCAAAGCTAGAAATTAGTTGCTAACCCACAGAAGAGTGAGTTCCTAGAAGCGCCTTCCACTGGGAGCAGAGGGGGCTGATCACCAATGTACTTAGAAGATGAAGCTCTGTTCATGACCAGGATTATGTGCAGTGGGGCTTGCCATAGCGAGGGGATGGGTTTGATGACCAGGAATCTTTTTCTAACTGTATGTAAGCTTAAGGATGCTCCCTATGCAAAACACAGAAATAAAAGTGCTCCCTGCAGGACTTGCAGGTCAGGGACAGCTAATCCCCTTCCAAACCACCTTCAGAGCTATCCAGTCTGGTACTGCCAGACACAGCCTCTGCACATTTCCTCTCTGCAGCCTGTGGGCTCCACAGCTCTTTTGTGCAGCTGTGGGATGAGCTGTGTTTAGCAGCTGTTCCACTTCGATGCTTCTGCACCTTTTGCACTTTGTCCCCCATGCATCAAATGCAGCAACTCTGCTGGCTTGAGGGACTTTTTGTGGCAGTACAGTACAGAGGGAGATTTGTGCTAGAAGATGGTTTAAACACTGCTTCTGCTTGATATCAGTGGTGAGATCTAGTGAGAAGTTATTTAGAACCTCCTTTTAAAATTTTTAAAATACAGGGAAATAACTGTGAGAAGATAAAAGTCTGAAATTGTCATTGTATAACTGAAAGTAAATCTAATTTTGGCAATGGTGATATGCCTTCCGCTCTGCCACTAACTTACCACATTATACCAATACAGCATGGTCTCTTCCCAGTTTTCTCCTCCACTCTAGGATAGTATGTCTAGGTTAAAAAACAGAAACGTGAGACTCTCCCAGAGTATTCTGCTCTTGCCACCAAATAGCTCTTGACTTTCAGATGCAATCTCAATTGCAGCGACATTCTTTTTCTGATGTTCCTAACTTTTTCCATTGGTATGGAGAGGCTTTTCCTCCTGCTGTTTGACTACTGTGAGAGCACATTTGGCCTTTGTTTATGTATTGAATAGCTAACGGGTAACATGCAGTCAGCTAGGACGTGTATATTCTCCTTTCTTCTAAAAACCCTCGTGGAGGAGGGAAATGGAACACTAAGATTATTGCAGATCCTACCTCCAGTGTCACCTCACCTCATCTGCTACAATATGAAGTAACACGTGTGGTGGTTATGGATTATATGAGAACATGCATGATTTAGGGCGTTCCCTTTTTCAGTAGTATTTCTTACTATGTAAGCATTTATGCTTCCAGGATACTGCGGATTGAGTTTCCCATTACCTCTGTTTTTTGAGCTTGCCCAGTAGAGATGACAGCCAAACTTCAGCCTTGATTTCAATTAATCTGGTGGGGTTTTATGCTCTGGAATTCAAAGGCAGGTCATTCTGAGACCAAAATCAGTATTTAGGCCAGCTCCCTCTGTTCGTTTTAGGGTATTTTGGAACTGGATGATAATAATAACATTTTTAAAGAAAAGAAAATGAGCCAGGACAAACAGAGGTTTGGTAATGAGCATTGAAGTAGCATGAAAGTGACTGGTATCTTACAAATGACCCCTGTTTAGCAGCTTTTTGGAGCTGTGTGCAACGGGAGATAGCTTGTAGAATTCCGGCTTTTAATGGAGGCTTTTTTTTCAGGTCAGGAATTCTTAATAATTCTGAGCTGGTGCTTCAGAGCCTTATGCTAGCAAACCCGACACTAGGGAGTAATATCATTGGCTTTCATGCGCCTATTTACTGTAATAAGGATTACGGACATAAGTAAAACTTGCAGGTTTGGGCCCATGAAATTAAAAGAAAAGCCTTTTCACACCCTGAAACTGCATCAAAATTCAATTTCACCAGGAAAAAAAAATCCTTCTGATCTAGTCCCTGGAATGTGACATTTTATGGGTGTAATAAGGTTACAAACAGATTATAAATTGAAACCCTATAAATCCTTATTGTACTGAACCAAAGCTTCTGCTTTGCATAATACTCTTATTCCTGACTGTTCTTTGTTTTACAAGCTCAAAACTGTTCATTTCCTCTCATAATAGAGACCAGGGAGCCAAAAACACCATGTAAAATCCAAAGGTAATTATCTGAGTCAAAGAACCTGAATGCCAGAGTTAACAAACTTCTGAACTTTTCTAAATGGTATTGTTTGCACAGTGAGACCTCCCTCTTCTTTAAACATGTCGCAAAAATTGCATTCTTTCTGCCAAATGGTAATGGTGAAAAATCCCAGTGTATATTTAGTTCCTGGATTGTATTTGTGTAGTTCTGCCTATATGTCCATAGGAGATGACTGACATCATAACTTGAGCAAGTGAGGGTGTTTGAATCTCGGATTACAAACACTGTGAATCTCCTTACCTGAGAGCACTGCTGGTGCTGATTTTATGTCTAGCAAGTTTCTTTCTCCAGACCAACCTTTCAGTATTTGGACATGTTTGTACGTCTGCTAAAATATCACCCCATTGCAAAAAGCAGTTAAGCAGCTCACCTGTGAACCAAATAAATTACCCAGATTAGCAGATCACAGGCTCATTTCTTCCAGGCTTTCCCTAAAAGTGAGGATCCTCAGAGGGATTGAATGAGAATGGGTTGGATTTGCAGGTGAGCTCTCAGGGGCCACTTGGAGCATCAGAGCAATCAGGGAAAACAACACAAAGAGGGGTTTGATTGTAGGAAGAGGAGAGAATCTAGGAAAGGACTGATAGGATAAGAGAGCAGGGCAAATGTGCATGGAGGGCCACAGTTGTGAGAGACCAGAGGATGATCACACGATATTTGACAGGTAAGCCAGTGATGGAGAGAGGCAAATGATAAAGTCACCACTCTTGGCAAGCTTTGTCAGCTGCTGCAGTGAGCCTGGGCTGGGGAGGGAGTGAGGAAAGGACTTTTAGGCCCATGAGAAAGGTCAGTTTTAGCGGATGCTCCTGCTGTTAAAGGCTAGAGGTCTGGAGCACAGGGAGCAAGCTCATTTGTAGGGACAAAGAGAAAAAACTGTCCTATAGAGATTTTCTCTGAAAGAGCCTCCATGATGCCTGAGTGTCCACATGGGAAGAGGTAAAAGGAAGTGCTGTTGTGAAGTGAGTGATCCAGCCTTGAGGTTTTTGTATCAAATGGAAAGCCTGTGTCACACACTCAAGTTTCATCCTCTTCGTGGCTGTGTAGGTTTAATCACATAACGCAAAGTCTGTAAAGTTTACAGAGAGATTTGGCCATTAATTACTTGAATGCATTGAATTTTGTCCTGTTATTTCTTTCTCTTTCAAGAGCACACATTACCCTCATTGTATCCTTTTGATGCCATTTCACAGCACAGGGCATGTGTACGCTTCTGGCACAGGTGTGTGTATTACGAATGGCTACAGACCTGCACCAGAAACATAAACTCTTGCAGATTACAAGTCGTATGTTGCCCAGCACCTCTGCTCTGTTCATGCATCCTGTGCCTCATAACAACTTTTAAGAAATGGCAGTAAGGTTTCAGAAAATGAGCTATCATCTTTTATAGACAAGGGATGTCTGTTTCCCATGGTGATGGTGCATAATTTTGAACACACTTGATTTTATGTAGCTTTCTGTTTGAATTCAAGACTTTAGAAAAGACTGGGATTACCTTCTTTGTGTTCCAGTATGAACTACTGAGTTTCTGTACGGCTGGCATTTTCTGTGGGCCCATTCTGGAACAGATACAGATTTTTTCCCTGTGCTGTGATCAAATAAAAACTGGAAAGATTTTTCGGTGGTACTTTAGTGGGAATAATATCATTCGCTGTGTAATGCAGCCATCTAGTGGCACAATGACGGAAGTGTGGAATGGTTTCTCCAAGAGAGTCTGGGAGGATGAGTCAGGTAGCTCCAGTTGGAAAAAAACTTCTAAAGTCCATGTACAGTTTTCTTTTCTGTTGTTTTCTAAAGCTGTGAAAAAAAATTCAAACATTAAACCTTAAAAAAAAACCCAACAATTTTGAGGCTGGCCCTGCTTCACCTGCCTATTTCCAATAAACACAGGGAATTAAATCCATTTTGAAATGCTTTTCTGAACTAGATCTTAGTGAAAGAAACAGAACAAGCTACTTTTGTGGAAGAGTACAAAGTACACAGCCCTGTCCTGCTTCTGGATACACTCACGTGGATGACACTGACCATAGCAAGACGTGCCTGCAAGTCAGCAGGGCTGGGGCAGCTGTCACTCCCACACACATTCAGACAGAGCCAGACTTGGCAGTGGCAAAAACTGGCTTGATGTATGCTCCAGTACTCAGAGTTTCCTTTCACAGTGTGTAGGGGTTTATTTTCCATGCCATGACCTGTACATTTACTGAACCAAATACATTTACTGAAAGAAAACATGGGTAATGAAGTGAGTTAAAATTTGGGATGGAAACTTGGTTTAGCAGTTCTGTTGATTTTTCAGGTCGGAGGATATGTTTCTAAAGGTCTGATTTTGTAAACCTTGTTTATGTTGAGCAGTACTTAAGAACGCTTCCCTGCTCTGCAAAAGCAGTATCCGATGTGAATCACACAAGTGGAGCCGTGCATGTGATTATCCAGGATCCATTTATCAACTTGTATCCCTGAGGCCTGATCCAAAGCCTGTTGATCTCAGTAGAAACAAATTCATAGGCCTTAGTGGACTTCCAGTAAGATCTATAATTTGAACCCTGTGGTCACTCGGGAGTGCAGATGATCTTATTCTTTCAGTACCACAAGGAACTGGTTCACACCTGAACTCTGGTGCTCTTCCAATGTGAAATTGCAATAAGGCTGCAGCTGATGTTGTATTTCTGTTAATCTGTAATCTCTGTTCTGCCTGAACAGCACATCAACAATGACCACATACACGGTGAGAAGAAAGAGTTCGTGTGCCGATGGCTGGACTGTTCCCGGGAGCAGAAACCTTTCAAAGCCCAATATATGCTGGTGGTCCACATGAGGAGACATACAGGGGAAAAGCCACACAAATGCACTGTGAGTAAAGGGGCCTGAGTTCCAGGCTTGCACAGGGAAGCTGGGGCTGTTCAGAGAACAGAGCAGGACAAGTGCTGCATTCACTGAGCTCTTGTCTGTCAGACGCTTGTGGAGAAGAGACTGCCATGTCTGCTTCATTATACAGCACAACCAGATCACAAAGGCTTTAGGAGAGGGATTCCCTGGATGATTTGACCCACTTCCTCAAGTTAAAAGTACAAAGAAGCCCCAAAAGGCATTATTATACAGGACTCAGTTTGCTTAATTATTTAAAAGCACTTTCTCTTACAGAGCTGGATATTACTTCTGGCCACCAGCCTCCTGATGGCTTTGCAATGTATTTTGGTCTTAGTTGAAGGACACAAATACTGTGCTCTCCTGTAAGAGAAGATTTACATAATGCTGGAAGCATTTTAGCTTGAGCTGTGGTGGAGTTTGCCTGCGTAAAATTAAAACCCTCCAAATCAAAACTACATTGGACAAGGTTATGAAGGTTTTGAAAATTTCTAAGCTTTTATAAGTCCACTTTTACTGTTTCCTGCAGGTCTAAAGGGTAAAATTAAACCAGACTTATTTCTTTCCTGCAGTTTGAAGGTTGTACAAAGGCCTACTCCAGACTAGAAAACTTGAAAACGCACTTGAGATCTCACACTGGAGAGAAACCATACGTGTGCGAACATGAAGGCTGCAACAAAGCTTTCTCCAATGCATCTGACAGGGCCAAGCACCAAAACAGGACTCATTCCAATGAGGTAAGTAAGCACAGCTTCAAAAGATTAATATAATTCATTGTTGAACAGACTTACAGTGTGGTCATAGCAATGTATTACAGAGGACAGGCACAGCAACCCTCAGCAACCTGAAAGGAATGTAAGTTCTGGATGGCTCTTACCAGCACAGTATGTCATACAGACCTGGCATTTTATTACAAGTAGAAGAGTTTTGAATGAGGGACTCTAATGGAAACACATGCTTTAACGAGGGACAGATCCTGTTTTCCCTGTAGAGCTGGGATCATTTTTCCCTCTGGAGTGGGAAGGGCTTGTTGAGTGCCTGGAGCCATCCCCATGCCTGTGTTGGCACCAGGCATCTGCTGGGATGCAGCTTCCCCAGCATACTTTGGGGTGCGGCAGACAGCCACAGTCTGCACATTTGAAGTCAGAGGTTGCCTTTTAAGTTCTGACTTATGCTTTTTTCTTCTTCTCTAGCCTCTTTCAGTCTTTCTTTCCATCCTGAACAGACTTCATGGACTAGGGATGCAGCAGAGGAAATACGACCTTTCTCAAGGAAACCAGCTGTGGCAGTCACAGCCGTTTCCCAAACTCTCAGTGTAACATCTCATTATTACTGTGTTTCCTGTTACTGCTGCCTCCTTTTTCAGGAATCACACCATCTTCTTGCATTGTCCATGTTTTATTGCCCCATTTCAAGTTGCACGGAGTCACATCATCTCAATCTCACATCTCAGAGTCCACTCTCTCCTCCTTGACATGTCGCTATACTCCTTCACCTCTAGCCTAAACCTGGAAGGGCGGGACATACCACAGCAGCTATATCCATTTCCACACAGCTTGTGTCTTTCTCTGGCTGTCTGTCGGGTCTGTTGCAGGTACTCACTAGGGCTGGCAGATCTCCAGGGAGCATTTGTTTTCTTCCAGTCCCTGGTCACTGCAGCATCTCTTCAGTCACAAGGGGAACAGAGGGCATTGCACATCTCAGAGTTTCCTCATCCCTGCTATGTGTGTTTTCAGCAGCCCAACTAATAATGGCACTGAAGCCCTGCAGTGATTTTGTGAATGGTCACCAAGGTAGAAAGGAAGTTCACCAAGTCTTGCCAATAGCTGCCTGAGCTTTTTTTTTTTCCATTCACTGTCTGAACCAATCTGTATGTTGCCTAGCTGATGAGTTAGACCTTCTCATACTTAATGATGTGACCTGCCCCTGTGTTAAAAATCAGAATTTTGTGTCTAACAGTAAGTCAACCAGAGAAATTTTATGCTGCACATCATTTCTGGTAGGTGCAGCCACAGGGGCAAATGAAACGTTTCCTTCACCATCACTTCACACCAAAACAAACTAATCTAAGGCAGGGTATACTGGTGGAGTGATGTGAATACCATGAAAAGCACAGACCAAATTCAGCACTTGCTTGCAGTACCATTTTGGTTTTAAGTAGGTAACCTACAGAGAGCTTTAAAAGCAGCTGACATATCTTGATGAAGGTATGCCTTACTCATGCAGAAGAGAGCTAAGTGACTTGTACTTCCATAGCAACTTGTGAAAACCTGCCTCAGTAGCTCAACATCATGTTTAAATTGCTCATTTTTGCTCCTCTTCAAGTAAATGGGAGGGTTTTTTCCACTGATGTCAGTGAAAGCAGGCTCAGGCCTTAGACGGCTATGAAGAAGCTGTATTTGTCAAAGACTGCTCCACAGTGCCATGTGTAAGCAGACAGAGAACCCCTCTCAGAAACTCTGCATGAGGGTCTCTTTCTATTTTTTGAAGGCTAGTATAAAAAACCCCTTTAAAATAGTAGTTTCTTGGAAACAATTCAGTAATAAAAGTGAGTGAACAATACTTTGCTTCCTGAGGCAATTAAAGGATTTAGGAAGTGCTCAACTCTTCTTTCTAATCCCCTCATAATACAAGAACAAAGGCTTTGTTAAATTATAAGACAGTGAATTTACTTTATTCTACATGTCTTACTGAACTATAGAAATTCACAGATAAAGTGGTTTCTAAAAAAAATGAGTGATGAGTTATGCTAGTAGCAGTTAATAGTACTAGTGCATATATTGCTGCAACATGAAAATGCTCATGGCACTGTATCTTATGCTTTGACATCATACTGGTGATCTAAATAGCCAGAAAAAAATGCTTCCTCAGTTAATTCTGGCTGAACAAGTGGCCCAGCATCTTTTGAAGGGGCTGTTTGCCTCTCAGTGTCAAGTAGTAGGTACTAGACATACTGGAAACACTATCAAACTGCTGAGGGCAAGGGACAGGATTGAAATTTAGACCAGTCTTCATAAACCGCCACAGCTGTGTTGACTCTTCTGCTGAGATAAGTGAAAGCTGTGCCAGTTGGTACCATGAGAGACTCTGCCCCCTCAGTCAACTATGCAGCATTAATTGTTACCTTCTGAACCAAGGGGAACTAATGGGCTTCACTAGGTGTAGCTGCAGTTTGATAGGACAAGGGATAATGGCTTTAAACTGGAAGAGGGTAGATTTAGATTAGTTATAAGAAAGAAATTATTTACTGTGAGGGGAGTGAGGCACAGACAGAGATTGCCCAGAAAAGCTGTGGATGCCCCATTCCTGGAAGTATTCAAGGCCAGGTGTGAATGTGGTTTTGAGCAACCTGGTCTGGTGGAAGGTGTCCCTGACTGTGGGGTATGCCCAGCCCCTGCCCTGGAGGGATGTCTGCTGAGCTTGCGTAATAGCCCAGCAGGACTCCCTGGGAAGGCAACCACTTCTTTGGTCACGGCAAGAAAAGACAGACCCACAATCCCTTAGGAGACCCTATGCAGATCCTTTGTAACCCATTGGCCTTTACCCTATAAAAGCTTGCCCTCTGCCCCTATGAGACAGAGCTCTCGTCCCTGGCTTTCCCCTTCACCGCAGTACGGACCCACAATAAAGCTACCTTCCGTGCGGAACCAGCCACACGAGCCTCTTGTCTCTCTCTGGTCTGGCTTGGCCTGGCGGCTGCCCTGCAGAGCTGAGCTGAAATCACGAGCTGATAATCACTAAAGAGCTGACAGCCTCTGCAAGGGCCCTCCTAGCTAGCAGCTGAGGGAAGACACCGGGCCTCGGGAAGGCGATTCCTTTCAGGACCATCTCTCCAGACCGGTCACCTCTTCCTGGGTCAGAGCCGCTGACCGCTCACCAGCTGTAATACCTGACCATGTTGGGAGGGGAGTGGATAATTAGATAATCTTTAAGGTCCCTTCCAACCCAAACCATTCTATGATTCAGTTGTTGTAGAGACCATAAATCAGGTAACAAATTCACTGTGAAAGGTATAACTGTGACACCAGCTCCAAGGAGTTCTTCAGGAGTCCCACATGGAGTTAAATCTAATTTAAGTGGTTTTTGTGTCTTGTCAGAAACCATATGTTTGCAAGATACCGGGCTGCACAAAGCGCTACACAGACCCCAGCTCTCTCCGGAAACACGTGAAGACCGTGCATGGCCCGGAGGCACATGTCACCAAGAAGCAGCGGGGAGATATCCACCCAAGGCCTCCACCACCAAGAGACCCAGGCAGCCACTCTCAGACCTGGTCACCAGGCCATCAGACTCAGGGTGCAATTGGTGAGCAGAAGGACCTCAGCAACACTACCTCAAAGCGTGAAGAATGCCTCCAAGTGAAAGCAGTCAAGTCAGAAAAACCAATGGTATGCAATACACCATGCCACTCCCTTTGTCCTTTTTCTTCTGGCAACCGATTAGTAATCCCTTTATGAAATGCTCAAGTCTGTAAACTCTAGCTCACAAGGTTTGGTTTTGTGAGGTTTTCTTCTATGTTTACATTGTAAAATGTTTCTAAAGCCTAAGAAATAGCAAATAAAAAGATTCCATCTAGTCTGTGCAATATGGAATAAGTGCAGTGCTGGCAACTGTCACAATAATTGTTTCTCTTATAAAGCTGCATCTTCTGGAATAAGCATAGTATAAGAAAATCAGAGTTTTCATTTAAAAAAAACCCCACATTTTTTCCACACTCCTGTTTCCAGAAGAAAGATGGTGAATCTGAATCTTGCAGGCTGAAAGCCAGAACAAGAAAAAAACCTAACCAAACCACAACAAGTCCAAATGATTAAAATGATGATATTGATGATGATCATTTTTGGAGAACCTCGGAAAGTAATCAGATTTTAGGGGCTTGAGGCTTTTGGGTCATGGATCAAACTGAAGCAGGATGAATTGACTTTCTTAAACAGCAGATGGACATCTTTTAATAACATATCATCTCTGTTGTGAGATGACCTCTTATGTTTATCTGATACTTACTCAAGTTTACCTAATCCAAGTTTAACTAAATCAAGTTGAGTTAAGAGTCTGCAGGTCTTTTCTTTGGTTTACCTTAACGTATTGCATTAAACTGTTGAAAGGACTGTATTCCATTTTTTGAGATGCTGTCTTAAATACACAAGTTCTTTATTTGCCTGAATTTCATGTGCCATCTGCCCTCTTCACAAGGGTTAAGTCAAAGGCAGTCACTCCATCCTCTTCCCCATCTGGGTCTATGATTCATCTGTATCCAGCCCTTGGGGACTACAAATATGAGCTCTCCAAATTCTGCTCATACTGTTAATCATGCTGCAATTCAAAGTGATTACTCACTGAAATACGAGTTACTACTATGTTGTGCCTAAGGCTTATGCTCAAACTGTTCAGTATTAATACTGAATTCAAAAACTTCCAAGGGCTCAGAGTAAACTCCTGCTGAAGTCTAAAGGAGGTCCTCTGCCCCCTTTGGTGATAACTACCTTAGTTTGCATAGGAAGAAAACCTCTTTTGCTTTGCTAGGTAAATGTGTAGCATTATTAAGGCATGTTGAACAGAGTTTTAACATGAAAATTTGTGGAAGAAGGGTACTAATGCCTGTAGCTTACATAGTATTAAATATTTCTCACTGAAAATTATATTTTAAAAATAATTCTGTGTTTCTTGCTTTTCACTGCATGTATGAATGAAGATATATTTTCTGGTTTTCAACTAATCCAATGTCTTTTCTGTCTAATGCTCTTAAATGTCTTATTCTAACTTCCTAAGGACAGTGGGTAATAAGGTGAGGGCATTTTAACTTTTCTGCTGTTTTTCTTATTGCAACATTATGTTTTTATTTTAGTCTTCTGCCTGTTGTTCAGTCATTCCTTTATTTAGTAATGTGCAATCCATCCAGCGTATTCCCAGTTGTAATGTGTTGTGAGCATTTTGCAACACTTGACATGTGAAAAATCTGGCTTATATTGGTGAAGCATCTTCAGAAATGTCTTTGTACTTTCCCCTCTAGATGAGACATCCTTTTTTTTTTTTCTGTATTGCACATCTAGAAATATATGTTCTGTGTTCTGCATAATACAGTTCTTATTTCTGTACCCTACCTCACTGTGATCTTGACATGTGCTACAAGAACAGGCTTCTGATCACTATTACTCTTCTTCCATATGGCATAGAGCTATTGTCCAGAAGCACAAACTTTCTTCCGCATAATAACTGTTATTTCTATTCTTGTCACCAAATCTGCTCTGGCCAGGATTTGGAAATGACCTTGCTCAGTGTGGCCTCATAAATTCTAAGTATCATCATACAACTTAGAAATAATAAAATAGTTATTGCATCTCAAATGGACTCCTTAGGGGCATATGAAACTACAGTATTGCCATGAATCTGTGTCTTCATTCATTGATGTTTAAAGTGAGAGTCATCCCTGCCACTTCAGAAATTCTAGACAGTATTTTTCGGTAAAATATACATAAAGATTACAGAGTGGCAGAAAAAAAACAAAACAAAAAACCAAAACCACATCAGAAACCCTAAAAGTTAAATACTTACATGAAACTGTTCTTGGGAGCAAAATGATACTGCATACCCCACTGATTTGTGATCACACTGATAGAACCTTACAGTGAGATTTTAAGTCCAGAGACTTCTGTCTGTCTTCCTCTGTTTTGTCAGTTTGTCAATTTTCCCATTCTTTTGCAAGCACTTTATAAAAAGTAAATCAAGCCTGTGTTTCCCCACAGCAAGAGTTCTGCTAGAGCAGCAGGGAACACTCTCTTTTAAGAAAGAAGATGCTCTTGTGGCATGTTCATATCCCTGCAGATTAGCAGCCTGTATTGTCTACTTAAACTCCTGCACTTAAAATCTTAAATTCAAATGAAACAAAGGATGTGATTTAGTAGATCATCACCTTCTTGATTCAGGGCAGAGGTGGTATAAGTTAGGTATAAGGGGAGGTGTAAGTTAGACCTGAATGATGCCAGGGTCATGGGATGCTGATAATATGATACAGTATTTTTTGCACTGATGCTTTGTTCCTGTTTTATTACGTGCCAGCATTTCAGGCCAACCACTGCTTGTAACAATGAGCCTTAAGCCTGGAAAATGCTTACATTCTTTAGCCACAAGTCCAATTTAAAAACCCCAAATTCCAATGTTGTTGGAGTCTTGTTTGGTTGGTTGTTTGTTTGCAAGCCTAGCAGTGTAAACTAATACCTTGTAACATGACTGAATTCTAGTTTGGTTTTTCTGAGCTGCAGCTTCAGTTGGGAACAGCACATGAGCAAAGTAGGGTATCCATCCATACGTGCTCACAAATGGCTTGAAGTGATAGAAGTAACTATGGGAATAACTCGGATAAGTGTCTTATGGAGATATATTGTATACCATCAGCAAGATGTGAAAGGCGATTTTAGTCTTGTGGTTTACAATGCCATTCGCTAGTTAAAATCAATATCCAGAAAGCCTCTTTATGAACGATCACTTTTCTGTACCTATATCTTTGGCTCCATTTAGACCTTCATTTAGCGCGAGTGCTCCGGTTAACATTGTTTGCTTAATCCTCACATTCTTTTGTCTCTTACTTCCCTCCAACAGACATCTCAGCCAAGCCCTGGTGGTCAGTCTACATGCAGCAGCGAACAGTCCCCCATCAGCAACTATTCCAACAATGGGATCGAGCTTACTCTGACCGGTGGTGGTAGTGTAGGAGACCTCAGTGTCATCGATGAAACCCCAATCATGGACTCTACCATTTCCACAGCCACCACAGCACTTGGCTTACAGGCCAGGAGGAATATAACAGGGACCAAATGGATGGAGCAAGTGAAATTAGAAAGGTTGAAACAAGTTAATGGAATGCTTCCAAGACTGAACCCCGTTCCACCTTCCAAAGCCCCGACCTTGCCGCCTCTCATAGGAAATGGTGAGATATACGTAACAGGAGTGATAACACTTTTTGTCCTTAATCTTGTTGCTTACTAGCTCAATTTTTCAACTCTTGCAGGAGTTGCACAGCTTAGGAAACTCAGCAGCTGTGAAGTGATTTGTAAATTGATCACTTTCAGTTTATTCCCTCATTGCAAGTCCTACTACCCACCCTCTGAGAACTCTGATAGTTCTGTGTTTTATAGAACAGGGTCTAACAAGGGAGCTGTGAATCACAATTTAAATATTTCTTACAGTTAAAGGTTTTGACCCAAGATCATCATAATTCTGTCCCATTTTGAGGAAAAGCAGAAGAAAGAAATACCTGTGAGTTTATTGTATGGAAGTCTTTCTGTTGAGGCCTTTGCAAGGCACCCTTCGCAGAAATGCTTTGGGCTTCCCTTTAAATAACCTGTTCCCACACATAGAAGAAATCATATGTACAGATGCTACTGCTGCAAAGGCTGATATCCATGAATGGAAGCAACGCGAGGTAGAACTTTGAAGATCCCTGGTTGTTTTCCTCCAAAGAGCTGCTCATGACCAAAACAGATGTTGCTGCCACCCCTACTTTGCCTACAGCATGCCTGTAGGTTTCTGTGTTCCACCCAGCAGTGACAGGTTTTCTGAGACCCATTCAATCAAAAGAAACTATGTAAAATTAAGAAATTTATCCTGTTTACTTAAAACCAAAACAAAACAAGGAAACCAGCAAAGATGTTTTGCAGTTGTTAGGAGTTATTTCAAGAATATTTCAAGAAGTCTTAGAAATGACCTTGAATAGCCTCCAATTTGTATATTTTGCCATTCCATGCAAATGCCTGTTCAATTATATTTTGCCTATAAAAAGCTCCCTTACGAATGTGTCCTCCTGGCACATCAGCCAGCATAGCTGCACTGCAGGCTGGAGCACTGCACCACCTGATGACAATTTGTGGCTATGGGCTATAAATTTTCTGCTGGGATTCACACTGAAATGTTACCCTTGAGTCTCTGAATTAGATTTTAACCTAAGGACACAGTTTTTATCCCCACTTCTTTCAAGAAAGAGCACTGCTATGATTGGCTGTGATGACGTTCTTCCTCTATACCCCACTTACTTCTTTACTGTGTGTTTTCCACACCAGTTTCTGGATAATACCTATTTGTCTAACTGTGAATTTTACCTGCAGGTACCCAGTCAAACAGCAGCTGCAGTGTCGGAGGATCCATGACTATTCTGCCAAACAGGAATGAACTCTCAAGTACGGACATCACTGTGTTGAACATGCTGAACAGGAGGGACAGCAATACTAGTACAATCAGTTCAGCCTACCTGAGCAGCCGCAGGTCCTCTGGAATCTCTCCTTGCTTCTCCAGCCGGAGGTCCAGTGATGCCTCCCAGGCAGAGGGCAGACCACAGAACGTGAGCGTTGCAGACTCCTACGACCCCATCTCGACAGATGCTTCCCGGCGCTCCAGTGAAGCGAGCCAGTGTGATGACCTACCAAGCCTTCTCAGCCTCACCCCGGCCCAGCAATACAGGCTGAAAGCTAAATATGCAGCAGCTACTGGTGGACCCCCGCCAACTCCACTGCCTAACATGGAGAGGATGAGCCTCAAGACAAGGATGGCACTCTTGGGTGACTGCAGGGAGTCAGGAGTATCTCCACTGCCTCCAGTGAATGCCCCTCGAAGATGTAGTGATGGTGGGGCAAATGGTTACAGCAGGAGGCATTTTCTGTCTCATGAAACTTTAGGAAATGGGACGAGGAGAGCCAGTGATCCAGTTAGAATGGCCTCCGACAACCTCTCTGTTCCGAGAGTCCAGCGTTTCAACAGTCTTAATAGCTTTAACCCTCCTGCTTTGCCTCCATCCATGGAAAAGCGCAACCTTGTTCTTCAGAACTACACCCGTTCTGAGGGTGGCGTCTTCCGCGGCTTCAGCTCCCCCTGTCCTCCAAGCATCAGCGAGAACATTGCCCTGGAGGCTGCTGCAATGGAAGCAGGTGGCAGTCTGAATGATGAGGATCTCCTGCCAGATGACGTGGTCCAGTATCTGAATTCCCAGAACCAGGGCATGTACGACCACTTGTTGAACAATGTCCTAGACAGCAACAAAATGCACCACAGCTCAGTTTCAGGAAACAACAACCCCAGCAACTTTGACCAAGCCCCTCCACCGAGCAGTCAGCAGGCAGGTCCCGAGGCAAATAAGAGCGACTTGCCTATTCAGTGGAATGAAGTAAGCTCTGGAAGTTCTGACTTATCTCCTTCAAAGCTGAAATGTAGTCAGCGGTCAGCAGTGCAGCAGGCTCGGGCCTTCAGACTGTATAACAATATGATGGTTCAGCAGCAGAATCTGGAGAGAAGCAACATGGCCCAGCAGAATGGCTATCAGAACCTGGCAGAGAACAACACTTCCTACAATTTACAGCAAAACATGGCTCTTGGCAGCGGAGCTGGGAATTCTTTCAGCATGCAGTCCAACAAGCCTTACAGTGAAAGCATGGGCAGGCAAGCAATGATGTCTGGGGTGACAGACAATTCCTGTGGCATGGCAGTGCAAGGGCAGAAGCTGAGAATCAGCAACATGCCAGTGAATGGGAACCAGCAAAATTTCAGCCATCCCATGGCATCCAGCGATCAAACCACCAGTATGGCAAATGGGATGCAGAACAGGAATATGATGGAACAGCAATATTTGCAAAGCCAACCAGTTGGAGATGGCGTTCATTACCAGGGAGTCAATCAATCTGGTCAAATGATGCTAGGGCAGGTTAGTCCTACCTCACAAAGCAGCCTCTATCAAGGGCTGCAGTGTTGTCCACTCGTGTCTCACACCATTGGTAGCCAGCCTTCAGGTTTGTCAGTGGCCAAAAGTTACCAGTCATGCTCTAATTACAGCAGCAACAGACGGCAAAATGTGTTGAGAAACAACCTGTCCCAACAGCAAAGACACGTAGGTGATGGCAACCAGACGTACAGGGTAAACACCATTAAGATGGAAATGCAAGGTCAATCACAGCAGTTCTGCTCTAACATGCAGAATTACTCTGGTCAGTTATATGACCAATCCATGGGCTTTAGCCACCAAGCTATGAAAACAGGTTCTTTCTTTGGTTCGGAAGCCAACTGCCTGCTGCAGGGGACTGCAACTGAAAACTCATCCGAGCTTCTTTCTCCGGGGGCTAACCAAGTGTCAAGCACAGTTGACAGCATTGACAGCAACAGTCTAGAGGGTGTGCAGATAGATTTTGATGCTATCATAGATGATGGGGACCATGTCAGCTTAATTTCGGGAGCCTTGAGCCCAAGTATCATACAAAATGCCTCCCGCAATTCCTCACGCCTCACCACTCCCCGAGCATCTCTTACATTCCCAGCTATGCCTGTAAGCACAACCAACATGGCTATTGGGGACATGAGCTCTTTGTTGACCTCACTTGCAGAAGAAAGCAAGTTTCTTGCTGTTATGCAATAGACATGAAAAACAAAAAACACTTAGGAGATAACAGATGGAAAAAAAAAAGACTCATATTTTTTAGTTGTGTATGTATTTTAGCAATCTCATCTCACCTAAATGGGATGTGTTTCAAGTATATTCCTTTTATGGAATAAGGACTCTGAAAACCCTAAAGTGTTCTAGGGAGAAACTGTCTTCCATTTCAGTTTTGAATCAGTATTGCTACACCCATTCCCTGCCTTTCTCTCTTTCCTCTCTCTCTCACTCGTTTTGAATGTCTGTATGCTTTCTTTTTTTTTCTTTTGTTTTTTAATTGTAAACCAATGTAAACGTGTGAAGTGCATGGGTTTTTTTGTTTTGTTTTGGGGTTTTTTTGTAAAAAAGGCCTGATGAAATGACTGGGGATTTTCTGTTACTCAAACGAAGCTAGACCTTGTAAAACTGTTGCAACTTTTCCCCTTGAACCTATAACCAGGCACAATGTGAAGTGAGCATACAGAGATGAAATCCTCTCTGGATGCACTGGACACATCACACTGAGGTGGAAGACCAGTTTAGAAATGCACTGCCATGGTACCCCTGGGCTGCAGTTTCAGAGACCTGGAGCACAAAAAGTTGGGAGGTTCAAGCAAATAAGAAATGTGAAAACCATCAGCCCTTTGATCTCTAGCAGAAGCTTTTTTCTACACACCCAGAGAGATAGCTGTCACTGCTTTGAATAATGATACTGAGATTGTGTAATGTTCAACCTATTTCAGAGGAAGGAGAGGACCAGAAAGCTGCTTGTAGTCCAACTCTCATCTTTTGCAATATTTGGTATTCTGGTTTTCAGCCTTCTTTTTAAAATGGCTGGATAGCAAAATTATGGGCATATGTAGTGACTTGGGTAGACTATAATCTTCCCATTGCACACCCCCTTTGTGGAGATACAATCAGGGTCTTATGAAGTATTTCATACAATGAAATAACAAAATAGCAGTATTTCATACTGGGGAATTCTTTTTTTTAATGAAAATTGTTGAGGTGTAATTTGCTGAGCCACTGGTTCTTATTTGCTGGAAGAACTGTGTGTACATCCCCTATAGCCAAGACAGCTCCATGGATACATACAGCTTCAAAAGCATCATGGGCATGACATGTAAAAGTAGAAAATGAATGGCTGGCCCAGTTCTCAGACTAGCCAAATAAATCAAAGCAGTTGCAAGCAATCTGCTAATCTTAAATGTTTTTCCACTGTGCCCAGGCTTTACAAAATTGAGATTTAAACTGCCATTAAAAATAGCAAAGAAATAAGGAGAACAGCAAGTATTCATAGATCACAGAATATTCTGATCTGGAATTATTATCAGGTCCAACTCTTCAGTGAATGGCCTGTATGAGGATCAAACCCACAACTTTGATGCTATTAGCACCATGCTCTAACCAACTGAGTTGTCTGGTAACTCATCAAAGCTCAGAGAGACCAACCCAGCGTCTTTCTCTCTCTCTCTTGGTGACACCACGTGCCTTCAATTTCAAAGCAAACCAGTGGGTCAATGCCCAGGCTCAGTTACACCCGCAAAAATTGAAACGAATGCACTGTGATCATGAAGCTACTCACTGGTGGAGGTGAATGGCATTTTGTTCTGTAAGCACTGGCTTGTTTTTGGCTCTGCTGGGCTCCATGTCTGCATCCCTAAACACACAGTGCTCCTGGATGAACAGGCTGGTGTGGGGAACAATCACAAGACCACGGTTTAAGTTCACCCACTCCTAGAAGCTGCATGGAGTTCCAGCCCTTGCAGACTTCTCAGTTAAATCCCAGTAGTGAAGTCCTACTACGGGATGTAAATTGTGCAGGCACTTACAGTCATGGATTTGATGTCTGTAAGGAGCTGGTGTTATAGTAGACATATAGTGAGAAGAGAGAGTATGGTCAGTTTTGAAACAGAGATAAACTTTAGCCCAGTCAAAATCAGAAGGTGACCTCTGTAGGCTAGAAAGCCATAGCATTTTTTTCCATTGTAAAGCAAAAGGTGAAATACCAGCTGATTCAGGACACGACGTTTGAGGAAATGTGTAGGAATGGAACCTCAGTAAAGCCGTCAGATAACATTAACAGCTGTTAGAGGATGGAGCTATAAATCAGTAGGAAAACATCATAGGAATCTGGTGCAGGGGCCATATTTGGGCTTATCACAGCACATACCAAAAGATTTGTACTGTGAGCTGGAATGTCAGAAATCAAAACAAATGCAAATATCCTACACCTTTTATCATGATCTAGCTCCTGTCTTTCTCTGTATCTTTAGCCAGCATTTCTTTCTTCCCCTCTCCCATGCACACATATTTGCTCATCCTGTGCTTTGCCATTTGCCAGTTCCTCTCCCAGCCTCCCTGCCCCTGACCAGCTATTACAGCCTGCCTGCAGTGGTCCCTGGGCTGCACGGCCAGTTGGGCACAGCTCATCATGGCAAAGAACTGGTTTGCTGTGGCAGTGGGAGGAAGCTGCTCCCTGTTGCCCTCATTGCCCAAAGGCCCTGTAGAGACCTGCTGCCTGTACACAACCATCGTCCCTGCCCTGCTGCTGGGACAAGAAGGGATGCATCCCGCTGGGCAGGTCCCCAGGGGCAGGGATGCTCCAGGGGCCAATGCTGTGCATTGCAGCGCTGGGATACAGCTCACAGCCCTGAAGAGAAGCAGCACTATAGGCATGAGGAAAGACTGTGCTGGACATGTTTCAGATAATAAACAGCCAATAACTGGCTGTTTATTAAAGCCATCAATTACATGTTTATAAACAACTTCAGCAGGGAGACTTATGACCAGCCTGGGAGTAGGTGGCTTGGGAGAGAAGTCTTTTATTGTTATGGAGCCAATACATTAACATACCCCAACCATCCTCAACTATTTTTTAAACTCAATTTTCCAGTTCATAATTGTATCTGCTGGTGCAATTGATGCTGGGAAGCTATTAACAGATGTGATGCATCAGAGCTTAGAGGGAGCCATTTATATTGCTCTGGGCTAAAAGGGACTGTTGGAGTAGCTAATTTGCCTTCCTGGATTTGACAAACCTTAGTCACTCACTTATCCTTGTCTTGGGCCAAAAGTGTGTCTTGGCAGAAACCACATGCTCAAGAAAGGCATCCCATTTGATTTGGCAAAGCTGAAGAATCAGAAACTCCACTGTGTCTTCAGGGAGTTTGTTCAAATGATTTATCATTTTCATATTAAGTGTATGTGCCACTTATGTTCATGTGTCACTTTTCAGTTTCTAGTGTTTTCTCACGCTTTTCTGTTCTGTACTAAAGAGCCTGTTTTTTGGTACCTGTGAAGGTAGCAATACATCATAGCCCAGCTATCTTGGGTTTTGGTTCTGTTTTGATGAGGTAGACTGGTCTCTCTGAGCATGGCACTGTTACACTGGACACCAGCTTTCACTTGTCAACCTCCTCACCATATGGCAGTCTGGGGAAAGTCCCATCAACACTGGTGGGATGTGTTTACTAGCACCCCTCTACTCTTCCTCTTCAGTTACAGAGTCAAAGCTTGCTTTTGTGTATCTGGCACATCAGCTGATTTTTGCATAGCTGTTGGAAACCCACTGCTCACCCGAGAGTAGAAGAAAATGCACAAAATATCATGAATGTTCTATTTTTAAAGCATTGCAACCTAAGCCTAAATCACCATTTCTTCTAATGGCCCTTTGAGAGTCTTCCATGTTTGTTACTGTTGGCCTTGGACACGTCAGTAACACCCAGCCTGCCTGAAGTGTGAGTGTTTCTCCAGGCAGTTTTACTTTCCACAAAGTGGAAGTTGTCAGTGAAGAGTTTATCTGTCAGTTAAACCCAGGTAAAGGAAAGGTGTGTTTGCAGGGAAGTCAGTGGGCTTCCACATGGGCTTTGCTGGGGAGTACAATGGTCCCACACATCCACATGGCAGATGATGTTATTCTCTCCTTGGAGAATGGCCCCAAATGGTACGTGCATCAAGATGCTGGCTGGCTGCTCATTTCAGTCACTGCTTCTCCCACCCCTCAGTGAGATTGCTGGTTGGCTCACCCACATCTGTCCTGCAATGGCTTGTCCCCCTGAACAGCAGTGTTTATATTCTTGCAGTGTATGTGCCTTATTTTGCGTTGACTCTGTAAAAGAGAGGGACCAGGATGTGTTGCCAAATTTTCCTGATGAGGCTGTACTTGCCATTCAGCTAATAGCACATACCACTGTTAATAGGGTCTGAAATGTCTTGTAAACCTCTGGTATTCACGTGTTATTGTCCTTGGGTTGGTGGAATGTCTCCTATGGAACAGTTACTGTTGTCAGTCCTGCAGATGTAAGATAAAAATGTGTTGCTTTTTTTTTTTTCAATTTTTAAATTTTTTTTTATAAAGCTTGTAATCCTTTAAAAAAAAAAAAAAGAGAATGTGTAAATACATTTATGTACGGTAGGAATAGTGTTCAGCTGTAACAGACCTTAGTGGTCTTCATTTGATAAACCTGCAGTTATGATCTGATGTTTCTCAAGCCTTAGGTTGATCTGAAGGGTCTGTAGCACTGTGTACATATGAACTGTACTTCTGCTTGCAGAACCACTTAGCTTTTTTGTAACAAAGAAAAAAACTGTTTCTTACAATGTCAATAAAAACAAAAGCCTTTGTACTTAAGTTCTTAGCTTTCAGCTTCTGAAGTATCTCCTTGGGGGAGGGAGTTATTTTTTCATATGTCTGAAAAGCCTGGTTGCAATCAGCGCTTGTATCGCTTCCACTCAGAGCTGTTTTCTGCTCCCCAGACTGTTGCTTCACTCCATTCACAGTTTAAATACAGATGGGAAAACAAAACAGGGTGTTTACCTTCTCTCTGAAGAAAAATGGCTGACGGGTGTCGGGTGGAAAAAAAAAATGAAAATGCAGTGTCACACAGATAAAAGTGTTTGAAAGGAGGAGAGAGGCTGACCTGGTTAACGCTGCTGAAGGAGCAGTCGGTTCAGAGGCCAAAGCCAAGGTGTGCTAAACTCTGGGCTATTCTATGGGGGCTGTGTTTCTATCCCTTGCTTGCCAGGGGTGTCTCACAAAGGCTTGCCCACCCATGAAGAAGCATGGCAAGGAGGAAGAGAAGTTCCCCTGGCTGGATTAATCTGTAGATGTCCACTCAAGTGGGTTACAGTGTGATCTGCAAAGAACTAGATGCAGTTATCTTCAAAGCTGTAATGAGTGCTCCTGTTGAGTACAGTTGTTATGGATGATGTCAAGTTAGTGGTGGCAAACAGTATAGAAAATATTGTCATGCTGCTTGGTCTTAAGGTGTGTGAGCTGTTCTCATTTCAAAGCCTTTTGTTTCCATTGCTGGTACCTTGGCAAGACCCAGACCACTCTGTTGAGCTGTCAGTGCTCAGCTTCTGCCTTAGTCCTTCCTCAGCCAAAGTAAGTGAGCCATTTCCCACGCAGAGGGAGGTAACTTTGCATTGTTATTTGCTCATGTTAACTTCTTTTTTTTGTGTGTCCTGTTTTGTTGGGTTTTGTTGTTCACCCTTCAGCTGTTATTAAGCTTTTGTCATTTGGCACAGGCCTTAAGGTTGAGGAGGGACAAAGGGTAGAATGGAGAGCTAAAGCCTAAAGCATACCCATCTGAGAAGCCAGTGAGGCAGGAGAGCCCTGGGAGTGGCCTGATAGGAATGAAGGAGACCCTGCAGTTTGAAAGGGAGGTTGATGGTGGCCATGGTGCCTTAGCTTATGTACTGCAATCCAAAATTCTCCCAAAGTTTGGCAGTGCTTCAGCATCGGCTCACTTTGGGGGGTGGGTATGTGTGGCAGTGGTTTCCCCACAACTTCAGCCAACAGGAGGTCAGCAGCAGGGATGGAACAAGCCTCAGACAAAGACATGATGGACCAGCACAGAAGCGAGTAGGCCTGTGGGGACTGGGGAGTCAGTAGCAGGATCCATGCTGACCACAGATCATGGCTGTCAGGGGCTTAGAGCTGATCGAGGCATTTCTGAGCCTTACCAGCCGCCTGCAAGTAGTGGGAGGTAAAGGACTCCCACTTCTTACATACTAACGCAATGAAGTCCTGCACCCATGCACACCTGCAGAGCATTGTGCTAAACAAGTGTCAGTAGTGTTGCACATCTGCTGCCGTAAGGGAGCCCACACACCTGGACTGACAGCCCCTCTCTCTGCTCTGTGCACCAAACTTGCACCACTACCTCTACCTTTAACCAACCGCTGCATGCTCATCTTCCAGCTGGATCTCCTCCACCAGCTGGATCTACTTCAGGATGAGTGTCAAGAGGGCAGGGGATGCCAAAGGGGCCCCCTGTCCTGTTCAGCACCTTGGTTCGCTGTGTTGAGTGTGCAGATGAAGGTGCTGCCAGGTAGTGTGAGGTCAGGCAGCAAGGTTACAGCATCTCCAGAGCTGAGCACTGCTAGGGAAGGCCTGGGCTCCAGGTCGTATTCCTGGTCCTCCAGCCTGAACGTGGGATTGGGCTGATGAAAAACTATGCTCAAAGCTGCAGCCAGAGACAGGAGGACCTGTGTTGCCATGTGGTCAAGCTCAATATAATGCCAAGTTCTCAGGAAAACAAAAAATAGCGGGGCAGTTGTGGTTTGTACCATTCAAAATCAGCAGATGCTGTTGACCTTTAGTCTGTGCTTTAGTGCCAAGGCTGTAAATGAATTAATTTAATTCATTAATTTGGTCTCTTACTTCAGAAGGGCATGTACCCGGGAGAGAACTGTAGTTTGCAAAGCCTGAAAAAAATACAACAGAGATATACAGCATCAATCAGCAAGGGGGGAAGAAACTCCCCACGGTCCCCCAGTACCCTAAACGGGTGGCATGACATTACTACACTCAAACCCAAAGATGGGTAACACAAAAATCACCAATAATGCTACGGCCTGGCCTGCCGTGGTTGGGGATGAAGCAGGGGAAGAGCAGACAGCGTGGGCCCACAGTGCTGATGGAGTTACTGGGCTGGCTGGGTGTAAGTGATGGCACTGTAGGGCAGCCCAATGTAATTTTTTTCCTTTCCCAGTTTTTGTGGGCTCGACTGTGTAATCTTCAAGCTGCTTTTTCAAAGAGAGGGTAATGGGAAGGAGACGACTTGTTCTCTTCAGGCTGAAACACAAGCTATTTGTGTTAGGAACATGGCTTTGTTATATGATTAGTGCAATGGGAGCCCCTAGGCACCACTTCCCAGTACAAACAACTAGTATTAATAACTCATGTTAAAATTGCCTGCTATTTAATAACCTGGGCCTCTTTCCACCCCGAGAAGCACATAACTGCTTTGTGTTCCCACCATCTCCACCCGTTCTTCCCTCACTGGCTTTGGACTCTCCCTGTGCATTTCCCAGGAAAAAAAGGAGCAGGTTTGGGCAAGGAAGAAGGAAGAACTGATGGTGTTTGACAGGAATCCCTGCATCCCATGTCTGTGTACCTCCTTGCCCACCCCCCCGCTGTCATGGGGTACTGCTCCTGCATCTGATGTGAGGCTGCTCATTGCTGCCATGTCTTGCAGTCTTGGTCCCCTGTTTTCACCCGTGTTCTGGGGATGGAGTGACCTATTTCATGCCTTGCCAAGGAAGCAGCCGCCCTCCCTCTGAGCTGCCCCAGCTGGCTGAGACGTGATAGACCAACACTGTTACTCATGGGTGGGAGGCCCATGTGAGTCACGCTTCCCTTCGCCCCACACGCGGGGTGGCTGTGGCAGGAGAGCGGGGAGCAGAGAGCGGGACTGCACCCCGCGCATGGCCACGCACGGCAGAGGCACAGTTGGGCCCAGGCGGGAGCGAGAAGCAGTGGGTAGATCAGATGGTGATGAACCATAAACAGGATCGTTTCCCATGGGCTGGCTGAGCTGCTCCAGCCTTTGCCAGCAGCACTAGGATGGTTGTCAGGTCTGCGAGGCGGTCTCTAAGCCACCCTGCTCTGCAGAAAAACATTACTAATGTTCCCACGACCGGAGCAAGAGAGAAGAGACAAATAACTTGGACAGCAACATGAAACAGTGGCAAAAATCTGAAAGACAGAGGAGGAGAAAGGAAAAAAAGAAGAGGGTGGAAAGCTCTATAATGACTGAAAGAGCCCCAGATGGATACGAACAGAGAAAAGGCTAGAGACAGAAATAGTAGCACTAATGAGCTGAGCTGAACGACCCCACTCCTGCTGTACCTGAGCATCCTTCGCTGTCCTCAGAGCCCTGATACTGCCAGCCCTGGGAGAGGAGGAGTGGGAGCAGGAAGCTGCTCAGACCTGGATGAACAGAAGCAATTAAGTTCCTATAGCAACGCTTCATAAAAAATCCCAAAGCAGAGGCACCTATAGGGCTGGGTAGAAAAAGGGTTGTGGCTCCAGGCAGCATCCCCCAAGGGAGAACCATGAGAAATGTGTGCTTCCTCATCCTGAGCATGGTTCCTACTGCACCTTTGCTGCTTGAAGACTTCCTGTTTCCATATATGAGCAGCCAGCCCTCCCAAGACATAGGAAAAGTTCACTTTGCCTATTTTGCCTTGAGGCCATTTTGTTTTGAAGACCTACAGCACATCTCACAGTGCCAAGGAATTGTGACAATGTTTTCACTAGCAAATTTTTTTATCTGGACGGCTTTTCTGGGAAAAGGCAGATATATCTCATCCCTGTCATTGCTGACCACTTCAGCCTCCAGTCTTTACTGAAAAGCCTCCAGCTTTCAGTAAACTCCTTCAGCTTTGTCTGTGGGACCCCATGGCATAGCATTGCTTAAATATGGCTTTTTGGATGGAGCTTCAAAGAAGAAAAAATGGTCTGCATCATCCTGCTTCAGAAGATGAACTTGAGCTCTCATCAGAAGTTTACAGATGTAAAAGAGGGCTAAAAACCCCCAAGTGATACCTTCTGTGAAAACAGTCATCAGGCACTGAATCCTTAGAGTTGTGTAGTTCAGTGGCAAAGGTCCCAGTGCCCATGGTGAGGCTGGGGGGTGGTGCAGCAGAAGCCAAGGGCTGCAGGGCTGCAGGGCTGCAGTAAGTGGCAAAGTGTGCTGCAGCATGTGTGGGCACTGGGTTTGTTCCCTTCCAGAAGCAGTAAATCAAGCTGCTCTTTGCAGCCATCCAGGGAGAAGCAGCGTGGTTGGTCCCCCAAAGGGCTGCTGTCTCTTCTTCAGATCACCTTTGGAGCAGGCAAGCTGCTGATCCAGCTGGCAAGAGCTCTCCATTGGACACCATTACTAGGACACACCATGCCATGCTTAGCTTTTGTGGTAGGGAATTCAAACAATTCATGTCACTTTGAAGTTTGTGGTGCGGTGTCCCAGTCCAGGCCCACGATGTGGCCTCACTGCAGGCTGGCACAGAGTGAGCAAGCCCAGTGGCACAGCTCCTACACCTGCCCTGTATCCAGTCCTTTCCTTGTCTTGGATGCCTCTCCCTGCCCTTTCCTCCTTTTCTCAAGGCTGGGCTGTAGCATAGGGGAAAACCAAGAATACTGCATGCTATTTTTTCCTCTCCTTGGCTGGTCCCTTGGAGATTGCTGCTGTTTTCTCCCAATTACAGAAAATGCTTGAAGCTGTGCAGAGGCTTAGTCACACAGCCAGGGAGGCAGCAGTGCCTTTCTTAGCTCTGTGGAGTGCAGTCTTGAACCACTGTAGCACTTCTTGCTTACCCTTGTGCCCTGAGACATCTTAGGTTTCAATCTTAGGTTTCAACTGCTCTTCACCTGAGCTCTGCTTGGCATGGGCAGCTGGAAAATGCTGGGCTCCAGTTTAGCTGGAGCATTAGCAGAGAAAGGGAAAGCTGGAGCACCAGCCAACAAAATGTTATAGGGAATCCTCTTGCCCTCATCTCTGCTGATGCCGAGGCTAGGGCCTGGCTTTCCTGTTTGAAACAGGTGTGGGGGCTGGGGTCGCCTGCTGCAGGGTCGGCTCTGCCTTTAGCAGCTTCCATAGTTTCAGCAGCTTGTGTGCCAAGCTTTGCTTAGAAGCTCTGGTGCAAAGAGCCCCATTCTGCAGAAAGCCCACGAGAATACAAAATCCCCTAGGACTTTTCATTGTGGAGGAGAAGCTGGTCAAAACCAAAATCAACAGTCCTGAAGCAAATAGTGCAGGCTTTGATCTACTCAGTTAAATATGAGCCCTGGTGAACTGGATCCTCCTCTCTTTGTGCATATTCTCAGACAAAGTATTTTTCTTCAAGAGAACAGGCTGCAGACTGGCAGGCTTTCTCTTCTGTCCTACACCAGATGATGAGTTTTATGACAACATTGTCCTGGCTTAAGTCATCCCATGCTTGGCTGGTCTTGTGCTAAACTTAAAAATGGAGAGCCTCAAAACCCCAAATGTTGTTTCCGGCGTGCCCTAGATAGCGGCATTGCTTAGATTTGCTGGTGCCACTGTGTTTGCTGAGCATAAGTATTTGGTCAGTCTTTTAACTGGTAAGTGCTGGTCCACTGCAATGAAAACATCAGATTTAGAGGAAGAAAAACAAAGGAAAAAGACAGCATTTAGTAATTTTAGAGACACCACATGCACTCAGCAAAAGTGGAACCAGCCCCGTTTCAGACTGGGAGTGTCCTTGAAAGCTGTAGCCATACATGAGCACTTCAGGGCTGGCTCTAGGGCCAGCTCTTCCTCCTCTGCCCAGGGACCATTTCATATGTTTTGCAATACAGCAGGGCTCCAAAAAGCACATCTGAAGCCCTCAGGAGTTGAGCACCACCGCTGCTCACCACTGGTACAAGGAAAGCTGGACCTTGGTGCCTGGCTTTTAGGTCCTTCCCCAGGTAGCACAGCTGGGATAGGGAGCTGACCTGTGCCACCCTGACCCTGGGTCTGGAAAACCCCAACTCCAGCTTAGGTCAGGGGAGGAACAAAGGAAAATCCTTCCTGAAAGGCAAACAGATGGCAAAAGTGAAACAATGAACCAGTTGCTTACAAGGAAAACCCCCCAGCTGCTGTGTGGGTGGTGTGGGAGCACAGCCCCATGACTGCTGGGAAGTTGGGGCCCTTCTGGACAGCTGTGGGAGCCAGGGGCATTGCAGTGATGGTGTCCAAGGAGCACATGTCCTGCACAGCCTGGCCTGCCCAACCAGTTGCCATCCCTGCGAGTTAAAGGCAGCAGAGTTCTGGGATACCTGTGCAGAACCCATGTAGGAAGCAGCCACAGGATTTGACAGCAGGAGGGAAGGGGTTCACCTTGCCCCGTCCTTCCACCCAGGAGTGGGGCTGGGTACCTGGCTTGCACTGCAGTACTGCTTATTGTGCTGTCACATCTTGTTCAGTCTCCCACACCTCCTTGGCTCCATCACTTTGGCTTTCTAGCTTCTAATAATCCTCTTCCAGTATTTGATGCTTACCTCCGAGGACTCAGCAGTGACACTGTCTGCCCTGGATGTGTGTTTTCCCCTGGGCCACAGCTCACATGGTTGGAAGCAGCAGGGCAGGAACCATATTTATGCCTGAGGTCCCGATGCTGTATCAGCAGTCCAGTGCTGCCACACCGTGGGAATCATGGCTCATGTGTCGGACTGGCCTGGCTGCAGAGATATCCCACTTTGGGCATGCCACTCCATCCACTGGCTCTGCTGGGACCACTGTACCCCTATGAAGGGAGATTCTTAATTGACTGACAGGCTGTAATGCACAGTAGTGATGAGCTTCTTGCCCCCACCCTGGACTGGCTTCTGGTCTGCAGCCAAGACATAGAGCCATCACCTGTTGAGGCTTCAGTCATGTTCCTAGGGCTGAGACCTCTCCAGCTTCCACCACCACTTTCCTGCCTTCCTTTTTGGATGGTCAAACACCAGGTAGAGTAAATCCCACTGAAGCATGGAAAAAGGTGGTGTAGAAGTCTGGCTGAGGAACACGTGTGTCATTTTGCCCTGCCATCACCCTTCCTCCTTGGAAGCATCCAAACAAGTGAATGAGGCATACCAAGAAAGCCCCCTGCTGCCTTTCAGTAGCAGGAACAGCAGTGACTCTGCCTCAAAGATGAATTTGGCAGCCATGTAAAAGATTTTTGCATATGCTCTAAACAGTACTTGGATGGCAAGTAAGGACAAACACAGCTTTGCCCTCGGAAGCAAACTATCTGATGTGGCTGCTGGTGCAGGTAATTAATAGCAACTGCTTTATGTAAAGCAGCAGGAGGGTCAGTCCATTTTCCACAGCTCCTAAACTGACCCCGTGGTGGTACTGCCATTGGGACAGAGGGCCCATGGCTAGAGCACCAGCACTGCTCACAGCAATGCCCACAGCACAATCTGCAGCCTCTTGCTGAGCTGCCCAGTGCTGCCCTCAAAGAAAAACCACCAGCCATGGCCAGCTAAGCTTGGGAAGGCTGATGGGCCAGCAGCCCAAAGCAGTGTGGAGTTTTCCATGGTCAGTTATTGTGCTGGCATGGCCAGAAGCTGCTATTATTAGATGGCATATGAATCACCCACACACGACTGGAATTAGCAGCCTCAGCCCGAGCCGAGCTGGGCACTTATTGGAAAAGGCTCATTTAAGCCCAGCCAAGAGACAAAAGTGGACAGGGCTCAGAGAAATCACTTGCCCAATGCCCACTTCAGCCCTGGCTGCCACCTCTACCAGCTGAGAAGGAAGCACCAGCTCTGGGGGTCTCCCATGGCCCTGATGGCCAGGGGAAAGGAAGGATCAAAGATCCCTGTTCATGCACTGCCAACCCCATGCAAAATATAGCAAGAGAAGAAAAACTATGGGGGATACAATCTTAAATCATGATCTGATGGGGTTGGTTAAAAGGTCACAGTCTGACGAAATGTACAGGTGCAGGGCTTACAGCTGCCGTGCCTGTGCCTCAGCCTGGTCTGCTGCAAAGCGACATCAATGCGCAACACAAACAGATGCTGAGCAGGGTAACAGGGCTCTGTGGCTATAGGGCCCAAACTGGCAGATTACTGGGAACTCACTGGGTGCAGAGCAAAAGAAAGAAAAGAGGGAGCTGGAAACATATTTATGTTTCTGGATGGGAAAACACTGACGCCCTTGGATTCCTGTTTTGACTCATTTAAGCCTGGAACTGCAATAAGACAGCCCAGTAAGTAACATACCTTGTAAGAATTGCAGCTGCTAAAGTTTCCCTTCAGTGTCATCACTAGTCATTTTCCCCATGTTGTTCCTCATTTACTCTTTTGCAAATGAGATAAAGTCCGGTCTCCATGTTCTCTTGTACGGTTGTGAATCAAATGCATCAGCAATGAAGTTCAATCACCAGAGCTGTGCTGTGAGCTTGCTTCACCCTGAGCTTTTCCTGCCAAAATTAAAATAACATACCATGTCATCTTTTCACAGGACATGAAATAGAATTTCATATGCATTGCAAAGTCACACCAAGGCACATTGTGAAGAGTGGTGGAGTGAGTATACACCATTTCTTATAGCCTAACAAAGGAGCTTTTATTTAATAATGAACTATTACAGCACAGTACAAAGATTTGCTTTGTTCAGTGACTAGAAATTGTTTGCAGATTTTTCCAGCCACGGGGAGCTGACAGTTCACTTAGGAAATCAATTCTTAAAGCTAGAGTGCCCACATGCCTGTTTGGCTCTTGGAGCACTGCAAGCCCAGAGCTGCACAGGGTCCAGTCCAGCTCCCTTTTTCCATGCACTGAAATAGTGAAACATTTTTGGATATATTTCTTGGTGGAGAAGGCAAATCCATGGTTTCAGCTGTTTCTCCCTCATCACCCTCAGGGAAGCTTAAAGCTTCTAATCCATACTACTGAGAGCAAGGGATGAGAGGATGAACCTGAGAGCAAAATTGTAGGAGCTGGTTGCTTCAATGTGAGGCAAACACACCATACAGGTGCCACAGAGGGCTCAACTGTGTGTGGGGTGGATTCTTAGCTCTCTGAAGCAAAAAATAAAAATATCCATGTCCTGGTAGAGATGATAGTTAGAAAACAAGGTGTACAAGGACTGGGGTGATGCACTACAGTGAGGAAGAGTTTCCACCCAAGCAGAGCTAGGCACTGTCAGAAAAGAACTGGGATTTTCTCCCCTTCCAATCTTTTCCTCTACTTCTATTGATAGGCATTAGGACCAATGCAGCCATGGGGTGCAGGCACACAGGATCTCTGGGAAACCCATCCCATGCATTAGCATCTCTGGTGAGGGAGGTGATGATCTGGGACAGCTTGTTTTGATCCTGGAGCAGGTCAGATTGTGCCTCTTGGCTCAAACACACAAGTCACACAGCCAGGGAGTTAATGAATGAGAAGAAAAGATAGCTCTTTGTCCCAGAGAGGGATTGTGGCTGGTGGGAGGGAACAGGAACCGGCATTCACCCAGGGCTGTACCGGCAGCCACTCCACCATGAGGGTAATGCAATTACCAGGCTATTTTCTCATCATGTACCTTTAACCATTTTATTTTTACCCAGTGAGCCTCTTGTAGAAGGGTGAAGGAGCAGGAACAGGAGTGTGCTTGGCCCTTTAACTCCAAGTGAGGGCACTTAATGAACATACTTCTCCTTCCTTACCAGCCAGCTTTCCCAGAAGTATCAGAGCACAGAGGAAGGAGCTGCCTTGATACCAAATCCTTTGGCAGGTTTAAAGGCACCAGAACGACAGTTCTGCCTGTCAGCTAAAGATATCTGAAAAGTCGCAGCACAAATTATCCATGAGCATCTTGCTGAGACTGAGGAGCCTAAGTCCTGAGTTCAGGAGACGTACTAAATTCTCTAACATCAGCTTCTGAAGACTTCCCCTCTTTAGGTCTTTCGAAAGAACATAATGTGCAAGTGCAGGTATATACATATACACACATGTTCATTTGTTTGTCTATTTTTAAGCAAATTAACTCACTTTTCTGCTTTTTTCCTGGGAGGGAAACTAAAATCCCCTAGGGCGCCAGCCCCCCTCTGTAGCCAACAAACTGCAGCAGGGAGTTGGAAACTTGGCATTTGGCCCATGCATTAGCTGCAGGTTAGTGCTGAGCAGAACCAGTTGCAGTAGATCTGAACAGCCTCATGCCTCCTCCGCGCTTTACTTTGTTCTGCCAGGCTCCGCCATAATTTCTGCACATCACCTCTGGTAAATGCAAAACCAGTGTTAGTAAATAGGTTTGTTGCACATTGGGATGCAGTGGTAAGGAACTTCACAAATGCAGCTCCCCATGGCATCACTTAAGCTTCTGTTTATCTTTCAATCGTGCAAAAAGAAAAGAATGGGAGGGGGAATCGACTCGAAGTAGCTTCATCTAACCATTTATTCACCTTGTGTGCAGGCCTCACACTCTTACTCATGGGTTACAGCCATGGGGGCACATAAGATCTTCAGGGTCCTCAGCACAAATCCCTCAAGAGAGGAGCTGGTTCATGACATACTCAAAAGCATTCTTGTTTCATTACTTTTCTCTTCAGATAACAACATAACTTCATTGCTGCTTCTGGCTATCTCTACACTTCCTTTCCCTATGTGTCCCTGAAGCACACATTGCATTGGAAATGCTCCTGTTTTGACAGACAGCTCAGCACGAAACCAGGCGGCCAGGAAAAGGACACGGCAGAGCTGAGCCAGACTCCCCTGGTGCTCTACAGGGATCTGAAGATGGGCCTGCTGTACTGAAGTCTGGAAAGGACAGCTGGGAAGGAAAGCGGGGCTGGGAGTGGGGAAGTAACTGGTCACACAGCAAGTTGCAGTGGGGTCAGGAGGGCAGTAACTTTTTCCTGCAAACAGAAAAGCAGAGGTGCCTCATCTGGCTCAAAATAAACATAGTCTTGGCACTAGGGCAACATCCCACGGTAAGTTTTATAGGCATTTTTCTTAGGCCATTTCTTCTCCAGCACTGCGCTCCTTGCATCCTTTCACACAGTGAAATAAGCTGTGGGTGAGACAATTTACCCCACTCTGCTGTGGTTACTCAGCATTTGCTGGCAATGCCCTCATCGCAGCTTGGCCCTTTGGTCCCAGATCAAATAATTGATAAAGGATAAGCTTTCTCTAACTTACAGACCTACACATGGCCCCTTCATTGCAGCTCCTTTTAAAAGCAAAGAGAAATGGGCATGATTTGCCTGACCTGTTCTAGACACTGAAATGAGGAGGGATGACTCATAGCTGTGCCTATGCTTCCCTACATTCTCCCCCATAAAGGGAGTCTAATGTGACTAGCTTAGATGGAGGCATCTATGTTCAGTCAGATGAATCCCACCCAAAGTGACTGCAGCTGCTGGAGGAATGTGAGCTTTCCCAAAATCACTTCTCTTCCTTCCCCATAGTTTTGGGGCAGAGAGAATTATTTCAGCTTATGAGTCCTTGAAGGATTCCTTGGAATTTACACACAATCTGCTCAGAAGGATGTGTGTCTTCTTGCATCAGGCCTGAATACAGTTCAGCAGACTGTGGAGGTTCCAGGCAACAGGGCACTCAGAGGGCAATGCAACACTGGCGTTATCACGCACTCTGCTAGCAGGCAGCCTTAAAATGGAAAAAGCAAAGACAGTAACAGAAGGAGCATCCAAGACATCTCCTGGGTTTGGACAGCTACTAAGTTGGCCACATCCCAAGAGAAACAACTTCTGCTTTGTCCCCTGGCTCCTACCCTTACCTCCGCCTTCCTCTTTTCCTTCTGCTTTCTTCAGTCATCTCCCTCCTGAATATAAACTTTTGGGAGGCTTATTTCCTTGCACCTGTTTCTGCTGTGATGTAACTGTGGTAATAACCACTGTTGGACATGTTTCTTGGTTTGGGGTTGGTTTTTTTTTTGGTTTTGTTTTTTATTTTGTTTTTGGTTTTGTTTTTTGGGGGGTTTTTTTTGTGCGTTTTATTGCATTATGGTTATATTTAGAAATGGGCTCAGACCAGAGCTGTGCAAGAGGCACACTCCCATGGTTTGGGAAGATCTGAAGCAAGAGTCAGATCCCTTCAGCTCAGCTGGCCTTCCTCTTACTAAAGTACAGATCCAAAACCCAAGGTCAAGCTGGAGAAGTTCAAATACAGGTTGCAGTGCAAACTCTGTAGGTGAGCCCAGTCTGTAGTTGTAGTGGGATAAAGAAATGTGAAAAGACTTAAATTCTACCTTAGCATGTGCTTTCTGCACTCCTTGATGGAAAGAAAGCAATTAAGGAAGGCTGGGAAAGCCAACTGCTGCCTTGCCTTCCAGAAGCAGCAAATAAGACAACAGAGAGATAAAAGTTAATGTCAGTAATAATGGTGATGATGATGATGATGATGACATAGGACTTCTGTCCCTAGGTGCCCTTAATCTCTCTCCATGTATTTTAAGATCTCATGACCTTTATTTGCAGAAGAAACTGCATACTTGGACCTGTTGTTTGATATGACCTGATGCTTTCTACAAAATCATGTTTTGACCCCCAGCTCTCACGGTTCAAATCGAGCCTGTTGTGAACAACTGGCAAGAGCTCCCGTGCTGCTCAGGGCAGTCAGCAGTGTCAGCACTGAGCCAGAAGGCTTCAGACAGACCAAGACACCCCAGTTCTCTGAAAGCAAAGCTGCTTGGTGCCACATAAAAAAACTAGAAAAGACCAAAGCAGAGAACTGGCTCATGCAATGTTACCAAGGAATTTTCAATTCTGAGGCAGGGCAATGCTCAGCAAATCCTCACAGAAGTGGCAGCCACAGACAGGGCCATAGGCAGGTCCCAAGGGGACAGAGATATGCTGCATCATCTCACAACTCCAAAGCATTTACCCACATCTATGTCCGGTGCTTCCAGAGACACCCAACAATGCACTACCTGTGGCCCAAACCCTGAAAGCTGGTGGTTGGGCACCATCACTGTCTCAGTGCAGAGCTGCATCAATGAGCAAATTGAGGGAAATGTAGATTTTTTTTTTTTCACCACCCTGACAGAAAGGAACTGGAATAAGAACTGAGAGGTAATAATTTCAGTCGAATTTTACACACTCATTCTGGAGAGTTTCTGAGTTTCTGTCCTGCGGTGGACTCAGGCATGTCTGTAAAGGAAACCCCCTGAGGTGATTTTACCATCTCCTGCCTGTTCAGCATTACCCACCATTAGGATGGACGGTTTCACGTCTCAGCTGAATTAGAGTCACTTCAGTGGACCCTTATTGCACTGCTGTGATCCAGCATTACAAAGACATAACAAACCTTGCCTTAGAAAAGTTGTCTGGATCGCACACTTTAACCCTAATAAAGGCTTTTATATTCCCAGCCTCTTTCCACAGCATTCCAGTGACCATGCAGGAATTCCCAGCCACTATATCAGTGGTCCTCCACAATGTTTCCTCTTTCTCACTGAGGTGTGGACACAGTGAGACCACCTGGTGCTGCAGCCCAGGGATGCTCCTGCCAATGTTTCTGCCATCCCCAAGTCCTATTATTTGCTTCTAGGTTCCCAGAGTCAGCTGAGGCCTCTTAGCCCCATTGAACCAGTGGCTATAGTGCAGGCAGTTACCACAATGACCCCATAATCCTGTTTTCCAAGCGGAGTCTCCTCTACTGTAGGTACAGCCTAAACTCTTTGTTCCCAGATGTATTACTTTTCATTTAGCTAAATTAAAACACATTTTCTTGGATTGTGACCATTCAGCCAGCAATTCCGATCCCTCTGTAACTGTAAACTATCCTTGCCATTATTTACTGGGCTGCAGGTGGACAGACTGAAACACTAGCTCTGCACAGGCTGCCCCCATTCAGCTCAGTGAGCTGTTGATGCTGTACAATAGTGACAACCATTTTGGTGTCCGGGGAGAAGATTATTTCATGACTGACTCTTTCAGCTGAAATATTCAGCTCTTCTGAGATTTGGGAGCACATTTGGGATTGCTGAAGGAGCAGCATGTTTTTCTCCACAGCCTGTCTCATCATTGAATGATAACCTCTCATTGCCTCCCTCTCTTCATTTCCTTTGTATATGGAAAATCACAGATAAGAAAGAGAGAGAGAAGGAAAACAGATTTACTTCATTAATTTATGCTCCGAGTCATGCAATGACAGAGCCACTGAACTGACATCAGCCCCTTTCCTGTCCACCCCACCACAGCTGAATCCTGCCCCAAGCCATGTAATGTGGCCAAATAGAGAAACTGTGGCATAGGAAAGATGAAAAATCTAATTGTCACCCTCCATGCTAATGCACACAAACTGCTGCAATGAGGTTTCCTTTACAGCTCCTGGTACAATGTAGGAAGGTAGAGGTCTGGAAGACCTCTCCATAGCAATTCTAATGCTTTAAAGCAGTTACACAGAAATTACATACATTTATTGGATAAATACTTTTTTTTTAATCCTCTCTATGTCCACAACATATCTGACAACAGGATAAGTATTCTTTCCATGCAACTCCAGTAAGGTCAACAAACTTATCCTAGGAATGAGTTTAATGACATTTGCATCAGAAATACCCTGCAAAACCATTACTGCTAACAGCTCTGTCTCAGTGTGCAGGCGCACCAGCTCCTTCACCCTCCCAGTGCCGCATAGCCTGAATATCAGATATCTGAAAAGATGACATGGCTTTTCAGCTCTTCTCCTGGGCTATGGCACAGAGAAGCCATACAGATCAGGCAATCAAACAATACTAAGTGATCTACCAGGGGTCAGATCCTGTTCCTGTAGGATGAGCTAGCAGGTCAGGGAACTCGCCCTCTGTTTGTGACAGAACATTAAGCTATTTCCCAGGAAAATCATCCTCCTATGACTACATCTAAACAGTAGCACTAGCAGGAAACATACAGCCTTACAGAGCAGGCTTTAAACAGTCCACACTGCATTCGCTCAGCCAGAGATGCATCCCAGCCGTGGCATGTGGCTCACCACCTAGGCTCTTATCCCTCCGTTTACTGAATCAGAGGCTGGTGGCGTCACAGCACACGCTGCAGAGGCCAACAGGCCACACACACATACCTTTCTTGTGCACGTTGCCTAAATCCCATTGATCAATGACTTCCTGCATGGTCACTGGAATGCTGTGGGAAGAGGCACATAAAATTCCCTGTTCTCATTTAGTCCTCCTGTCAAAGCTAGAGAAGTCCTGGCCCAGCTTCAGCTACATATGAACATATGAAATGTATCAGCTGAGGCTGAACAGAATAGGAACCTATGGCCAGTCCGGATATTGCTGCTATTTCACTGGGAAGGTTTACTTCCGAAGCCAGTGTGGATGATTCATTGAAGAGTCCAGGTGCTCAGGCCCTTGCCAGGTACTATGGCAAAGGGGGCCAAAGCCAGGCTAAAGGTAAATCACTATAAATCCACTACCTATAGGCTTAACTTGCCCATGGTTAAAGCACCACAAGAACAATGAGAAGCACAATTCATTTTGCAGCATTTGCACTTTTGTCTTCTTTTCATGGCTCCATCTTGGGCATTCGTGATGAAGTAACCAGAGAACTGCATGAAGAGGGAAGCCCTATCTTACAAGGTACTTCCAGGTTTTGGTATCTGACTTGATTTTAAAAAAGAATCGAAAACAAAAACATTCTCATGCTTCTAATGGGAGCCTGATTAAAAACAACAATGGAACAATTATAAGTTACTGGTTCCTTCAGTTCTATGGAATCAACTTGAAACACTTTAAGACAAGACAAACCCAAGACAAGACAGACGGTTAATGCCTTCAGAAAATCAGGTTCTCTATAAGACACACGTCTGAGAGAACAGAAGAGACACAAAACACATTACTTACCAAAAAATTCAGCCCTCACTAGAAACATACAATTTTGAGAGATGGCTGATGAAACTTTCACAGACACAGCCTCCACAAGAAACATACAGTTTCTTGTTTCCCTTTCTAGACAGTTTTTAAGTTGGGTTTTCCTATTCACATCAAGCACTGTTTGCATGGAAACAACTGCAGGGAACTGCTAATTAGTAAAAGAAAAGAACAACAGTAATTTTTGTTGTTACTTTAAAGTACAAATAATGAGAGAAATGCCCATGTAGGTCTAAAAATCAGTAAAATACTTGATTATGCTATTCTTAAACAAAGCATGTATTTGGTTTTTTTCACTTAAAAGCTTATGCAATTAAGTCATAGTTTTATTTGATTAGAAATATTTGTTAAAAGATAAATGCAATATAAACTCTTATTCTCAACTGTATTAATTTCATTGTATGAATCTCAAATTGGGCATAAAAAAATGAACGAAGCTGATCTGATAATTAACTCAAAGAATGAACAATTTCTTTCAAATGCCTACATAGGAATTCTGCAAGTTGGTATAGCTGGCAAGGGGAAATGAGATAAAAAATGACATTAGGCTGGCTGAAAAACTTCCAACACCAGGTTGTTGTAATCTCATCAGGAATGGAAGAAGCAATAAGACAAATGTGTTCTGCGTGTCACCACCTTCTAGGGACTCAGACCAGAAAATCTTGAACTTGAGTGACTGCACAGAGAAAACCCAAGAAGAAATACAGGGAGCTCTCATGACCACTTGGCCAAGGAAAAGGAAGATTGATTTACTCCTTCAGCAGTTGGGGTTTTTTTATGCAGGAAAGAAAAAAAATGTATTGGTTGTTACACGTGACTTGAGTTTGAAATATTTTCGAGGTTCTATTGATACCACTGAGAAACAGCCTAGAGTTTCTAAAACTAGCAGATAATACTTACACAGCAATAACATACAGAAGATGACTTTATTGTGGACCTCATTTAGGCCAGTTGTGTCAGGACCATTCATTGTGATGTGATTACAGTCTCTATGGGCAAGGAGAAATTTGCAAGTAGTGATTAATATACCCAGCTGTTGTATCAAAAAGATTTCCAAAAGTTCCTGTAAACTACATTCAAATTAATTAGGATGAAAAATCTAAATAGAAAAAAAAAAGAATGAAAATTGTGCAGGCATAATAAAAATAAAAGAGAAAGAGTTAATCCTCCTCCCTCCACAATTAAGCTAAAAAACTAATTCAAATTCATCAGCAACTGGAAACTACTAACTAAATCAGTAACAAAAAAGGAGGAAAAAGTAAAGAATATTGATGACATTGTGAAATGCAGAAATGCAGTAAGGGAAGCCGCGAGCCTTGATGGAAATGGTGCTCCAATATCCAGACTTTCTATATTTAGGTAAAACAAAAAACTTAAAAATATGTTAAGAATAAAAATTATATTAGCAAAACTGGCAAAATTGATGCAGAAAAGGCTGAAATAGTTACCTATTACTTCAGTATTGGAAATGAGTGGCAAGGAAATTATTTTATATGCAAAGGCAAATTATCTACCAGTCCATTAAGAAATAAATAACTATTAAAATTCAGCAGCATCTTCTGCCTGAGAGCTGTGCCAGAAGGGTCTCAAGAGACATCCTGCACAGGGCTCTGCTTCAGAAACACCACGTAATACCCGGTTGGGCTGTAGGTAAGTGGAAAGGTCAATATACCTCTCCTCTGGGCTGGGAGTGGGAGGTGGAATGGAGCAGAAGGCGGGGGCAGGGGACAAACAGGGCACTGCAGCCTTGCTCTCTGGCCCTGGAGTGCTGGCTGCAGCTGCAAGGCATGACTGCCAAAGGAGTGTTAAAAACCTGCCAAAAGCCACAGAATAAATGGCAAAACTGCATCTAAGTGAGACACTTTGGGAGGGCGGTTTATTCATGCAATCACAAAGAAGATTCAGAGGCGTCTCGATTTCTGAATGAAGGACAGAAACAGTCCCCACTAAATCTTTCTCCATCAAGCAGAGAAAGCCATCTCAACAGTTCGAGCAGGAGAACTCAAACCTGACCAAATGGAGAGCTGGCACCAAGTGTTAAGAATGAGGGCGAATAAATTACTTAAAGAAGTTGCGGATGTCTCTGTTTCTTGGTGTTTTCATTGGCTTCAGCAAGGAGAGGTTTCTCACCACCAACTGCGGTCAGCAAAGTCATTCAGCCAGTCTCTCTAGCCTCTCCCTGGTCCATGGAGAAAGATAAAAACTCCTACAGGGGATGATTCAGTGCACCTAAATTCAGCATCTGCTTTGAAATGCCTTCTAGAGGAAAACATCTTCCCCCTGCCCTGCTTCCTACCCTCTGATTATCAATGGATCTTAGGGAGGCCAGGTGTGTGCCAGGTAAGCAATTGGATAGCACCAAACTTCTTTTTACTTTTGGGGAAAATCCTCTACAGGAAAATCAGTGCAACAGGCTCTTTTCAAAGGTCAGAATTCAGGCACTGGTGAAAATGATGCATGTGGACGTTTCTGAAGATCCAGCAAATGACCTATAAAATTCAGACCCTGAATAAAACACTTGCCCCAAACAGGTTACAATCCTCCCCCAACAGACTTGACTCTGTCGATAAAGTATTTGTTCAGTATTGCAGAGAATCAACTAGCTGGCTTTCACAGGTTACTTCCAGTTCGCAAATGGCTCATATCACAGAGAAAGTGAAAACTCATAAAACAATCAGTTCCTTCAGTAAACAGGCAAACCCACTCTTGCAAGCACTGAGGCAGGAAAACCTTTTGCAACAAAAATCTTGAGTTAGACAGAACAAGGTCTAATTGCATTTCTTCATATTCAAGTGATATAACCCCCCCTAGGCAGGGGGGTTGGACTAGATAATCTCCAGAGGTCCCTTCCAACCCCCCAAATTCTGTGATTCTGTGAGAAAATCTAGACTGTGGATTTGTCTGTGTTTTTCTTTGCTTTCAGGAGGGACATGAAGACACTTTTTCCTCTCTTATTTGCTCTCTGTGAGTAGTGGTTATTTTTCTCCATCCCTACAAACATCTATATTACTTCTTTTACAGCAGGTTTGCCAGACGCCTTTTAATTTATTACATCTGTCACCTGCTAAAGTGCTATTTATCAGCTGACATCTTCAAAACTGCATGATAGGAATGGGCTATCATCCATCACTGAATCTGGTGAAGAAGTCACAACTGTGCAGCTTTCCAGCTACCGGCTGCCCAGACAAAACTTTAAAACCTCAGCAGACCCACATGCACCATGAGCCACACTGAGGAGCCCCCGGGGGGAAGTATGGGCTGTGAGTCTCTGTGGCTCACAGTGCATGGAAGTGAGCCTAGATACTCATTCTCATAGATTGTCCCTTATGAACACTGCACATCGCAGGCAGGACGTGCCCATTTTATGTGTGCTGCTTGGAAAGGTGGCCCCACTCCTACTTTTCCTCCAGTCTACACTCACTGCTTGCAAATCTTTTTCTTGAGTTGCAGTTTAGTAGTATGAAGCTAGTCAAGGCTAAGGTCTTTGTCTCCATGCTAAAAATCTCAGTGATTTCACTCCTATCCATTTCTAAACTGATGCAGTTAAACTACTGAAACTCCAGTGGGAACACTTTGGCTGATTTTTGGTTAGCCCAACCAGATTCTCAGCTGATTAAAGCTACACTAAATTAAGCATAGTGCAAAACCATGCTAAGAGAATGCACTTGGAGCTTGCTTTTCTTCAGCTAAAGTGGTTTACTAGACTAGAGTTGTTCATTCATGGGGAAAAAAAAAGGCAACATATTCCTAAGTACATTCACATTGGAGAGCTGCAAAAACATTTTGTCTCTCAGTCTCTCATTAAGGGCCCCACATTGATTATTTATTTATTTCTAATTTAGCAACAGCAGTAACACAAATTGCCTCCTTGACCCGAGGTAGCTGCCAAATGTTTCGTTCAGAACCAATTTCAGTGCTACTGTAATCCCCTGAACTGGAGAGCTGGAGCAGAAGTAAAGCTGAGCCAACCTGAAACTGTAGCTGTGCAAATGGCGCCAATCTAATTAAGTTATGAAAAACTGTCCCTCTGGAGATGACTCTCCTGTAGCTCACAAGCAAAAGGTGGAGAACATGTGAATCTGGCCACAAGCCCCAACTGTTGACAACCCAACTTACAAAGCATCTGTACACATACCCTTTGGGAAGAAAGATAAGTGGTACTCTGGGGAACCACATAACTCTTTGTTCTGTACTTGTCCAGGCAAAGAGAAAATGTTTCATATTATGCTGAATACCATCTCAGATTCTGGCAGGATTACTTGTCAATATTATTACAGCCTCTTCAGTTACAGTGCTTTAGCAATAAAGTAGTTAGACTGGCTTTGAAATACAGAAATTCAGGCAATACAATCGCACTATGAAAGAGTGCTCATTAGCCTTTGGCTGACCTTGAAAAATTGCGTTTCTCTCCAATTCTTCCGCAAATTGCCTTTAAGGAGACCTCCTTATTTCTACCAAGTCACAAGGTTCAACTGTGTGACTCATGTTTTTTAGCCACTCTCTCACGATCAGAAGGCATGCTTGCTTTTTACACGCAGCCACAATTGCTACAAGGAGGATACATTAAAATGCTCCGACAGTCTTTTAATAGGGACATGTTCTTATTTATTTGGGATTTTTTTTTTCCAACCTCAAAAGTTTCATAATGAAACAGTTGTTCTTATAAAAAGTGTCACTCATCAACTCAAATTTTATGTCTAGGTCACTGTAAGGACTTTGTCAGATTGTGACCGGGCATGGTCGTAGCTGAGGAAGCTGAATTAAGTGTAATCGGATATGTCTGGGGGCATGAGCGGGCTCTCAGAGGGATGTGTTCTCTTGTTTGAGACAAATAGCATTGCCACAAGATCTGACTGTTGCTGGACATAGGTCACCAAATATGCTGAACCATTCGGTTGACCCATATCCTGAATCTATGCTGCTGCTAACAACAGCCCTTGCATCTTAATGAGAGATTCTCCAGCAAAACACTTGGACAAAGGAGGGGGGAGCTCAGTTCAAGGTGCATGTTGCCCCAATAAAGCACGTTTTGGTGCCTCCACAGTGAAGGTCTCAGATGTACTGTTTCCAGCAGAACTTGGCGTTGGTGGGCAACACCTGACATAATTACCTGCCTGCAGCAAGTCTGGAGCCAAATCTGCTCAGTCATTCTCTTCCTGTTGCACAGCAGATGATGGAGTGGAACAGTGCCAGACGTGGGGAAAGGCACCACCTGAAGGAACTGCAGCTTGGATGTCACGATTCACCCAAGGAAATGGAGCCTGTCTGAGGGGCCTGTCACAGCTGGACTAGAGCATGGTGACAGGCTGCTGTGCTACACCTGTAATGCCATGGCCACTGTGCTTTCGGACATCATCCTTGCTGAGCAGAGCCTTTGCACATTGGCATCCCGCTGCTCAGCTCTCCTCACGGGAGCACCGCTGCCAGCATTGCCCCAGGACCCCTTCCTTGCACCCCGGCGCCGCAGCAGCGTGTGCTGGTGGATGAAGCAGCCGCACAGGTCTAATTCCACCCAAAAGAGGGCAGTAGTGCTTACGGACACACGGACACAGTTAAGGCAGTAGTTTATCCTCTGCTCGACTTTCCCAACCAGCTGACAGAAACTCCCCAGTTCTTGGCACAGGCAGAGCAGTCCACAGAGCTCTGTCTTTCACACACTTAGTTAGCCTCTGCTCTCATTTCCTCCCTTTGACTCATTAGTTGTTTTACCATAATTTCTCTGGAAATACAATGAAAAAAATCACATGGATCCATCCATGCCAGTGCTGAGTGCCCCGTACCACGTGCCTCTGTGTTACCCCCATCTATGAGTTATTCAGCTGCCAGCCTGTACATGCCTTCTGCAGAAGCAGCTTCTCAGATGAACTGTGGCTTGGGTGTAGTCGGGAATGGAAAATTGGATACACCACAGTTTATGGCAATCAAGCAATGTTCAGAAGTTTGATGTCACAGGAAACCACTGATAATTGTGAATAATTCAGAGCAATTAAAAAAATACCCAGTATAACCAACTGGTTTTCTCCTATTGTAGCTGCTATGCTTTCAAGTAGCCTGTTTGTTCAATGCTTTCACTCTCACCTTTGACAGGTGTAATTTACAAAACAATATAACCAAACCCAATCACCTGCCATTTACACTTGTATTTACCACGCTCATCACTCAGCCACAGGGCTCTCTGGGTTTCCATGGTCGTAAGTGAACGCAGGTCACAGACTTGAAGTAGGGAGAGACATTTGCTTTGTTTCCCAGCATCAGAGAGTTTCTCAACCTGGCAACCTCTGCTGTGTTGAGGTTGTTCAGTTAACGCTGTTTTCTTGGCTCCCATGCTAAAAACACCAGACATACTAGCAGCAGCCAAGGTATTAACAACAAAAACAGCAGCAAAGACAATAGCTACACAAGTATAGCTCATGAGCTTAGCTTTGTTTAATGGTACAGGATCTGCACAGCCTCTGGAAGCTGGACCCAGAGCAAAAACCACAGCCAACTTTCCCTCCTCTACTGCTCCTGACAGTTGGGAATGACCCTGCTGCAGATCAGCGCAGCCTTTTACTCCTGGGTGAAATGAAACACAGCCCCAGCATGCTGTGGTGAACACAGGCCTGGAGGTGTGAGTTCTTACACTAAATATGTTTGGACAGAATGTGGTGTGGTAGCTTCAATGCAGCCTTTAAGCAGCTGGGCTGATGGCATCACACAGCAGTCCCACTGATGATGCACCTCCACATGACACTGTGTCCCCTCACCAGGGCTCCAAACAGGACAATGAATCTGCCACTGCCTGCACTGATAGACTGGGGTCTCTGTGCTGAGAAGAAAGTTCTCCTTCAAGATAAATCCTAAGACTGGCTTTCCTGGGTGTGAGAAGCCTGGTTAGAGGATGGGCCAAGCTGAAATGTATGTAACATGTATGAAATGGGTAACACCTGTGCAGCTTCATGTCTCTGTCTAGTGAGACAACCCTTTCAGAAGGGGTAGGAATGTCACCCCTTCACAGGTAACTGTCAGATGGTGTCCTGTAAGACTGTTTCTTGCACTGAAAGAAACCCATAGGGCAGGGTCAGGTCCTTAAATCACAGACATACCCACTCTGAAATGATCTGATTGTACCACATGCACAGATCTAGCTGCCTTAGTATGAGCATGAAGCACTCCTGGGGTACCTGGCAGGACCTCAGGCTTCAGGGACTGGGACATGCCCTCTGCTGGCACTCAGAAGGGTATTAGGTGACTAGGGCATTTAAACTGGGGCTGTATTCTTGCACTTGAGCTAGACTGTCATCTAAGTAAAGAGCAAAGTCTGTGACTTTTCCTGGACATAACCTCCTTTCCTGAGGCTGCCTGGATATACAGTCCTCTAAGTAAAACCCAAAAAACTTATGTCTCTTCAAGGAGAAAACCCTGCTTGCACCCTCAGAGCAAGCCCTACCACTCTTAGTAGTGCACGGTGCAGACAATTGAGCTAGTTCAACTGCTCACTAATCCATGGGAAAAGAGAAGTGTGACTCTTGAAAGAAGAGTCAGGTTATTAGTATCGCACCTGAGACAAGAAGTTCTGGTTCCCAATGGCTCTGTAGAACTCCCAGATTTGGAGCTGGAGTTAGCAACTGACACAAGCATTGCATGATGTTCATCTGCTCTCCAATGCCTGTACTAGTTGTTGGCACTTACCAGATAGCTGCAGGCAGAACTTCAGCTAGATCTGCAGCTTTAAAAGTGGCATAGGTAAAAACCTGTGTTTGCTTCTATTTCTGATTTTTAAGCATGCATGGTTAGATGTGCTTATTCTCCACTTCACTGCAGAGGTGATTGAATCAGGACAAGGACCCCCATAGGCAGTATGATGTAATATGGAAAATCTGTGCCTTTTTCTTCAGAGACAGAGAAAAAATTATTGCTATTGAATGTTAGGAGAAGATGAGCAATGTCAGTATTACCGCATTTGAAAAAATGCAAATATGAAATTCTTTCCCAGTGAATAGTAACAGTACCATGCTATGCAGAAATGCAGGGAATTAGGCAGTGTCATCCCATGTGATTTGTACATACTTAAGAGGGAATTAAATCCTTGTGAACCTATCCAGTTTTACAGATGTTGAGGCCTGATTTGGCTTGTTGATGTGCCAGTTTTACATGGAGGCAACTCCACTGAGACATGTGGAGTCATTAAACACTAACAGAAGAAAGCGGAGACTCAGATGCTGCCACCCTACTTGCCATGCCAAGAAACAGCAGGCATTTCCCAAACACTTCATCCATTGAGCAATAGCAGTGGCACTTACAAGGGCTTCTGTGATTGGCTTTGCGCATAGCCTTACCCTTGAGTCCACGGGGGACCACCTCCAGGAGTAAGAGGTCAGTAGTTTATCTAGACCTGTTCTGGTTTGGACCTCCTTGCAGTATTACAAGGAGGTCAACGTCTGCGTTCTGCCATTTGCACATCATCCCAGCTCGCAGGCTTTGTAAGGGTCCTTTGCTGTACCATTTGGCGCCCAGATTTCTCTTCCCTCTGAAATGACTCTCATATACTGCAACCACTTTAATGCTGGAGCTAATACAGCACCTTCTCTGCTGAAAGGCTCTGCTTCCAGTATCCTAATTGCAATATACCCCTTCGTAATCATTATCATCCCCATTGTGGGATTGCCTTTTCACCACGTGCTAGGCCATATGTTCTGGTTTACAGTGGTGCTACACCTCTGATCTTCCTCCTCATTTTTGCTGTCAAGAGAAAAGTCAAAGTCAAAGCAACATTCTTTACATAGGCCCTTCTGAATGTGTAGGGACTGGAGACATGAGGGCTATGAGCATCCCTCCTCTGTGTGTACAAGGATTGCTGCACCATGCACGAGAAGTCAGGCATTATGCTGGGTGCAAACCACCTTCAATGCCAAGAGCAGCCTTTGAGCAAATGGAAGTCTGAGCATCTACTTTGTGCCCCAGGCATAGAGGAAGGCGGAGCGGGCTACACTGGGATAGGAAAGCGGTCTGTGTCGTGATGCTGAGGGTTTTACACACCGACTGATGTTTACCTATGCAACTGCATTGGGTCTCCCCATGTCCTTGCACTTGATGAACTTTTAGAAAAAGAGTAGGTTGCATAAAAGGAGTAGGGATGCATAAAAAGCTAAGTGTGTGCACACTGCGAGGAGGATCCAGGCTTCACTCATGATTTATGCTGTTCCCAAGGAGCAATTTGGCAGCCTTGCAGCCATGCAGCATGGTGCCCATGCTAGCCCTTGTGAATGCAGCCTTGCAGTCTTTTCTTTTCTTGGCCTTGGAATCAAGCCATGGGTGCTGGGAGAAAATATTGGGTTTCCTCTTTGTTGTTTTGATATTTTCCTACGAACCCACCCAACTCCGCAACATTGCAAAATGAAGGCATTGCCGATTTTTATTTTTTGTGTCCTGCTGAGGGGAGGGACAGAAAGAGCTGGGTGAGGTTAAACAATGGAAATTAGAGTGGAATGAAGGAGTATGTAAAACAAGAAGGTTGAGTTTATGGAAAGCAGGACCAGGCTTGGGAGAGAACAGCCCTTTTAAGTGGTAAGACATTGTCTTATAGCTGTGCTATGAATGCACCAAGTACCAACTCAGTAGACAGAGAAAGAACAGACAGGTATAGAGTTGCTAACAGAACTTTTCTAAGTTGCTATTCAACCTCAGGAACAAACCAGGTGACTTCACCTTTAGCGAAAAGCACTAAATACACGTGGGCATATGTGTAAATTGAATTGCCAAAAAAAAAAGTAGAAAAGCAACCCTTGGATTAAAAATGACAGCATAATCACACCAGGTAGTCCTAGGGAGTCTGGCAAACTCTGCAACTGCTTTGAGTTACTCTTGTCCTCAGCAGTTCAGTGTGTGGTCCTTGGCTGGGACGGCTGTGCCACTGATCTCAGTGCTGCCAGGCCTCCGGCTCACTTGCCTGTTCTCCCCTGTTGTGCTCTGTTTCATTATAATGGAGTAATATGGAGTAGTGGTTGAAGTTCAGCTAAAAAGAAAATCAGAAGCTTCAATGTTTGACAGCTCTGCCTGGGATGGACCAGCAGGGTCTGATTTTTGGGAGGTGATCAGTACCTTGTCTTTATGAATTTTGTGCATGAAGAGCTTCTGGGAATCTCATAAGATTGCTATGTCCTTCTTCACCACCAAAATCCATTTTAAAACACAGCACTCATTTTCATGTTTTCATAACGCCTCATATGCAGGCATGTGATTAGACCTAATTAATGCTTGTAATCAATGAATGCTTAATTGCTTCCCGTGAAAAATGCTGGAGAAATGCAGAGCACTACTTGATTGAATACTCTTTCATTGGCTAATGGATCACTCTGTTACTCTTTTAGATTCTGCTTAAGCAGGCAAAATATCTGTGCTGGTGTAAAACAATCCTGCATTGATCTCTCCAGCCAAGTGGGGTCTTTCCAGTAATTAGAAGGGTGGTGACAGGAGCAGACTTAGCCGTCTGGAGGACAAGGGGGACTGGAAATAGTTTGGGGATTTTTTGTTGTTGTTTTTATTTTCTTGGGTTTTGGGTCGGTTTTTTGGCGGGGTTTTTTGCTTGTTTTTGGGGTTTTTGTTGTTGTTGTTTTTTTTTAATTTGAAAGCTATGCAGCAAATAGCAAGAAGAAGAGTGGTTAGGTCTTTTGACTTTAAGCTGTAAAAATATCATTTAACATTCTCTGATAAGCCTCTTGATTTAAACAGAGAAGCAATTTCTGCTCCCTGGGAGTTCCATTTGAGTGAGTCTGGCCCCAAAACTTCACAGGCTCAAATCTCTGGAACCAAATTCCAGGAAACATTCATATGTGGATGATGCATCTGTAACACATACAAAGGGGAGAGTGGAAACATTTGGCAACTAGGAGCTGAAATAATTTACAACTCCAGCTGGTACTTCTCTTTTTTCAGGTGAAATGTCTTGAGGGGAGGAGGAGAACCTGTCAGTGGCATGTTTTGCACTATGTCTTGCCTTTTCTTCATATTTAGGCTTTCCCCCATGAACTATTCAAATGAGGCCAGTTTCATGAGCACAAAGAACCAGCACTAGTTTGGTCTGCTCTCCAACACCCTGCACAAAGCTTCCAAGGAGCATTGTCACTGTGCTTTTCTGGATTCACACCAGTCTGCATGAGAGCAAACTGTGAGTAAGTCTCTCTGTGGGCTCTAGGGACCACATAGATGTGGGTCCTAATGCCTGACCTGATTGTGTCTTTCTGGATACTGCCGGAACAGAACCATTTATCTAATGCTAAGCATCCAGAGGGCATAGATCACAGCAGATTTTGGGAAGGAACAGAGGACCACAGGGATTCCCCTGCACCCTGCAGGCTCACTTCCACTGTGATGATGTTGCTGATGTTCCATGTAGATCAGTAGTGAAACTTTTCCATAGAAAGAAGAGGGCATTTAAAAAAGCAACAGGCATGAAAGCTATGAGAAACTGATTTCCAGTTGCCTTATACTGCCAAATGAGCTCTGTGGCATATCAGCACCCAGCACTTGTTTGCAAGGCTGAGTACCTACAGGAGCAACAGCATCAGCACATATAAATCTTGGATTGCAAGTGAGGTTTCCACAATCCAGCCCATTGTCTCTTTAACTTTATGGTCTGTTCAGATGCTCAGGCTTGTGCTCCAACATAAATACACTGACTGAATTTCCCTCCCCCTACAGTACTCCTCTTGAGCTCTAGAAGATTATAGGAAATAGATAAAAAACTGCTTGTTTCTTTGACAAATGCAAGGCTTAAAGACCACCCTCTGCTCTTGAGCAAAATCAGCTTATCTTTACCCCAAAAAATGCTTTTACTAAATATGAGCAATCATTTGTGTGTGGCCTGCATGAGAGCTCAATTCATCTTATTAGAAGTTATCCTTTGAGGAGCTTTAAAAGGAAATGCATTGTTCTTAATTATTCTTATCTCAACAGCTGTATAATTCCTGGGTTTGATTAAAAAAAAAAAAAAGAATATGCAAAGAAAGATTATACTGAAAGCTGAAAATGGGTATGAACCCAGATTGCAGAGTTGAAACTCAGCTCTTAGTCTGTGCTAAACTGTCTTCCTCTTTTCCTTCAAGAAGGTGTGTGTGTCCTTTCTCTTCTTTTAAAATTAAAACAAGAAACTGCTGAAAACAACAAAAAATCTCAGGAGAATAGGTTTCAGCTCTCTTTCTGTTTTTAAACTTGTGCTAATAATGTTTTTTGTTGTATCAGAAAATGGTAAACAAGATTGGTTACAATTTAAGGAATTAAAGATTAAGGAAACACTCCTGTGTCATCCTTGCACCCTAAGATATCCTGAAAATTTTTGTAAATGATTCCATCAGAAAGGCCCAAACTCAGTAATTCTTTTCCATTCAGTGAAAATTAAAAAAAAAACAAAAAAAAAAAAAAATCAAAGCAAATTGAGATTTGGGTGAAATTTACTACCATGCTAAAAAGCTGCTTTATGTTGGTTAAATGTTTGCACAAAAAGTGACATTTGCTGTGATGCTGTACGGTTGTCACAAGCTGCTAACCACTTTGAAGTGGAGCAGCACATAATGGATAGAATTCTCTACAGGGTCCAGTGCCAGAGTTTCAAGTGCCTGGCATCTCGCATTTGGTCCAGATTCTCTGAAGTGGTCAGCATCCAGCAGCTTCTATTGTGACAATAAGTGGAAGATGTTTTGCAAAAGGGCTTAGCTACCAAGCTGCTGAATTCTTCTGAAAAATCTGGTCCAGGATGGTATTGAAGGCAGTTTCATCTGGTTTGATTGAACCAGCTGTTGAATAAGAGTGGATTCCTTGAACTTCTTATTATAACATATCTCTGCTGTAAAATGCTGACCCCTCTCCAACAACCAGGTAGTTGGTGTATCCTGCTTCCAACTGGTACCATTTTATGATCCTAAAAATACTTCTTTTTCTTCCATTCCATCTCCTCAGACTCAGTCCCAGTCTCTGTATTTACAAACTGAAGGGTTTCTTCCCATGGTTCAAGGCTGAACCCAGTAATCCCGAGAGGACGATATGTCTCTCTTTTGGTCTCTTACTAGCTGATATTCTGAAAAATGAGCACTGTTTCAAGCTGTGGGTGTTGGACTGTGCTAGAAGCATTAGTCCTTGCACACACTTCATATTGAGGTATACATGCAGTATATGTGTGCCGTGAAAAGGCTACAGGCAGCTCTGGAATGACAAACAGGAACTTTTCAGGTACTGAAGGAAGCTCTTTGTTGATATCTTGCATAAACAGTCTGATGGAGAGGTCTCAGTTTCCGGTTTCAACTGGGCTATTTAGTGCTAATGACATTTGAAAACTAGACTGCTTTGGTGCCACAATATGGAAGTAGACACCAACTTTCAGAGGCATTAGAAATCAAAAGACACCACTAACAGCATTAGCTGTAGAAGCCTTATTTTATCCAACTTCATAAACTTTGGCCTCACCTTCCTTGCACTGCAAATTAACCATTTTAAAGGTAATTTAGGTAATTTAAAGGTAATGGTATTTACACTCCTATACCAATGTAAATGCATAAAATAAGTTAAGCAATTGCCACAACTGCTAAACACACTGCTTTTCTCTTAGCCGTGAAGTAGGAAGTCGGTAGATAAACTCCTGTGTTTGACTTACTTCCCAAGTTTATCCTGGTTCCTCTGGATTGCATCCTATCTCTCAAGCAACAGTACTATTCAGCTTGGTGTAATCAGCAAACTTGCTGAGGGTGTACTCCATCCCTTTGTTTGTAATTGATGAAGCTATTAAACAGCACTGGTCCCAGTATCCCCCTGAGGGACACCACTTGTCACTGATCTCCATCCAGAAGAGGCATTGACCACTACTCTATGGATGCTACTGTCCAACCATATTCCTTATCCACCATATAGTCCATCCATCAAATCCATCTCTCTCCAATTTGGAGAGAAGGATGCTCTGGGGAATGATGTCAAAGGCATTACAGAAGTCCAGATAAATGACATCTGCAGCCCTTCTCTTGTCCACTGATGTAGTCACACCATCACAGAATGTATTTCCCACAGCACACTGAGGAGCTCACAGATGTGCTGAGAAAGGCATGTGCAAAAGGTACCTTCTGAAGCGGGACTGCCAAGAGGCCATGTAGGATAACTGGAGCCCTATGAATGTCACATAACATGTGACATGGTCCAGTATCTAGAACCTTCCTTAACCAGTTTCTCCTGAAAACTTCAGAGTAAAAAAGCTGCCCAGTTTTCATGGTGCATCACCACTGCACACACAAGAGGCTTGTTAGCAATCCAAGGCACTTGCTTTCCTCCCACAAAGCACATGGTAAATCGCTAGAATATCCTGACTGCCCGTTGCTTTTCTTTTTTTTTTTTTCCTGTGGCATTTTTGAAAGAGTTAATCTTGAACATGCTACGAAGAACTTCTGTAGGTGTTGCTGCTGATATATTGCCAGGTTAATCTCTAGCAGAGAGGAACAAGCAACTACTATCCAAACATCAGTAGTTCAGGACAGCACAGTACACATTGTTCATGTTTCTCCTATATTTTTGGGTTTGGGAGGTATCTTTTTCTTTCAAATAGTTCTTAAAATTTCAAGCAAGTACAAAACATGCTGGTTTTAAAAATCTAAATCTTAATGACTTTTTCTTTACAATGATTCCTTGGTGTACTAGGTGCATGGTGATAATGAATAATAAATCAGTTTGTGATGGGAGCTCTCTACTGGCATTCACACAGCTGTGAAGAGGTTCTGGCTGTTGGTATGTTCAGCAAGGAATGGTATACTTCTGTACAGTTCCCACCCAGTTAATATGAACACGCATGTGAAGGTTGCCTCCTGTCCACACAGCAACTACTGACAGCACCTAGACACTATTTCACTGTAAGATATGCTCCTAGCTAAGCAGTATTAGCTCAGAAGTCCAAGCTGCTTCTGAAAAGATGCCCAGATACTATCATTAGTGGATTTGGGTCTTCCTTCCTGAATGGTACAGTCTCCATTTCTAATCCCCAAACAGTGATGGTCTTGCTTTTATTTCTCATTAGTGAAAGGCTACAGGAGCAGTACAAGATTAATGACTGCATCACAGCCTCACTCAATACCTACAGAAACAGCAGCTGTTACCTCATACAAAACTATACTTTTCTCTGGGGCACTCATTCTACCTACACCAGCAATAGAGATAAGAACATTAACAGTTTCCTAAATTTCTTATCTTTATCTTTGGACTCCTTCTTAGCGACTGTATAAAGCCCCACTGCTAGGCATGAAACAGAGAGAGAAGCAAAAACCTCCACAACATTTAAAGATGCACTACAGCCAGATTTAAAAGAAACAGCAAGGGGGCATGGCAACAGGCCATCTCTTCCAAAACAAGCTCTGACTCCTATCCAGACACATGCTTCCCAAAGGGTGAAACTGCCAAGCAGGTATTGATAACAGAGGAATTGCTTTCAAATGCTTATTTTTATATAAAAAGATTAACATCTGCTGCTGAAGAGAACCTGACTGTTAGCGGGAATTTTAATGCACCGTCCATGCAGAAATAGCTATTCACCAACACCGCAGAGATCCAACAGGACAAAAAATAGCTTGACTCATCCAGACAGTAATTCAAAGCAGCAAAATATATCCAATCCTACCCAAAACCCCATCATGCATTTTCCACATGGAAAGTAGACGGCTCCCACAGAGAATATCTTGTTGTCCTAAGCACTTCTGAAGTTGCACTAGAAAATCTCTCTTCCAACAAGTCACGGAATATTAATGAACACATTGCTACTTATCACACATGTACATAATTTTGTACAGCTTTGTACACTTACACTGCTGCTAGTGATACAATTTAGCCAGGATTTGACCTGAGGAATGATTGAGCTGTCTCTGTACATGTAATGATCCCAGCAAAGGGCTGGGGATGCCCAGTATCACTCATGAAAAAGCCCGTGCTGTACCAGTTGTCCTACATCCTGCAAAACATTCAGCTGGTTTATAGCAACAGCTTGAGCACAAACTGATTTGGGTAAGGCTTGTTCTCTTGGTGGAGTCCTAGAAGTGCCTGCCTGGTTCAGATTTTGCTGAAGATGTAATCCTGCTCCAGTATAATTGGTCTCATTTTATGACCTTGGGTGAAGCATCAGGCTGATTCTGAATGTGTGCATGTAACTACAACTATCATCCATCACACAGCACCAGGAAGACGTGAGAAGTCACCCACTCTTCATTGGCCCAATGTTTCCAGCAGCTAATGGATGCTCTGTTAAGTGGAAAGGAAGGAGTGCGCATTTCTGAACCAAGAGAATTTCTCACATCATAAACAAGCAGTATGAATGCCATTTTAGCAGAGGATACAGCTCCCTTTTCTTTTAATTTAGAGATGGGTGAAATAGCTCGGACAACATAAATTCTGATTTCCTCTAGAGCCTTGAGGTGGCCTTAGCAGAGAATTAGATATAATAGACATATTAAAATAACTAGATCCCATTTGAAAACATCAGAGAAACAGAAACACCAGAGGCCACATTTTTAAAAACTGGCTGCCTGAACAGTGAGAGGGAAACTGTGTAAGCACCACCTCATATACCAAATATGCACTGATGTGTGAGAAAAAGGATACTCACATACCCCACCACCATTTCTCCTCAGGCAGTTGTCCATTCCCTTACAAAAACCTGGTCTTGTAGTGACAGAAAATAATCAAAGCCATTTGTAAGAACATTTGGGTTATCTAATTTTGAAAACATACCCCTAAACGATACACTCTGCCTGAAGAGGAATGCTCTACCAACCTGCAGAGCTGTTGCCAATATTAGTATTCGGGCTGGTTCAAATTTCCGTACAAAGCTTGATTTTAAGTACATTCATTTCTGAGTACTCAAATGGAAACACTGACTTTTGTAGGGCTGATTTTCAGTACTCTCGTTTTCAAATGAGCCCTTCAGGATATCTCCTGCTAGACCTCTCTCAGAGTCTGTAGGCAGTTTTGGAAAGGTAACCTCAATCAAATATTTTCTCTCTACCATGTTCCTTCTTACAATGCTTCCTGGGAGAAATAGTGTCATGGTGTAGTTTCCAGGTATTGCAGAGAATGGAAAAAAACCCAGTTTGACAGCATCAGCCTCTAGGCTATGCTGTCAAACTGCAAGAAGAGGGCAGAAAAGCAGAAATTATTTTAGTGCATCTTTCCACCGTCTTCAGCTCCTTCAGCATGAGGATTAACATTCTCCAGGGAGCCTGAGGTGAGCTGGCTGATGCCCTTTAGCCCAGTCACTCCAGCACGCAGCCCTTGCAGGGCTTCTGGGGAACTGCTGCCTGCCCTGGGCACGCATCAAGGGAAAATGGATCAGGAGGATGGGTGTCAAGCTGGCTGAGCAGCCCAGAGGCTCTGGCCCAAGATTTTGCTAGTCAGTTTTATTACAAACATTTGTGGGTCCCAATGAGAACACTTCAAAACACCAGAGCTCACACTGCAGGCAACAACTGCAGAGCACAGGGCTTGCTTATTTATTTATTTATTTATTTATTGTTATTTATTGACTGAAAATGAATTTGTTTCTACAATTTTTAAATGGAGGTAGGTCTGGGAGTGTGGAGGAGGGAGGGCTCGTGGTCTAAAAAGCTACTACTTGCCCCATGTAGTGGAAGGAGTTATTTTTCCATCAGCGAAAGTAAGAAGCATCCTGAACTGATGCACTGCAAAGCCACCACAGCAGCTCCTGCAGGCTGGGTCCATCCCAAGCTGACCCTTTTTAAAGCTCAGGAGTCAGGTTTAGTGCTCAAAAAGTGAGGAGCAAGTAGCGCAGACATGTTGTTTGAGCCTCCCTGCACAACTCTGCCAGCATAGTGCATCTTTGCCATGTCCTGCAACAACCTTGTTCTCCCAGGCCCTGGGAAGAGACTTCTGTAATTTTCTCATAATTTGATTTCTTGCATGGATTTTTCTACAGCATACCTCACCAAAGCACAGTCAGGGTCTCTAATCATGGAGCCTTTACATCTCTCCATGGTGTCTCTCAGATTGAGCAGGGGTATTTCCATTTATTTCTGTTTTTCAGATGCAGAGATGCTCTGCTCCAGGGCCAGCCCAGGAGCCTGGGAAAAACTGGGGAGAAGTGGGCTCTAGGTGCAAACAGGGGTGCAGTTGAGAGGATCCCGACAGTGTGTCAGGATCCATGAAGGTTGACTGGGAGTTGCCACTGCCACAACTTCATAAAAGCCATGTGGGTGCAAGCTAGCACATCCCAAACCCTGACACACAGAAGTAGAGGCAGCTCCCTTGATTGGTCCATTTTTAAATTCTGTGGACTTGAAAGGTCTGAAAGGTCAGTGCTCTGTAGAGGGAATATTTGGCAACATCAGCTTTCAGCTGCAGTGACACCTGTCTGAACAATGATCTCTCAAAAGTACTAAACATCTGCAAAATTCTGAGGTTCTGCTCTTGTGTTTGCTCACCCACATTTATCAAATTTCTGTTCTCTTTGAATTATTGAAATTTTTAAATGCAGCAGTATCATCCATTAACATTCAGAAGAAAAGCTAAAAAAAATTTAAGAAAATAACCAAACTATAGGGGGCATGTGTGTGTCTCTAAGAACCAAGACTCCAACCCTGATCTAAACCAGACTGCTTCTCTCCTTCCCCCCATCTGTCTCAGAGAACTGGAAGGGAAAAGACTCCATCAGTCTTGGAGTCTGTAAACCTTTCCCCTCCCTAATATCCAAGACAAGACTTAAAGAAGAACCAGTCTGGAACAGGACATGAAAAACCTTCTGAAAAATGACTAGAGGCCTAATGCTGTCACTGTCCCATGTTTATTTTTCTTTCTTTGATGTCTGATGTCAAAGAAAAAATAATGTCATCTGCTGGAAATTCAAACATGTTTGCATTTTGAGGTAATTAGAATTAATGTCGGAGGGCAAAACTAACACCGGGCCACTCCAGTCTTTCCCATGTGAGGAAAACATTCCGTAATGACTTACATTTAATCTGGGAACTGGCAGACAGTCAGGAGCAGTCTGGATTCAGGCAACAGGGTAATATTTCAAAAGAATTTTCTTGAAAAAATAAAAAATAAAATAAATATCTATATGTGCTTTAAGTTATAAATGATGGCAGTCTGACTGTGTTGCTCCAATTCTAGAAGAGTGTAACTCTGTTGAAAATCAACAGCTGACAAGGGTGTAAATCGGTAATGGCAGTCCTGGTTCAAGACCACCACATCTTCCTCAGTACTCAGCACCCACAATTGCAGCCAGATTTTCTAAAGAGCTCAAGCCCCCATTCACATTCAAACAAGGGCCAGATTTTTGTAAGTGCTTAGCACGAAGTTTCTCCCCACTGTGGCACTAATGGCAACATGCTGAGCTCTTTTAGAAAATTGGTCATACATGTTTGTTTTGGACCAAACCTTGCCACACTTATACATGTTGAGTAGCATCTTACTCAGTGAGGAATCCTACTAAGCAGTACCTCTCCATGTGAGTATTGCTGCAAAAGTACTCTCTCTCAAAAGAAAATTGCAAGCCATGTTGCTCAGTGCTGTGCTGGATGAGCACCAGAGACTCTGGTTATTACCAGTCTATGAAAACGTGGCCTGAATATAATCCAACTGAACTGAACAGCTATGGGTTAAACCTTGGCTCATGAGAAACAATTTGATCCTCATAGGGCAAAAAGAAAAAAAAGGTTATTTCTGGACTGAGGACTTTCATTTGAATTACTCAGCTGTCTTCAGGGGTTAAAAATAGAAAAGCAACCTTTTCCAGTTCAAAGAAAATAAATGGCTACACTTATCTGTGTGGGTAATTAAAACCAGCTGAGCTCCAAGAGCTGAAATCTTCCACACAGCTAGTCCTTACTGAGGAGTAGCTTCCTAGCAGCACTTGACATATTAGAAAAAATTACATTAATAAGGATTGCTCTGGGTTAAGGATAATGCAGATTGTTCCAACATTCAAAGGCAGGTTATTGGTGATAGAAGTATGGAACAGATTAAAACATTCAAACACCAAAAGAGAAAAGCCTGTCTTTTCACATGAGTTGATTATGACATCAGCTGAGTTAAAAGCAGAACTAATGCTGTATTTTCCCTTCTGCAACTTTGCAGAAGTGCATACCCTGGCCCTTGGCATTGCACAGCTGTTGTGGCAACCTAAATGAGTGCAAGGATGGCTGATGCACTCACATGGTGTGTCTTGTGTTGCATTTCCACCTCATCACTTCCCCAGAAACCATGGGAACTTCAACAATTATTTTCCCCTTTTCAAGCACTGCAAATGAGTTTCTCTTTGTCTGCTTTTTCTAACAGGTCATGTGGTCCAACAGATAAATATGAAAGAGAAATGATGCAGGGCCACTTCTGCTGGCTGGCCCAACTCTCACTCAATGAGCTTGGGCAGAATGATTGTGTGTGAAGAGACAGAGTGGTAAAGGAGCTGCTCTCATGGTGCATCTTGCTCAGCTGTCTGTGGTCACATCATGACTCTAACTCCTTGTTTGTGCAGCTGAAGCCCTGGTCTTACACAAATGTAGTTTGTGGGGCTACCCTTGTTCCGTATCATGGCATGGACAGCTGTAGTGGAGGTAGGTGAATATCACATGCTGTCAGCCTGTGGGATGCCTTTCCAGTCCCTCCACCATGCTGTTGCAGCACATTCTTCTATTGACTTCTACTTGACAGCCAGATAGCAATTGCAAAGGCAACAGATCAGCTGGAACAATCGGCAGTGTCTTTCTGCACAGAGGATAACATTTTAAAAGCCAATTTTTCTTCATGTTTCATCAAAGCAGCCTATAGGAAAATGAAATCCCAAACTTTGATTATAATCCAGATCATCAGTCTTCTTAAGCCTCCAAAGCTGAAAGTAGATACCTCTTATATTTACAACACATTTTCTTTATTTAGTTGTGGCCAAAAAAAGTAAAGCAATAGCATACTGTCCTTTTCAAATTTACATTGGCCCATACAAGCAACTCTAAAGACAATTTCCCTAATTTGCAACTCCCTCCCAGGCCTGAACTTAACCAGGCTGTTTTCCATGTTGAAAAGACAAAAGCATCTCTAACAACTGTGGAAGCCTATTTCTGTGAATGTCAAGGCCGTACAAATTCCTGGGCCCCGGGTGCTGCCTACACATCAGATGTGCTCCAGCCACAGCCAAGCAGGAGGCTAGAAGAGGAGGAAGAGGGCCATGGAATTAATTTCTTGCTGTTTTCTTCAGCCCTGACCTTCTCTGCTGCTTCCCATCTTCCCTACCCTGTTAACCTTCCCCCATTTTACTCCCTGTCCTTCCAAATGCAGGGTTGCCTGTAAGAGGCAATATTAATTTATGCAGCTATGGGAAGAGCTGAGGGCTGATCAAGAGCTGAGGGCTGATCAAGAGCTGAAGGAGAATTTTATATATGTCCTAAACCAAGCTGGGAGCTTTTCTTTTAGAAGAGTATTTGCCCATTTTCTCCAGCCACCTATTCTCAGGAAAGGCTGATAAATAGTGGTGCAAAACGGATTGTCAGGAGGTAAGTTCTGACAGAGAGGAAAGGCAGCACAGCTCCAAATCTCTAGGTCTTTTTTATCTGCAAAAAATATTTCTCTGTGTGTGCTTCTTTTCCAAGAACAGCACTACTATCACAGCCTGCCTTATGTTCAATGATCTCTCCCTATCTTGTTACCTCCTCATGTTCTTCACTGCTTCTCTCCTTTGTTTTCTCTCTTATAGTCCTTGTGCTTTTGCTTCCTCCAGCTACATTTAATTTAGAGTAGACGAAGTTTGCACAGCATGGGTACGGTGAGATTAACCAGGTTTGGAAAGTTCGCCTTTGCTGTGCACACATGCTCTGTTTTCTTCCCTCCACTCCCAATGTAGAAAAATATGTCCAAAACTGCTGTGAAGTTCCTCAGTGAAGAGCTCGCACAAAACTCCCTAGCCAGAGCAGTGCCATGCCTTTGTCTTGCACAGAAACCCACACAGAGCTTACAACAAACAGAATGCCAACTGTTAATAAGAATAAAATATGCCTCCCCACACAATATGCTAGCACTTTAGTTAAAAAAAAAAAAAAAAAGAGAGAGAAATTAAAAAAGATATCACACAAATCACCAGTCTTTCATTGCTTAATGTAGATGTATTGTACCCAAAACTTGTTTCACTTCATTTAGTGTGAAGCTGTGGTAAGTCCATTAAAGCTGAAGGAGCTGCATCTGCCTAGAACTGGTGCAAGCCAGATCACAATCAGATCCATTACATCTATTGCTATAATATCATCACCTTCCATATGGTGCCACAACTAGTCCATATGCTGAACTGAATGTTGCCTAAAATCTGTTCATCCCAAAAGCTGTATCCATCTTAGGCTCTCTTATACCAAGAGAAGCACTTCCCTGCATCCCACAAAGATACAGTCATTATCATATGTCTTCTGAAGAGTTCCAGTGTGGTAACAGAGGATTCACCACCCATCTCCACCTACTTCTGAACACAGATGCTCAGATCAGGCTCTCTGGCAAAGAGCAGAGCTGAATTTCCTTAGCAGAGTCTGTGTGGCCTTGGCCCTTTATAAGCTGTACACTGCAAATATGGTCCTTCACTTTTGCTAACTCACTCATTACCTTCTCAAGGATGCATGTGAAGCTTAATCCTTTGAAGTAAAAGGTTTCCAGCTTCCTCCTCTCATCTATTACAAATAGTCAGTGTGTGGACTTTCTAGTCCTGGTTAACAACAGCTATATCTAATTACTTAGGATATATACCTGTGCCAGTATCTCACCTAGATTTTCACACTTCACTTCCTTTGGATGAGTGCTCTGGTGTCCCATTATTGTACTGAATACAAGTTTCTCCCAAGTTCCTCCAATCCAAGAGTCTTCAACCCCGATCATAAATCCCTGAAAGAAGAGTGTTTGAAACAGGAATCTTTGAATGAATAAATGCAAATGCATTTATTTTCCCAATAAGATTGTCACACCCAAACTCCAGTTTAAATGTCTGATCTAATGGGCAGAGGGATTTGCTACTGTTTTTCTTGCATTTTTTGCCTCACTGAAATGTCCTCATATTTATTGTAATCAAGTTCCCCACTTTTAAAATATCAAACCTAAATTGCCAGTGATCAATACTATCCAGTGGAGCACAAACACTCACTGTCTGTGTTAACTCCTGCTTTTTCCTTAGGGGTAAACTGAACCTCTCCCAGACTATGCATCAAAATGAATGGCTTTAAATAGCAGTCATCTGTGGTATTAATCAAGTTTCTTCTTAAAACCATCCCAGATGTGCCACTCAACCAGCTTATACTGGTTTCTGTAAGAACACCCACTGTTATTATTGTACCAACAGATTTTGCAACTTCCTTAATTTCTTTTAACGCATGAAGGTCTCAAGCTGAGATCTTTTGCAGCAATGAGGGTGTGCTAACAGCAGAGGGTTGCATAAATCTGTGCAGCCTTTCCAGCAGACTCTGAAGGCTGTAGGTACAGTGTGGACAAGGACAGGGTTACTTTAAACAGCTTGCAAGCCCCGTAATGTAGCTGACCATTTTCTTTAGCCTGTTAGCTGCTGGAAACAGGACAGAGGAGAAGGAGGTGTAAACTTGACCTTACATAGCTGCATAGGCACACGAACACAGATTGTATGAGCCCAAGTGCACTTGCCCAAGTCCTTTTTATCCATAGTTAGAGGAACAGGGAGTATGTCAGGAAACCTGTTAGAAAAGGCAAGCGGATGGGCAGGGATTCATAGCCACTCTGCACCAAAGCAGCAAGGAAAAATGGTGTTTGGCAGAGGATGAGGATCCTATAAAAGAGCTCTCCATCTGGAATGCTTGGGACAGTCTGAGAACTTTTCTTTCCACCACCCTTAGGCAGTGGGAAATTACTATCTCTTGTGTGAGTGGAGAGGAAAAGAACTAGGCGGTCTCCATTTCAGAATGCAGGAGGTAGGTGGGTGCCACTGCCAGGTGTGTCCATTCTGGCAATTCTTTGGGCATGTGCTGTGTATGCATGGTCTAAGAAAACACTGTGGCAGTACTCCCCTCTGTTGCAAGCCCCCACAGCTATCTTGTGGATTCTTTGATAAAAGCAGTCCCCAAATTGCTCTCCATAAGATGACCCAATGCTCCCTGGATGTGAAAGTTGATTGATGTATTATCTATCATACATTCTTGATCTTTTATTGGCTTTGTCACACTTTAAAATTTGAGATTAACATACTAAGATCAAAATGGTAAAAGCAAAGTCTAAGGAAGGCCCTATGAAATGACACTACATAGCTGAAAGTCTTTGTACTGCTGGTGTTTTTCAGTCATATCCCTAATATAAATATCAAACTCAACTCTATGACATTACAGAAACCCAATAACAGTTTTTTATGCAACGGAAACATTTTTTTAGAGAATTACATTTTATTTGGGAACTGGCTATCTGTTACAACCAGAAATTCAAGTCAAAGCAATGGAGTAATATTTCAAAAATGATGAGAGCAAAACAAATAATCACATGAATGGTATTATTTTGCAAAACATGTGATCCTCAGTAATTTGTGGTTTTTGGTCTCTGGTGCTAAAACTGTGCTGTGTCTTTAATCAAGCTAATTATGCAAAACTCTCTGAAGGTCACAAAAGGTTCAGGCAGAGGCTTTTTGATGCTGAAATGCAGACCAAACAGCCACAGTACATTGTTCTGATTAGAAACGAAGCACCGCTTTCTTCAGACTACAACTGTGTTTGAAATTCCACTGTGAAATACTGGCATTTATACCTTACATACCCTCAGATTGCTTTGTACAGTGCTGCAAAAAATCAAATTACCCTCTCCCTCCCTTTAATGTGGATATGGAAACGAGCTTTCTCTTTCCATCACCGTGCTCTCTAAAAACATTACATTATACTTACAGCATTTATTTATTTTTGGCAGTCAGCCAGAGAAAAAAAAAAACAAACCCTCTTTCAAAAATACCCCTCCTTGTGAATTGGATGTTGTAAGCCATTCTGGATCTACCCCAGGCCTGCTTGCCTTCTGGGGTAAAATGACAACGTTTTGGATGGTCTGCAGGGCTGGGTGGAGGTAGTGGACCACCAGGAGACTATGATATAGCCCGGGTTTCTCTCCCACTCCTTAGTTTTACGGCCACAAGGAAAAAACCTGTACACAGAGTGGGCTTTGTCCATCTGCGAAACACACGCTCACCCAGGTCGCTGCCATTCCTGAGGTCATGGCGCAGGACAGTGCGGAGTGGTTTGTGAAGTGGTGCCGCCAGCCCTGCCTGCCACAACTGGTGTGGGGTGGACATGGAGTGATCTGGGGGCATTTCTACCCCACCACTGCTCCTCAGGGCTGCCAGCCAGGTGTAAGCCATTGGTGCCATGCCTCATTGAGATGGTGTAACTCCCAGGACTCCTGCAAAGCTTTGCTGTGGCTCCTCTCCCTGCAGGGCCACTGCTTGTGCTGTTTGGTTGCCATTTTACTTTGCTCTTTCCCTGCAAACTGCTACTCTCCTTTATTTTCCTCTTCCTGAGTGGTCTCTGTGGCCACTCCATCTGACTTTGTGGTGAGTTGGGGATCGCTGGTGTTCTGGAAACCTGAACCACATCTCCGGCTGCAGTGTAGGGACCAGAACTCTCCTCCACTTAAATTGAGGGCAACTTGATGACAAACTGAAGGGACTTCAGAGAGAGGAAAAAATGAGCCAGGGCTTAGATGTGGGCTGAAGGAAAATGAAGGGAATGGGCTTTGCACATATCTTGGCTGAATGATATCTAATTGGGCTAGGATAATTCCCCATAAGTCTTAGGAGGATATAAACACTTAAGAGGCAAAGGGATTGATTAGGACCAGAGAAGGGAGTGTAAGTGGAATTAATGAGATGAAATGGAGAGCAGGAAGATTTATGCTTTAGAGTAACATTTCCTATTAATGAGATCTACTGCAGTGTGGGGTAGGATTCCAAGGAGAAGCAATGAAAACCCTGTTGCTTAAGTTATTTCAGAGAAGACTGGACAAAACACTCAAGAACACACTGCAGGGAACAATTCCACAGTGATGGGATGGAAAAGAGGATCTAATAGTAGCTCTTCCCATTTTAATTTATATGATGACCTTATACTAGAGAGCTTTTTTTGAGCTGCCAACCAGTCATCAGTAAAAGAAATATGCTAAAAGTCCTTCTGGCATTCTGTAACAGTCCCATTTTTCCTTACTTCCCAACTCCTGTCTATTACACATATACACTACAGACCTAATGATTTATAGCAGAAATGTCATCCTCCAGTCATCCCATTTTGCTGAGTTACTGCAGGGTCTCTGAACAGTGGTTATCTTGTGTGGCATCTGAGCTATAACATCGCAGCGCAGCACAGTCAGATGATTCAGTGTTAATTTCCTGGCTTTGAAGAACCGAAAAGTCAAATCTTCAGTGTCATTTTAAAACCATTTCTTTTTCCTATTACCTTTTCTTCACATACTCAGGCAACTGTGTAGAATAACATTTGGAAAATCTTTGCAAATAGAGTCTTATTAGGAGAAAGGCAGTACTGGGCATTATTCAGTAAAAAGAGGAGGTGGGGGAAGGCTCTCTGTACTGCAAAAGGTAGAATAAGAGAAAAGAAATCCTCACTGAGGATACTTCTGTACTGTTGACTTTGTAATACATACCATTCTGTATTGCATGAGCTCTATTTTTTTGATTGTTTTACATCATATACATAAGTGACACTCTCATTTCAATAAGGGAGGGCAGTAAATATTCCCTGAATGTTTAACCTAAGAATTTGAGTTGTGAAGTGACACCACAGACTGCCTGGAGAGGTAGAGGGTAGCAGTTGAGTCAGCTGCTACAAGTAATGCAGACAAAGCCCATCTTGCTTTAGATGAGGAGAGATTAGATGCCTGCTAAAGCTCCTTTCCTATTTTCTTTTTTTTTTTACAGTATTTTCCATCAGCCTCTCTACAGAGTTTCCGGACATCTATCTGCCAAAAATATGTGCAGATGCATATAGGTCAGCTAAACAAACATCGGTAGACTCTAAGGTCAAAATAGATTGTTGAGTTTATCTTTTCCAGTGTTTCTGAACATTTTCCAAACCATGATCTCATATGACTACAGCAAAAAATAACAGTCCCTCTCCCCTCTTCTTGACTGTAAAGGAAGGGCAGCTGAACTGAGGATTGAGAATCAAGGTTGTAGTTCAGCCCCTGACCAGGACCATACACAACAGCTCCCAGTGCAGACGGGAGCACAGCTGCATGGCTTGAGTGTGCAAGCAGCGAAACGCACAGACAGGACACAAGGCATGCATAGAAAGGGACCTAAGGTCTGCTCTCTGCCACATACCCTATGAATTGCTGGTAGAAGGTGACTGATTTTCACAGACTCATACTAATGTATACTAAAACTGTTCAGAGACTCATGCTAGCACATACCACAGCTAATGCTGACTTCATTAAAGCTCTGGTCAATGAAAGCAATTGTGTGTTGTCTAGTGGTTGGATGGGAAGACAGGAAAGGATTTGATTCAGTGCTAGCTGTGCTACTGACTCATGTTTTACCCTTCAAGTAAGTCATTTGACCTTTCCGAAGTCCAGTCAATCTGGCTGAAAAATTGTGCAGGAAGAAGGGAAAAGGACTGTTCTTACTGAAAACCACAGACAGAGTCTGAAATTAGTTTTCTCAGGGAAAAAAGTAAGACACAATATCAGAATGAGAGTCAGGATCAGAACCTCCCTGGCCTTTTCCACTCAGGACGTCTGGTAGTATCATCATTATCATAGCAGAAAATAATTTACTTCAAGTATTTTTTCTAGCTTAGAAACAAAAAGGAAATATTTGGTGCCTGTGCCAGGTACACTCAGCTTCTGAATAGATTGAAGAACTATCTGAATGGATTTAATAACTTTTGAATTTTCTACATGGATCACATTTAAAGGGTATAAATAACCAGAGTAAAAACTGGAACAGAGATGGATTTATATTACTAATATTTTAGAAATTTTTTTCTGATGGGAAAATGGAAAAAAGTAGGGACTTACAAATACCTTTTTTTCCCTGTGTTATGCTTTCTGTCAGATTTTGTACTATAGAGACCTAAAGAACATTTTTTTGGCAAAATACCAAGCTAAATACAAAGTGGTGTAAGTTCCTAATAATGGAAAGAAAGCTGTGGTGGGAAAGTGTCTAGAGCAGATTTTATAGACAGAAGGTCCCTGAATTGGCTGCAGAAACAATTCCTTTTTCAGAATGTCTTCCTCATTTTGAAAATATAAATAGCTCTGATTAAAAGCCCCAACCTTTTTCTTTTAGTATGGGTAGGAAGTGGAGTTGTAAAAGATTGATTTTGGCCAGTACTGCTATAAAGTGGTGAAAATAATAATGACCTGTAAGGGAAACTGAAATTCAGTGGGGGCTGAATTTGTGGTTCTGGGTATCTTGAAAATACCGCTGGTTTTGTGAGAAACCTCTACTAGACCTATGAAATCAGAGCCCTTCTGGATTTCAGGAACATTTGAACTAGAGTGAAAGGCCCTGACTCTGACAAACTGCTCATGCTGAGAATAGCACTCCAAATATACAACACCATGATGCACTTCTGTGCATGGGGTCTTAGGGGGATAACTGAATCAAAACCCACAAGCACTCCATAATGAGGGAGTCATATGCAAAATGCCAAAGGTGAGTGGGGCCATTGGATTCAGGCACTGTGAATTTTCAGTGGAAACTGAGTCTGCTTCAAATTTGATATCAAGTGAAATACTGAGACCTGATGGTAGAAATATCAGTAGAAGTGTGACTTTAGTATTGCAGCCTCCACATTGCTGACTTGTCAGTCATTTATCAAGTGGTCTAAGAGAGACCTGCCTTACGAAAAAATGGTTATATATTTTCACAAATCAAAACTTTTTATTTAGGTCTTCTGAACTTCTTTTCAGAAATCTCAGGAAGTATCTTGCTCTTTCTTGGTCTAGATACGAGGATTATCAGAGGTTTTACGTTAATAAGACCCAGTAACTATGACAGCATTACACAATAGGTGTTATTAGTGGAGAGAAGTTGGAATGCGGAGATGGATTTTATCCGTCAGAAGTTTTATTGTTGCAAAATGTGATACAGATAGGAATATTTTTATGAGTCCCAGGGATACCACTTCTCCATCAGCATCATGAGAAAAAAAGAAGACTCAACTTTATTTTCAATTAGGTGGTAAAACATGACAAAGAAGCTCTTTGTGGGCTCCTGTGTATTAATCACCATCACTGAACTGCTATGTTAAAAGACACAGAGGACATAACGGACAATAGAGGTCTGGCAAGATTTCAGAGCAAACAAATCTGAACTGAAACCTTAGACTTTTTTGAACTCAGACCTGACCTTGTCCTAAGCTGCATTCACATTCAGAAATTATTCTTTTGGCTTATACACGAAAAGTCAAAGCTGTAGTTCTAGGCATGGAACACTGTGAATTCTGATGCTCTGAAACAGTGATACTCACATCTGTATCACCTGGAAAGTTAAAATATTTTCATGTAGAGTTTGATAGTTGTGAGCATTGTAGGCATGTCTCATCTGTTAGAGTTCTGAATAATTTCAAAAGCTTTGCTCTCAATCTGTGCAGACACTTCATTTTTAAAATTCCCCTCTGTTACTTCTTGTGTGTAGGAGACAGTAATTTCCCAAATGGCTATTTTTTTTCTCATATGATGCAACGTGGAGGGGAATATTGTCTCTTTCTCACATGCTTTTATTCGTTAATAAATAATTTCATACATTCAGATCATAGTGATATAGTAACTTCAAGGAATTAACAATTTGGTCATAAAGTACAAGTGAAACATGACCACAGTACAGGAAAAACATTCCTGAAGATTTATTATTTCTTTCAAGCATACTTTTACAGCAATATTGCATAAACTACATTACTTTGCAACAAACAAGAGCAATTGAGCCAAACCCAAAGGAGAGATGCAACAAGCAACTTTTTGCCATGTGTTGAGCTGGTCAAATGCAAGCCAGCTGCATGCTAGAAGCAATGGATGCATGGCAATTATGTGTGAGATAAGTATGTCCTGAATTCTTTAGGCCTAACCAGCTTTAGAATTTAGACCGACCTTCCTTCCTTCCTTCCTTCCTTCCTTCCTTCCTTCCTTCCTTCCTTCCTTCCGAATTCCTTCCGAATTCCTTCCTTCCGAATTCCTTCCTTCCGAATTCCTTCCTTCCTTCCGAATTCCTTCCTTCCTTCCGAATTCCTTCCTTCTTTCTTTCCTTCCGAATTCCTTCCTTCCGAATTCCTTCCTTCCGAATTCCTTCCGAATTCCTTCCTTCCTGGCAGGCAAAGGTTTAATAAACAGTTGAAACTCTGCTGCAAAGTAAGTTTCTACCATTGTCTCTATCTTAGTAAACAACCCTCTCTTTCACCTCAAATGTCACTGTCCTGGGCTACAAGTTATTACTCTGATTTCTATATAATCAGAGACTGGCATTTTGTCATAAGTCGCATCAACAAAAAAGTATCCAACCTTTAAAATTGTGCCTCATCTCTGCTCCTAGAAATGAAATTATCCTCTACCATCCCACCATTCTCAGTCTTTCCTCAAACTGGAGAAACACTCCCCAAATATATTGCCGTAGCCAAAAAGAGCAATCAGATTAAATCCTGATATTGGACAGAAGTAACTTGCTGCATGACCTTGAGGACAAGGCATGGCCGGAATAGAAAGGGGAGATTCCTGATTTTCTACACAACTTGGTAACTATACTTGGAAGGTCCCAAGAAGTCAGACTGGGAAGTTGGGTTGCTTCTAGCCACAATATAACTACAGTGGTATTTTTAGTGATTTATTTATTTCTTCAAAATCCCCCTAAAGAATAAATACCAGAAAACCCTACTGGACCTCTACAGGTAAACAGAGAAGAGACAATTTCTAGTAAGTTTAAGAAAATTTGCCAGAAACAGCTGTTCAGCTGGCACATCCAGCTGGCAGAATGGTACAGCATAAGCTATCAGTACTGATGTGCGTTAGTCTCACTTATGAATAATCTCAGATCTGTGCCAATAAAAGATTTATCATGCAATGCTACGTCTTGTCCCCCTTCCACTCTAACCAAACAAAGTGAAATCAAAACTAATCAGTAAATAACTTCAACATCAGTAGGGTTTCTCATTAATTTGTGGTTTCTCATTTCCCACAATTCCATCACTGCATAAAACTTCCCTTTTTACAGACGGTTCACTGTTTACATGATAAACATACTCCCTGCATTACCCTTCTGGACTTGAATAGCTCAAGCGTGAGAGCTTCAGTACATCCCACTTCCTTACCAGCCCCTTGAAAGCTCCTTGATGACAGTGCTTGGTGACCACAACAGGCAGTGAGTACTAATATTGCAGTACAGAGAATTTCCCCCAACAATGAAGCATAGCATTCAGTTTCTCCAGCTGTTCTTCTCATTCCTGGAAACCTGCTGGAAAAAGCCACTCTGGAGGTAAACGACTATCTTGGCACAGAGGCATCACCCACATCTCAAAAGGACTGACTAAAGAGGATGGGTCTCTTGCCCTGAGACTGGCATCGCTGGGATAGAAAAATGCTTTAAAGTGTGTGTGTGTTATCTGGAATCTCACCAAAGGGAAAGATATTCCTCTGAGGGTTTAGCTGGGACAATTGACTCCCCTCGAGCTGCTGGCATGGATGGCGTGCCTGCAAGAAAAGGCTACATGCCAATGCTCACCCTTGCCTTGCCATTTCTGATTTCCTGTGACATTCTGGATACACAAAATGATGGTTTGCATCTGATAGGCACAGCCCTTCCCCAGGCAGCAGCCTGCATCCCAAAGCACAGCAAGGAACCCAATCTACTCATTTCTCCCACTGGCACAGGCGTGTCAGTCAGTGTCAACAGAGGGTGGATATTTTCGTCTCTTTTTCTTTCCTTCTTAACTAGGTAAAACATTTCAGGCAATAGTCTCAGAAATCAGACTTCAACACTTAGCTGCTGTAAGATACATCACTTAGGTGATTTTGTTAGCTGTGGAAAAATACACTCCACCAAGTCGGCTTTTCTATGAGGACTTACTAAAGATAAACTCTACTGAGGTATGTATGAGCACCAGGAATGGCTCTATCCCATCAGTCCTGCCTATCCAATAAACCTCATCAGATCATAGGTCTTTTAGCAATGTCCTTCCAAATTTACTTCTGGGAATCAATTGACAAGAGCTACGAGAAAAACATCAGAATCTACCAACAACTTTGATTATACTTATCCTTTTACTCCAGCACAGGATTCGCCGTCTACAAAATCAGAGGGTTTATACCGTATACACAATTTACCAAGTTAATTTTTATGTTCCTCCCAATTAATTAACAAAACAGTAAGAGCCAGGACCCAGTCTCAGATCCAGGGACACCATCTGTCACAACCTGGCTCAGTCCCATTGTGTAAGGTCACCAGTCTGCTGTGAGTGGGCTCAATCCATGGGGTCCCACCTGCTTCAAACCCAGACATTTCTGAGGCAAATGCCCTCCCCTTGTGCTCCCTGGGGCCCCAGAGTTCATACAACTCCTTTCAGTGGACAGCCAGTCCACTCTGTGCTGCCCCAGGCTCATGCACACTTCTTGGAAACTGATCTAGGGCTTCAGGGGAGCGTTTCCACACTTCCAGTTTAACCTCCCCACCAGGACAACGTGATGCGAAAGCAAGGATCAAAGTTAAAGCAGAAGAATGTCTGAACCACAGACATGGTACTCTTAAAAGGATTCGAAAATCATAGACTTCTGAAAAAGGGCAAAGTCTGGCTTAGTCTGGCTTCTTGTGAATGCAAGGGCTGGGATGAGCCCACCCTTGTTTTTATACACTCTCACACAAGACTTACCCATGTTCAGCTGCTGTCTGCTGCAGTGTCCCTACCAGGAATCCTTGGCCCTTTTGTCTGCACTCTTCTGTGTTAAAAAAGAAAAAGTCCCTTGCAAAGACCAGTACCTAGAATATGATTAGCATACTTAGCCCCAATTTTGCATCATGATGGCTTCTTACAGGTACTGCCAAGAAAGGCCACCAAGCATATTTCTGAGGCAGAGACAACCCAGCAAGCTGCCTACATGATGTTTAGATGTGTGTCCAGGAAGACACAAAGTAAAGTCATTCTATCTGACCCAAATACACACTTAGTGCTCTAGGAGAAGGATCGCTGTGAGGCACTGCTATGAGGTGTGGTGTCACAGAGCAGGGGTCACTGAATATAAGGATCCCAAGCTGTACAGCAATGTGCTCACAACCCAGGGATTAAAGATTGGCAGGGCAGCGCCCCAGCATTACAGAGCTGAAAGGAAGATCTCACTTTGATTTGGCTGTATTGAAAGTTTCAGTCACGGGCTACAAATACTACAAGGGCATGCCTACAGATAAATATATTTTCTGGATTGCATTCAGGGTACTTATTACTTTGTAAGATCAGCATGCGGATCTTCATGCTGGTTTTGACATCATCTGAATTTTTGTATTTCTTTCTGAAACCAATTATCTGCCTGGAAGTGTTCTAGGCAAAAAACAATGAAATTATCATGAGACTCGAAAGAATGCTCTGTGATGAGAAATTAAAAGCAAGTGTCTCACCTACCTAGAGAAAAATACATTCTTTAGAGGAAAGCAATTGCTTGCCTTTTAAGCTGTGTTGAATTTAAACATACATCTGAAATGCACATATTACATAAATGAGAATGATGCTTAAATGGACATTATGAATACTGCACAATAAAAACTGTGTTTTAATGAGGTTTTTTACTATATCAAGCAAAATGCATGGCCCTTATGTGCAATCACCTAAACAGTAATTATGGATGTAAATGTATGTGTACTGGCACATGTGCATGTGTGCATTTTTAGTAAGAAATTTGAAAAGTCAGAATAATAAATATGAAAGGTAACATTTATGATGGATCAAGGAATAGCTAGGAATAGTGAAGAAAAACCTTCCTCAAAGTTAAGAAGAGGCATACTTATCAATGTATGTTAAATTGACAGATTTCACAGAGTATTCTGAGTTGGAATTGACCCACAAGGTTCATCGAGTCCAACTCTTAAAGTCATTCTCTATGGGGATTGAACCCATGACCTTGATGTTACTGTGAAATTAAAGAAGGAAGATACAAATATAGCTAGAGAAGCTGTATATTGTTTTGCCTGCCTTTACATAAAAGCAAATAAAGGTATCAAATAGATTAAAAGTAATTGGGGACTTTAGGTGCCTCCACTCTGGAATGCCAAGCTTTACTCACTGTAACAGTACCTAGAATGCTGCAAGTGACTTTCTTAGCATTAAAAATAGGCCCTATTCAGTGTCTCAAGTTCATTACCCCAAGGACACAGTTGGAAAAGTTAGACGAAGGACCAGATGTGTGAATTATCTAATTTCCATTGATATAAATAGGAGTAAAGTGCCTAAAGAAGGAATGATGTGCCTCTTTGCTACAACCTAGTGTTTTAATGGATTCAACAGAGACGTAAAACTTGCGCCAAAGATTAAGAGCTTACAGAAATTTTCAATCAAAATCTCCAACAGCCAATGAATAAATAAAAGCTTCTACTGTCATTCAGCATGACACTTCTATTTACATCAGTATAACACTTTTATGCTTTCCAAAGGTGGCTTAAGCTATACAACATTTCTTTCATCTGCTATTTATGGGAGAGCTGAGTGTGCAGTGTCATGTTTTAATTTACGCAAGGTTTGGGAGTATGCTGACAGTCACCGTATGGTGGGGGGAAAGAGCTGAAGAGAAAGTGTTCATGTGGATCATTGCTTGATTTAGACAGGATTTGCTTTCAAGGCCAGAATGAACTTGGATCAAAATGTAGACTATTCTTCAGCAGCCCACCATGGATTTGAATATATGTCTTCTTGGGATTTTTCCCCTCCGCTGTCAGTCCAGAGGGTCACTTGGACAACTTCTTTCTATGCTCAGGAATACCAATCTTTTTTCACTGCCTTCAAGGATGTAAGAAAAAAATCCCATGGGTTTTGAAGGCTGAAATGAAGCAGAAACCTATTCCTGCTGGCTGCAATGCAAGTACACAGAGATGGCCCAAACAAAGCACAAGCCATGCTTTTTTTTCCTTTGTGACCTTACAATTTGAGAAACCTGGACAGTCTTGCAGGTCATTAGTTTGGCAGTCCCTCTGCTTCAACAACAGAAGCAGAGGGAGATATGACTTATTTCCCAACCATCACTACCTCTGACAGTTGAAGACAAATTACTGCCCAGTTTCTGAGCCAGCAAGATACTTGTCTCTAAGCTCTTATATGCCAGGCTTGTGGAGAAAACGTGAAGCCACCTCAGTCCTTGCAAGAGCCATGCTCTTTTCCCTCAAGATTTTCCATCATAAAGTAAGGTGGAACAAATATCCACTTCTAAATTTATCAGCAATCTATAGTTTTCTAGCGGCTAGGGGGAAAGAAGGGAAAGCCTCTATGTATACAAACAGCCATTGCATTTGAATTTCCTCTTCTTTTTTCTTTTTTTTTTTTTTTTTCCCCAGGCAGAAGCATGTTTTTTATTTATCTGAAAACATCCTGTTCAGATTTAAGATTTTCTGTGGTTAGTTGCTGTTCATTATTATCTGTTCTCAAACCAGTCAGGATGGAAACCATTTCTGATGGGTGACCAACACGGAAAATAAAACAAATGAGAAGATGTATGGGGAATCCTTGCATGGTGTGGTTGATGTTATGATCTGTATTTGAAATGGGATAGGATATGGAAGGTCTACCAGCACTTTTGAGAAAGTCAGCTAAATAGCAGGACATCTGCTGTCCAAATACATCCATGTGTCCTTTTTTCGACTGTTATTCATTACTGCACAGTTTAAAATGTGTGCATCATGAAATAATCTGGGTAAACTTACAGTCTAGCTGTTATACATGATGTGCCTTGTGCCTTTCCTTGAATCAATCATATAGATTTTTAATCATACATACATCATAACGGCAATTATTTTACTCCTCCTTTGGAAAGTATTTCTACATATGCATTTCAAGTGATCTTGAACATTTAGTTTAGCAAAATGTTCTTAATTCAACATCTGAAGTTCAAGTTACTCAAAATTTGCAAAAAGCTCTTTGTAAATACTATCTAGAAACCTTTCCTAAGTTAGTGGAAGCAACAGGATATGCAGAATATTCTGGTTTTTGTTTCTGCTTCAGTAATGGTCACTTTTTGCTCCTGAGCATATGTAGAGCCCCTTTAGCTTGGTGAGGCTCACTGTGCATTGTAGAGCATTACTGAAGAAGAATACTGAAAGAGTTACACTGCATTGCCTTTCAGTTTTTGTGCATATAAATCAACCTTAGATGATAAAACACAACCTGTAATAACAATCACAAATATTTAATAAATTTCTAACTAGTTTTAAAACCTGTTCGAATACTTTGTACCACCCACAAAAACATTTGTAATAAATTGCAAAGCAATAAAAATCACATAACACATAATTACTGGCATTATTGTATACTTCACTGTTTTTTTCTTTTTTAGGAGGAGGAGCTGGGTAAAGAGAGGAAGAGGCTGGTTTTAAAAGGAAATGTTTCAATTGTATTTCCTGAGCTAATTCATTATACGAATTTTTAAATAATAAATTTTAAGCAATGCTAAATACAGAAAAGGGCTTTTTCAAACAGCTCTGCTTCTGAATGCATCACTACTGATCAGTAGGATTCTCTTAGGAGGGGATTATACAGTAAAAGAACCAAAACCTATTTCCATTGAAATTAGTGGCAAACTCCCACTGACTGCAACAGAAGACTGACCTGGCAGACTGTCTAGATCCAGGGATGGAAACATTAGGAAATGTGGTAGGGTTTTTTCCTAATAAATGTGCTAGGATTCTTTCAATTCTATTTCCACAGCTTTCAGCACATATTATTATTCTCCTAGTTTGCACACAGGAATGAAGCATAGATGTGTAAATGGCTTAAATACAAGCAAACACCAAATGCATGTTTTTACATTTGCTCTAATGTAAGCTCCTGCTTTCTTATCTATAGCTTGTGGTGAATTTACAAGAGTTGTGTGTTAGTCTGTTTAAAAACAAAAATAGTTTACTGGCCACTGTAAAGCTATTCTGTTGTGACTCAAAAACAGAAGAGGAAGCCAGTTCTATCAAGCAAGGAAGAGACCAGCAAGAGAACAGAACACCTGCTTTCATGTGAAAATATCAGCTTTTGTGCTTAAAATAAGGACTGAGCTGAATGCAATGTAATGTTTGCGAAGAACCAGAAGTGACTTAGAAGCAGGAATCTTTGTTGGGTTTTCTCTGAGTTTTTTGCGATGAAAATTTAGCAAGCCTAATTCCCACTGAAAGTTGCAGGAACTTAGGAACTTGTGCATCTCTTGTAAAAAGACTCAAAGTTTTCTGAACACATTACATGTCAGCGTTTATACATTTAAAGTAAGTTACCTGTTCAGTTCTTTTAAAAATTCGGCTATAAGCTTTACTTATGATTCTGGGTAATTCCTTGTCAAAACCAGATTTATTCTTTAATAAATTCCCTGATAATTATTACTTACCAAACACACTACAAAATACTCATTTTTTTTCAAGAATCTCAATTAATCTGATCAAAGGTACAATATAGGGGTGATTCAAAACACTGCAAGGATTTATGCATGCACTGTTATAGTGCCTCTGGAACTGGATACAATGGAATGGGAGCTGCAAGACAGGGCTCAGTGCTTCTGGAAATGTTCTCACTGTCTCTAACCTGGGTTCTGTTTTGCCTAGGGTGTTCTGGGATTTAAGCAAACCAGAGTAAATCATGCTTAATTTTTAAAGTATATATAAGGTGCTTTATATATCTATATATATATAGACATAAAAAAATTTATCACAAAAACTGGCCTTCACACACACACGCACATGCACAGAAATTTGAGATGTTTCTAAAGTATTGTCTTGCAAGGTCTTGTTGCTGGGCTGGTTCTCTTACAAATGGGATTTGAGAAGAAACTGCTGGTACTGTGAGGAGTGGGTAAAAATGATTTGTAGGCCCAGTCCCAAATATGCTTCTTGGCTCTGAATTCACAAGTGGCATTCAGCCTTTGGGGTGTGGTGATATTACCGAGTGGAAGAGAAAAAGGCAGGAAGTAAGATCAGGTACTGAACTTTGTCACGAATGTCCTTATCCCTGGCAGATATCCCAGTATCTCTGTGGCTCTCAGAAAGACTTCCACTCACTTTGGAGAGTAAACTGACAACTCATTTGAAGGGAAGCAAACTGTCTTTAGTCCCCTAAAAATAAGATTAAAAAGAACTCAGCATGTGGAACTTTGCAGTTTCCTACCTCCTTCTTTTTCCCAACTAGAGCATTTTTGTCTTTAAAGCAATGCTTTGAAAAATTCAGTAGAAAAAAAGAAGTAAAGCATTCACTTAGAAAAACATTTATTTCAATAGTGCTGAAATGCTTTTCCTGTCTCTGATTTAAAGTCCTGCAGGTGAAAAATGCAAGAAAAACAATTTGGGGCATTTCCACAGCCAGTCACAAGATCAAGTAAGACAAATTGTGGATGAAGGGACGAACAGCCTGTGCCAACTGCAGCAGCTGAGTTTGAAAGTTACATTCTTCCACCAAGTACTTTTCCCATTGTTAACATGTGTATCAAGGCATTCGGGGACGATATGCATGCACCGCACACAGACAGTCACGGGATTAAGCAGAGCCACTCACAGAATAAATTAGCCTCAGTGTTAATCACACAAACCTGGCATGCAAAGAAATTATAAGTATTGGCCTCAGCAGAAGGGTTACATTCATCTTCTAACAATAAAAGTTGTATGCATACATGGGACATTACTTGTAGATCATTCTGGGGTTACCAATGAGCAAGCAGCAGGTTGACAGTGTGGTGAAACAAAGAAAAAACCCTCTGCTGAATGGTATTAATAAAAACATGGAACCAAATTTTTAACAGACTGAGACAGAGGAAGTAAACTGGAATTAAGTGTACACTTGAGATGCAAGATTAATGTTCCCAGAGCAAAAACATTGAGTCCAAATGTCTAAGCTAGTGAAGGCATATTTAGACACCTAAACAAAAGTGACCAGATCGGCTGTGTCACTGAGCACCTGCTGTTCCCAGTGAAATCAGTGGGTTTAATAGTATAGCTCTAGTAGCACACGTTTGAAATTTGTGAATATGAAATGGAATAAAAAATAGGGAGAGCAAAAGCTGCATCAGCAGATGCGCTAGTGTTTGCTATAATAGTGTCCTGCAGATGTTACAGAGACGAAAGCAATTTTCCATGATAGATGATATATTCAATATATATACAATTAAAGTAATGGGAAACAAAATGAGTAATGGGGTCACGCTCATCTGCTCTCTTGAAGATGTTTTTTCCATAGAAAGAAGCAGCTGAATGCAACTGTCATTTAGTTACATCAAAACAACATAACATGTGCGAGCGAGGAAATCCTGGCACATTAATTGGCAGGGTAGCTGGTAATGTGCTGTGTGCTGGACACTGATGCCTGTCTCTCTCTCTCCACCTCCCACCTTCCCCCCCCCACCATACTTTTCACTTCTTAATAGGAAAAGTGAACTCAAGAGAAGGCTTCCAGAACACAAATAAGAATGGTTCCCTGGATGGTAGATACATGGGATGTATGCAACAGATTTTATACCACTGGGTATGGGAAAATGAACAAGCCACTGCAGAGTAAGCCAGTATGTTGGACTGACAGCACACAAGCTGCTCTGTAGTAATAATCCTTATTCACCCTGAAGGACACTGCAATAAATGCAAAATACTTCACCTCTCAAAAGACTTGGATGCCTAAACATACTCTATCTTCACGGGTATAACCTGTACTGAAATCCATGGGAATCTGGCACAAGAGTGCTTTTGAAAACATTACTAGCTGTCCACCTGCAACTTTATGTACCTGAATTCCTTTGAAAAACCTGATCTTGGAACTCAGGAAGCTAATGAACCATTTTCATACTCATTTCATTTGATGCATGTAGCGCATGTAGGCCATTAGGAGAACTATTAACTTGCTTGCCACTGCAGGAGTTTCTGGTCCTTATGGCCTCTGCTGCTGGGGGAAAAGCAGGCAGCTCCTGGGGCGGGTGAAAAGGATCAGCATCCTATTGCATTTGGCAATATGTCTCTTCTACATCCACCTGCATTAAGTCTTTCTGCCAAACTATGAGTCCTATTTTTTCCTGGTCCAGTTACGTCTCCCAAAGTGCAGGTGGATGGGTAATATAGTAGACTGGAATTTCCTCAAGTTCAGCCCTGAAATCAATATGCTCCAGTTGTACCTAAAGGGGCCAGATTTTCCAAGTTGAGCAACTCTGGCTGAGGTCAGGGGACTGAAAGTCAGTCCAACAGAAACTTTGGGATGTGAATCTCTGAGCGTGTGGGTTCAACCCTCCTCCTTTCACAGTAAGACCACTGCTGTGGGAACTGGGGATCCCTGATTCTCTGTGGAGTCAGGTCTTTGCTAATGTTTCCTCTCGCTCTTTTTCCCATACAACAGCACTGGTTCTTGCCTTTAAGCTCTCTTTTTTGAGCAGTGGAGAATATCTGGTGAAACTATAGACACACCAGCACAGATGAGATGACTGGCCCACAGAGTTTTCAGGTAGTGTCTAAGGGAACTCTCATAAACAATATTACAAACTTCTGGGTCCTTGTTGTGGAATGACAAATTAGGAGGGCAGTTGGCACAGGAGGATTCAGAAGTCCAAAATTAGTGTATTTCCTACTGCAAATATACTTTGCCATGGTATTGTGCCTCACCCAGCTCTGACACTGCCCTCTCAGATTAACACCCTATGCTACATAATATTCATATAATTAAAATAGTGAAAGCTGCATCAACTAAACTCTTCATAGGTATTAAAACAACTAACACTTATCATTTCCACTCTGACACAGAACCACAGGACACTGAAAGATGTAACCTTAAAATTTATTAGTTACTTTATATTTTTGGAGCATTATTAAATTGGTATTGGCTCTTATGCATTTAAACTCCATTATTTACAGCTCCAGTTTAAACCTTTAGATTAAACATGTAGAAACAAAACAACAACAACAACAACAAACCCCAATTGTTGAGAAGGTACAAACCCCACTGAAATAATCAACTTCGCAATGAGGATCCTTTAATTTCTCCTTTAAAAATATGAACTAAGCCTGTACTGTACTACATATACCAAAAAAGATGATGAAAAGAAGTATTGCATAGATTATTAAGCCTGAACCTTACTGCTAAATGCACCTCTGGTCACAAAATGCTTCATTTAACTTGATGGTTTTAAAAGCCTAAGTACAAGGAGATAGTAGCTACTTAGGGGCATTTTAGTCTTTCTAGTTACCAGAGGAATTTTCTCTCTAAGCATTTTGGCACAGATAAGGAAAAAACTCTCCTGTCTCCCATCTCTTTAGCCTGCACTTTTCCCTCCCTATCTATGTGAAAGCTGAAAGACCACAGTGTCTGGCAAAATATTTAATGATAATAATACTAAAACATTTCCCACTGACTGAGGGAACAACAGAAGTAACGTATAGTGTGTGTAGGCCTCTTTCCAGGAATAATAAACTATAGGTTTCAGTCTGATGGTGAAAAAGAGCTCAGATAGCAGTGAAACAAATACATTTATCCTTATAAGACTGAAAGATAGCTGTGCTGGGCCAAATATTAAGTGATAATTACTAAGGATAAGCAAACCCTATGGAGCCAGGGGTTTTGTAAGCAGCTCAGGCTTTTAATGTGTTTTGGAGTTAGAGATCTATAAAATCCTAGGCTTAGGAAAAAAAAATTGGAGAGAGTTGAAAAACTCATAACTTTCCTTTTATCTGTTCCTACTCCACTGCTTCTGTTGGAATAACAGCAATGCTCATGTAGGTCTGACAAGGAGAATAAAAATATGGGTGTTCACCTCCAGCCTCTAAATCCTGGGCACCTTGCAGGACACTGAGGCTGATACACTGCCTCTTGCACATCCAAGCAGCTCAGAGGGAGTGCTCCTCCCTCAACTGAGAGTGGAGAATAACAAGAAAACCTCAAGGTTTTTGCATCAGTTTTTATTGCATCCATCATGATAGTTGGTATTTCTTTCTCAAGGTCTTACCTTCTGCAACTGGCTTATTACCTAGGAATCTTTTTATTCTTTTAGAAAAAAAGAAAGAAGAGATAAAGAAATTAAACCAAAATCTAGATGCCATGTCTTCTGAAAGGAGCTGTCCTGAGTCATGCCTTCTCCACTCAAGAGGTTTGCAATGGCGATTGTACCACAAATCTGCATAAAATTATGATGCTACCTATAAGCACATCAGAAAATCTGTGAGCTCTTGCTTGGCTTTTTGAGCCCCACGCAGAAGAAGAAAAAAACAAGAGCAGAAGCACAGAAGTTGTGCTGGCAGCAGCAGCAGCTGGGGGCAGGGAGTTACTGCTGTACAGAGATATCCAGCTGTCTAAGCAGACAGCTCCACCATGCCAGCTGCTTTGCCCTCACCCACTGTTACCTAGCTCCACCTCTCCTCATTTGAGGTCACACCTACAAACCTCACTGCTGTTAGTGCAGCTTCACTGCACAGTGGCAAGAGGCAGTGGCCTTTAACTGAGGGGGGAAATGGTGTGTAGGGCTATTGCAAAAATGCACATTTTTAAGAGGTAATTTGGATAGCTGCAAAAAATAAGTTATGTAAATTGTCACGTGGGGAGATAAATAGGCCTTTATCCTTCCAAAATCTCTTCTTCATTTGCTGTGGAAAAAAAAAAGCAGCCTAGTCCTGCAAGTGGATGCTTTATTTTTTGTCTCTTCAGAGAGAAGAAAATGAAAAAACTCAGGCTTGCTGTGCTACATAGAAGACTTTGCCACCCTTTGTCATAGAAGACTTTGCTGAAATTCAGCCTCAGCAACGGCACAAAGGCAAGGTGTCATAAGACAGCAAAACTCAAGGTGTACACACCACCACAAACAAATGCAGACTGGCTTTGCTCTGAAGCAACCAAGCCCCTATTTTTGAAGGAGACTGCTTTCTCAAAGAGCCTAACAAGAGAGTTTCATACTATTGGCCTGTCCATGCAGCTCAGAGCTGCAGCTGAGTATTTTGGCATCTGTACTCCTTTCAGCAGTAAACATCCTTCATTTACACTGCATGCAGTTTATATTCCTGGGCAGCAATGGCTACAGTGGCAGTAGCAAGAGCAGCCAGGACACGGGCATAATACTTTCACTCCACTTCCCTCATTTTCACTGGCCTTGCTCTGCTACACTACCCAAAAATGAAATTACTAGGAGTTAATGACTCCTGAAAACAGACCTCTCAAAGCAGATGAATGTAGCAACTGTCTTGTTATGGTGAGGACAAGCTGCCATTACTTCTTCCACTCAGAAATGAAGAATTGCAGAATTGGTTCCTGAGAGAATGAAAAGAATGGAAGACCTTTGCAAAAGTTGTAGGGTGCAATTGTAAGAAGTGGGATCCACTGATAATATGGTATTTTATCCCTCTTCATAACTCAGCCAGAGAGAAGAGTGTTTGGCCACTGCTAGGAATTCATACATTGTTAATTCAGGACTTCCTTCTCTTCACAGCAGCCCAAATTGGCATTTTGCCCCCTTTAAAGGGAAAACAAATCTAATCCTTTTGGAGTTCTGTTCGTCATTTCAAAAGTGTGTGAGTGGGTTTGAAATGAAACAAAATATGTCCACCTCTTCTTAGTAATGCCAAATTACTGGAGCTGATTGGAAGAAGGAGTGATTGGAGGGCACATTACATGAACTCTGCACAGATTGCATGAAACGAAACCTCTCTCTGTCATACAATGCAGCTCAGGGACCAGTGAATTGAGCATAGTCCCCTGAAACACCAGGCCAAGTACATCACTATAGTATTGTTGTTTTCAAAGGAACTGAAAGATGCATTTATCAGAGAGTATATGTTGGAGTCTGCCAGTCTGAATTTTACTTGAATTTGTACAAATTGGGTGTAGTGGTGCTTGAGTCAATGATCTCATGTCAGCAGAAATGAAATACAAGTCTGAACTAAATTCTAGACATACACCCTCCACCGCTCTGTTTTGCTTTCTTTTCTTTTCCCTCTGCCCTCCCCCACTGTCCTGGGCTGAATCAGAGAACTCAGATGAATGGTATCTTGTCACTGAAGAAAATAGCTGAAAATGGCTTCTGCTGAGCTGGATTAACCATGGGAACATAGCCATGAAAACCAAGTAACAATCAGGGCATTTGGAAGCAAAATTCTCCTATCTGAGGTCTTAACACGATCTGAAAACGGTGCAAATCATACCAATAAATGTGTAAATTGCTTGAATCTTTCTTTAGTGATGCAGCAATGTAGATGGAGTGTGAGCTAGAGAAGAAAGTCTGGAGGAGGCACCAGTCTGTTTGCATTATGTAGTCATAGCTGGAGTTCACTTGCAGCATCTGTGAACAGGCTTCTCCTAATACAGAGCCTCTTTAATAAAAGGATAATGAAATTCTGCCATTTTATTAGCTAGGATAGAAGTTATGGGGAAGTGATGCTCACACTGGAGAAAGGTGCATGTTTTAGAAGAGAGCAAGGCAGTGTTTCTGAAGAGAAGCAATATGACTCACTCCACAGGAAAGCTGGACTTCTAGACAAATAGAATTGCATAATCATTAAAGCAGTACAAAGGAAAAATGGATCCAAAATACTGAACTGACTGTAAGGATTAATAAGGGAAAGACTTGTCTCTGTCTCATATCCCATGCTTTGGCTGGGAAATAGAGGAATAATAATTGTCATGATTTTAGGCAGAAGGATACTGTGGACAGGTGTTGGGTTTGGGATGAAGGTTGGGAAAGTATTTTGCCTGGAATTAAGAGTGTAAGTTAGATATGTGAGTTACACAATGGAGAGTTCTGGTATCCACATGTAACTCTGGAGACCAAAAAGATTCTCTGATCAGAAACAGCATTATTGGTGAGACATGTGACTTCAGTTTGCAGGAGAAAACGTCAAGAGAGTAATTTCAACCCTGGGGAAATGCATACAAATGTCAATAGCACAGGAGCTGTCCAAGGGAAAAATCAGAACTGTGACAGCCATTAGTGTGCAGAACAAGTATGTAGATGCAAGATAAAGAAGCCAATGACTCAGGACATAGCGAGACTGAAAATCATGGCTCAGTGTACATACTGTGGGAAGAATATGAAAGGCAGAAATTAACATTCTCAGCCACTGAATACAAGTGTAGGGTGTAACAAATCTTACCCAGCATACAGACAGCTGAGAAGGAAGAACAGCTTTCAGCAGATAAAGAGATTGTAAGGGCACTGGAAGTGGTGGGATTTAAGGAAAGACTGGGAAAACTAGCATTAAAGTTGGTGACAGCTTTGAATTTGTAAAAGGATTAGGATTTGTAAAAGTGGTGAGTTTCATTGCCACATCTTACAAGACTCACAGAACTAGTGGGAGCTTGCACCACGAGCACTGGCAAAAGGCTTATTGCTTGGGAGTTAATGGGTCAAAAGCTACAGTACAGCTTCAGGAGAGTGTTAGAGATGTGACAAGAAGAGGTGCAAAAGAGTGTCATTATTGCTACAGCCTTCAAGACTTGCAGGAATAGAGCAAAGAAGGGTGAAAGATGAAGATTATTTCTGAGGCCCCTTTAGTTTTGGCTTCAACTACAGTATCAGCTTAAACTTCAAAATGACAGTGTCTGAGAAGCTGTGCTCAATCCTTTATTGCATGTCCTTCAGAGAAAAGTGAATTGTAGTTAGTGTCCCAGGTTCAAAGGTAATATTAAGCTCAGGATTAGGGACTGGGACAGCAGGGACTGGCCAGTTTTATTTGCTCCTTGACTGTGAGCTCAGCTTGGCAAGGAAATTGATTTGATATGACAAGTAAAAGTGGCTTGTGGCTATGGCTGGATCTGTGGCTGTTTCAGATCAGTGATCACAGTTGATAAAGACATGCAGAGCTTGGACTTAGGAACATGAATTGGCCTTAGAAGATCAAATCAACAGTCCTCATGGCTCTGAGAATGATCATAGGGAGATGCCTAGAGCATAAACCAGAGTAAGCCTAATAATACACCCTCAATATTCAGCCATTAATTTAATTTTCATGATCACATCTCATTGTGAGCACATGTAAACGGTATCCACAGCTCATCCAGTGACGGATTAGATGCCTTAGTTATCTGAGCTGAAAATAACCAACTCCCTCAGCATTCTGAAACATGCATCTTTCTGATTTCATTTGATTACCCTAGGTTTGTATTGAATGAGACAGTGAACAAACAATCACTATTGATCCTTTCCATTCTGCCAAAGATTTTATAAATCCTTATCATACTGTCCCTATCCTTTCTCCTTTCCAGAATAGAAATGCCTAACTTACTTATGACTGGACCTTGTATGGCACAGTTCTTTTACGTTTTTATTCATGAGCCAACAGGCAGTATCAAATTAGGTAAGAGCTCTTTAGCTTTCCAAAAAGAAAGGAAGAGTTAGGCTGAGTCTGCTCTGGAATAAGAGGATAATGTGCTACTTCAGCCCTCATGCCACCCCGAGACCTGAGGTACAGAGACCAAGAAAACCCTTGGCCATGACAACCTCTGTCCCTGTGAACTTCGCAAACCTAAATCTCAAAGCCAAACCTCTAATGAGTTTCCACGCTTCCTGCTGCCAGGGGACAGGGGAAACAGAGGTGTGTTTGGGCATCTTACAGCAAAGGACAATAACAAGAATAAGATGATGTGCCCTGGAGAAGGAATTAATTTGTTACTGCCTGAAAAAATGGTCTCCCATGACAACAGATCAAACTAGGAACTAGCTAGGAAGGATATCTTTACTCCCTACTGTATGCTGAAGGAGCAGCTGCAGCAGCCAGTTATATGTTTCTCCCTATAAAAATCAGCCCTGGCAGGTATTTCTACTTAGCCAGACATGCGCCTATGGGTTGCTTTAGTAAACTTCTTCTCCCGTCTGCTCTCCCGCTGCCTTGCCCAAGCACTTGTGGGGATGCCTAGGGACAACAAGGCACAGAGTAGCAGCATAGCCAGTGTGTTTCTGGCAAGAGTTGGGATTAGGAACCAAGATTCTGCTTTCCTTCTTGAATCTCAGATTTTCAAAAAATATGTGAAGGATACAGCTTAAAAATGTGAGTTTGCCATGTAAAATATAAAATGCTTCCATTGTAAGCTGTCTTGGATTACTGCCGTCAGGCTAGGGTTTAGGTTAGCTCAAGGGTTGCAATTTAGTACAAGGAAAACTAGAATGAAACACAAGCCTCAGTCTTGCAGGTGCTGGTAAAGAAGTATAAAGACAGCAGTCATTGCTGTGGAGAAAGGATGTGTGATTGAGTTTTTCTGCCTCGCCTCTGACTGAGCTCAGCATTAATACTATAGTTAGGAACACAAAGAAAAGAAAACCAATCGAGCTAGTTCTTAATGTAAACCCTTGAATTTTCAAATAACTTCTTTTGAGCTGTCAGCGTCTCTTTCAGCTGCTTAGGATTTGTAGGACAAGACAAGAAAAATATACATCGAGGTTAATTTCTCAGTCTTGCAAGTCTTGCTATGATAAAGCTGGAGTGATGCAGTTAGCAGGAAAAATTAGTTCACAACTAACTCCTTTTTTCTCTAATGGTTTGTGATTTCTGTTTCAGGACATAAGTTTAGGTATATTGATAGAATTTCTTTCAGAAAAGAAGTGAAAATATTAATCTAGAATCTTACAAATTGTGCCAGAGTCATGTGTTCATTTGACAGAAATTATATAAGTTTTCTCTCTGCAAGGAGGCAAACCTCCCTTTCAAGGTTGAAGCTGAGGGGAAGAAAGTCTCTAAATATTTTTATGCTCCTGCCCTGAAAATCGTAACAAGTAAGATGAAGGACACAGATAGCAGAGAAAAAATAAGTAATGAGTAATTTCAGCACTTCAAGAACCTGTCTTTTGGAGCAGAAGTAAGGTGGGGAAGAGGAAGTCTAGAACTTCAGGGACTTTCTTCTGGGAACTAGCCAACGGGACCAACATGAGGTAAATAGCCTCCAGGTCAAATAGTTTATGATTAATTTTATGGCTCACATGAGTTGCAGATTGTTTAGTCCTAGTCTGTTTTAATCTAGTCCCATCTGATGAGGCATAAGAAATTTGTCATAACATCTTTCCCCCTACTAACTTCATGCAACATCTTACCCTCTTAGTGGCTGTTTTCACTGCCTAAACCCCACCCTAATGGAGAGTCCTGAAGCCCATGACAAGAATCACATTCATCACAGAATCACAGAATCACAGGGTAAAGTTGGAAGGGATCACAGCAGGTCATCTGGTCCAAACTTCCTGCTCAAGCAGGATCATCATCCTAGAGCACATAGCACAGGATTGTGTCCAGATGGTTCTTGAATATCTCCAACACAGAGGGCTCCACAACCTCTCTGGGAAATCTGTTCCAGTGCATGGTCACTGCACAGTAAAGAAGTTTTCCCTCGTGTTCAGGTGGAACTCCCTGTGCATCAGTTTCTGCCCGTTGCCTCCTACCCTACTGCTTGGCACTTCCAAGAAGACCCTGAATCCATCCTCTTGACACCTCCACTTCAGTACTGATAGACATTGATAAGGTTCCCTCTCAGTCACCTTTTCTTGCAACCGAACAGGTCCAGCTCCCTCAGCCTTTGCTTGTAAGAGAGATGCTCCAGTCCCTTAATATTCATACCCCTCTGATGGATTCACTCCAGGAACTCCATGTCTCTCTTGTCCTGAGGAGCCCAGAACTGGACACAGCACTCCAGATGTGGCCTCACCAGAGCTGAGTAGAGGGGCAGGATCACCTCCCTCCACCTGCTGGCAATGTTCTTCCTAATGCACCCCAGATACCATTGGCCTTCTTGTCCAGAAGGCCACTGCTGGCTCATGGACCCACAGGTCCTTCCCCACAGAGCTGCTTTCCAGCAGTTTGGCCCCCGGACTGTACTGGTGCAGGGGATTATTCTTCCCCAGGTGCAGGACCCTGCATCGTCCTTTGCTGAACTTCACTAGGTTTCTCTGCCCAGCTCTCCAGCCTGTCCAGGTCTTGATGAATGTCAGCACAGTCCTCTGTGGTACCAGCCACTTATCCCAGTTTTGTGTCATCACTGAACTTGCTGCCCCTTCATCCAAGTCACTGACGAACAAGTTAAACAATAGTGGACAAAATGGGAGTCAGTACTGAAGAGGATATAGAGGATGGCAAACTTTTTTTAAGCACATGCAATAGATAAAATATCTGTTTTTCTCTGCAGCTGTTCCCAGCATAGTATGTGTGATTAAATTAAAAGCAGGCTTCCTGTGGACTGAGAACAAGCTGCACCTGCAGTGTCGTCCATGATCACCCAAGGCCACCACTGCAGCAGACCACGAAGTGCCCATTCCTCTGCTGCCAGCCGAAGTCAGCTGATTTGCTTGTTCAGAGTGTCACTGATACACAAGTTCATTTTTGGTGAGATCTCCCTGAAGCTGTGCTCCCCATCAGGAAAGAGAGGCTCAAAACATCCCAAACCCATAGGCTTTTTCTCCAAAAAAATCAACACTGCATGCACCTTTCCTTTGTTGTCTCAGTTCCCAGCTTCCAAGGTGCAAGATCTCAGCTAAGCTGAAAAATATTCAGTGTACTTTGTTGACAGTCCCTTCCTTGGTTGCCTTTCTTCAAACTGGAAGGGATATGAAGAGTGATAACGAGAACCGACCATAGCTGAAGAGCTTCCACTCCCTCCTCAGTGCCAGATGTCTGCCTGTAAGCCTTCCAGCACATGAGATTTTAACCTCCCTTGTATGAAGACTGGTATTTATCTTCATGTTTTATAAGGAGGAAAAAATTTAATATTCTGGAACTTACGTTTTTTTCGTTTGTTCAATATTCAACCTGACAGATAGCAAAGCATTCTCTTAATTCTAGGCAAGTAGAATTTCTCTGTAGAGTTTAGCCACAGATTTCCTCACTTTCTGCAGTTACTTGTAAGATTAACTGATTTCCAGCATTCAGGACTACTTATGTTCAAACCCAAATGAGAAGGTGTCCTTTCCCCTTGCCAGCATAGGGAAACTGCTGGGTTAGATTTGGCATTGACAGTAGCATGGATGAGTATTTTACGTTGCTATTATCTAGCAGGTCCTATTACAGGATGGAAGATTTGCCATGCTCAAAGACAAAATACTAGAGAAAGTACCAGGAGAGTCTTTACCTGTTCTTGGCCTCCATACTAACACTAAGACAACAGTAGCATTTGGAATAGGGAAAGTTTCCAAGCAGGAGACACTATGAGAGAATCTTTTTATTATTAGCTTGCAAGTGCTCCAGACAAAAGATGGTGGAAGCTTAGCAAGAGCATGTAGTTCAGTGTTCTTGGACACTTAGAAATAGTGTAGGTTAGGTCTAGGGTTTTGAAGACAAACTGTTTTTCTGTATATTGCAAGGCTGAAGAGGATTGTTTCTATGTAGGTACTAGAATAAGGTTAATGTAAACATTAGGTATTTCAGATTAGATTTTTCAGGCCAGTACTTTCAGATCTAAAGAATATGGCAGCATCTGCCCAGGCTGCCTCTACATCTTTTCTTTGTTTCCAGCCCTGGATGATTCTTGCTCCAGATCTTTTCTTTGCCTCATTGAAGAGGAAATGATTCAGTTCAAAAGGTAATTCATAAGTTCCTCATTTTCTATACCCAGATCTACTCCTAACTGTAACCTACCAATTTATTACAGCCACAAAACTAAGCATTCCTGCCAGCTAGTTTCAGTTGCACTTCTAACCTTAATAACATCAGAAATTATCCTTACGCATTCAGACTTGCTGTCTGTGGGCTAGCATGGAAATTTATGGCAGGTAACTGTAAGTAATTATTTTTCACTTTCTGATGCCATCTACATCAACTCTAACCAATGATATCTCTTACTTGTACCACAGACTAAAGATCCTTTGTTAATTCAGGACTAGATTTTTGGGTTATGTTAAAAGTTAGGGTTCAGATTACTTTTGGGACAGCGAGGACTTAAGAGGTAGTTTTATTGTTGGATACTGCATGACCTGTAGGACTAGCAGCTAGACTAACAGAGACAAATGGCTTGTGATTAATTCTCTTACTTTTAGGGGTCTCTGGCCTATTAACTCTAATTTTAAGGTTAAGGTTCAGAAGATCTGGGTCATCAGAGCTAGATTTATTGCTGGATTCTGCAAAGCCCAGAGGGCTAGACTGATGGCTTGAACAAGAATGAGAAAATGATTTGTGGTTTGGGGCAGTTAGGCATGAGTAGGCCATGGGAATAATGTAGCAAACGGTTCGCACAGATGCCAGTTCTGGCCTCAGTGAAGATTTGGACTGGTAGCAAGCAAATCATAAGTTAAAGTGTCTTTTACATTTAATTAACCTATCACCAAAAAAGGTTTTTATGAATGTATTAGATTAAAAAACTTATCAGACTTCCAGTCTGTCGGAAATACAACACTGTTAAGTAAGTAATATAATACAATTAATTTACCAGTTTACTAATTCTTATTCAGTGCAAATAATCAGGAAGAAAAAAATACAGCCATATAAATAGGAACATTTTAGAATGCAAAGCTTGGTGTCACCGACAGGCCAACCCACTAACAGCAGGTCAGCAAAAATCATGCAATTAAATCAGGCTTTTTTTCTCAGTTTGAGACAAGAACAAGAATAATCACCTTGTTCAATATTCTCCAGCATAGAAAGCCACATTTCCAGAAGACACAAGACCTGCTGAAGCCAGAAATTACTCCTCCCTGTGCAGCTCAAAAACTAGCCATGATAAAGTCACTAACAGTAGTTCTACGAATGACATTACCCATTATAGCCAAAACCCAGTAAAAAATAAACCAGTGATCTAGTAATCAAGAGAAAGCCTTCAAAGGAATGTGTAAGGGTGCTACACAGTAGAATCCTGAAAAGATTTCCACTACCCCACTAAGGTATGGGGTTATTACCAAAATTGCTTTGGGCAAAAGGGCTCAGTGTCCTTGATGTCAGTGTTGGCTTGAGCTGCTGAACTTATTGCCCATCACCTGATTATTTGCCATCACATTTGGCATTTATCATTAGTCTCAATTTCATTGGCTCAAATGTAGCTACCCAAGTTTTCTGATAAGAACTAAACCTGTCACTAACTAGAGAGACTGAGGAGCATCAAGCGTGTAGTTCACCACAGTCTTGCTGCAGTAGCCAAAGGTAACAAGAACAGGATCTTTAGTGAATTACACGATAGCAGTCACAGCCAGTTCCCAAGGAAGTACCAAGAGTTTAATGTATCTGAATGCAGACAAGAGGAAGCCAGACATCTTCTGATCTCTGAGAGATACTGGTCAGACCTGACAAAGAGAGAGATAAAAGCCACGCCTACACCAGGAGATGAAAGGGGAAATGCACTGATTTACACGCATGGCCCTTTGGGTTTCTGGCTCTTGCTTCCTCCAAGCTCTGCCTTAGACAACTAACATACAAAGATACCAGGTCCCATATGGACCTGTAAAAATAGTAAGAATATCGTGAAATGCTTCAGTCTGTGAGGCAGAGAAGGCAGCAGCTTTGAGATGGGAGCATCTCACCTGTATGGCTTCAGGACAATTGCAAGAAAGGAGGGAAAGGGGCAATTTAAATTTTTCTCTCATTTTCTTGCAGTTTTTCTTCCTTCCTGAAAGTTTTCTCTCCTTCTCTTACAGGCACTTGAAATGAGGGCATTCAGTTTGATCCAGTGGTGGCATGGGGATAAGCAGCTGACAGGACCAAAGGCTGTGGGCAGGCTGAAGGTCTCTCTTGTGCGTGCGGATACCAGATGGCTGCCTGCTCCTTCCCATGCCTGCTTTTCCCTGTGCAATGGTAAGCTGAGTGGGGCTGTGGGGATAAGCTCTGGCTCTTGGTTTGACAGCATGGTTAGGTCTAAATTTCTTCTTTTGGAATGTTTTCAAAGATAGCTCAAAGAAGGCTGCTTTGGGGAATAGCTATGATGGCTATGCCAGAGGATTTAGCATAGGTAGGGGATACAAGGGCAGGAGACAGTGAGGAAGAGACACCCTATGGCTTTGGGAATAGAAATACAGAGAAATAGGTAGGAAGTGATAGCAGGAGCTGGCAAGCAACCAGGTTAGGAAGGTGGGGGAGAGGTAAACTGGACAGGCACTGATCAGCTGGCAATTGAAGTTGTACAGCAGAAGATATTTACTTTTTAGAGCTATGTTATTCTTGAGATGGGGCCACTCAAGATGGGGTGAAAGGGTCTGCAGAAGACGAGAGAGGCTGTATGCATACTGACAATGACGAAGGAGTGGCAGAAATTAGTACAGGAGGAACAGGGACAATGTTACATACCTTGAAGAAGTCTGCAAAGCTGCCATCTCAGAGCATTGCTCTAAGCACTGGACAGAGCCACATTAAAGGCTCAAAACCAAAACACCATCTGAATGAGCTCCTTGGAATTAAAGGATGCTATCAGTTCACCATTCAATACTAGCTGGATATGAAATCCCAGTACAAATTGCCACAAGAGGAACTACTGTCCACTATGCCCAAACAGGAAATCTGGTAAACATACAGAGCAGGCTGACAGAAGTTGTGGACTGGCTTCCATCTAAGGAATGATTAAATATGGTAAGACCCTACAGCCTAGGAGACAATATGATAGATGTCTGTAAAATCACAAGTGGCATAAGCATGGTAAATAGGTAATAACTACACACTACTTATAGTATACAAGCCAGAGGGCATCAAATGAAAAGCAGGAAGCATTTTTCAAACAAATAAAAAGGTAGCTTTTAACTCACAGTAAAGCCAGCTAACCCCTTGCCACAGGATGTTGTGGGATACCACAAGTTAACTTGCATTTAAAAGTTCGTGAACGAGTTCACAGAAGAAAAATCCATCAGAGCTATTAAAAACAAAGGCCCCATCTCTGGCTCCGGAATTACCCGAGCCACAAATTCCTGGAGCCTGAAGAGTATTTTGAGGAAGTCTCACTACGTTTCCCTCTTCCCACAGCCTTCTTCAGACATCTGGCCTTGACCATCCTCAGAAATGAAATACTGAGTTAGGGATACCTTCAGGCTTAACCAGCCCATTTCTGTGGGCAAAATGCAAGAGGTAGAGAAAAACAACAATATTGCTATGGGATAAAAGCAGAAAGTCTATGTGTTACAATAATTGGAACAAAGCCCAGTATTTGGAAATGCAGAGCTTTAGCCATCACTGGAAATAAGATATGCCAGTACATGCAAACAACCATCAAAACACCACCAAACAATAAACGGAGGTCAGATTGGATGGAAGCAGGTCCTTCACTAGAAGCAATAATTCAACCACATAGTGGGAGTTTCATTTCAAAACCAATATATTTGAACATCTGTGAGACTTATGACGCTGTAATGGGCTGGCAAGACAAGATTCCTTGTCTCTTCTGTGACTTATGTGCTTGTAATGTCTGACCTCAGAAAATCAGCAAGTACTGGCACAAAGAACATGGCAACAACAAACGTATTTAAAAGGGAACATGTAGCAACCCGCATGGAGCTTGGAAGGAGAAATCCAGACTGCTGCCGGTCAGAGGGAGAGAAAGCAATGGGAAAGTCAGTGTGCACAGGAGGGATGCTAGCTACAGCTTTGGTACAGCCTTTATGCTCATCTCTCTTCTGCCAGGAGCTTTTCAGTAGACTTCTGATGCTCAAAAAGCTCATCCCAGTTCCTAGGCTAATACATACATGTACTTCTTATCAGTGAATTCTTTTGTCCTTAATTTTCTTTAGCTTAGAGAATACTTCCTTGAAATCCAGTATTGTCTGCTCTCATTTTTCACTGCCCCCATACCTTCAAACCAGCTCCATCTCTTCACATGTATTTATAGAGATTAACAATTTCCTGCTGCAGCCTTTTTTTTCTACCAGAAAAAGCAGGCAAAGCTGTTTTTATTTTCTCCCATAAGACAGACAAAGGTTCCAGTTTAAAAACATCCTTCTTTACCATACAAGGCCAGAACTGTACATGGTATACTCTTCTTGGATCTCACCTGTGACTTGTAACATAGTTTTAATTCTTCTCCATTTTACTGAAGTTATCTTTGACATAGTTCAAGGCTTTAATTTTCTCCTTCCAGGGCTCCTTCAAATGACATGAAAATTTGTTGTCACCATGAAACCCAAGTCACCAGGCCTTTTTCCTCCTCATGCATAGGGAAATTGATGAGTTCTCAGCCTAGAGCAGAAATTTCTGGCTTTAGCTCTTTATGTGCATGATCTCACAAACAGTCCAGTCCTGAGTGTCATATGATTCTTTGCATAAGATATTTGGATCTCTCCTTTTTTTGACAGTGCTTTGCATCAAGTCAAGAGCAGATTTTATTAGCATACAATTAATTCTGAGCCAGCATCATTAATGAAAGTATTCAAATAACTAAGGACCAAAATCATCTTTGCAAATATTTATGTGTGTTCTCTTGCCAGCAGTCTTTCACCAGCCATTCCTGTGTACCCCTTTACCACCTTGTTAAACCTTGTCTGTTTCTTCTTAATCCATACATAATGGAGGAGAAATTTTCAGTGAAATGCAATACAATACAAAATACCAAACACAGATATAATGTTATCCTGGCATGATACACCTGGATGCAATTTAGTTCTTTCCCACACCATTTCTAATTGTTCATATCTTTAAAATATAGACTAAAATGCTGCATATGGGGGAGGTTAGTCTAGAAGGCATGCAAATTCTCCAAATCAGATTTCCTTCCTTTCAGTAGCACTAAACTTTTATTTTACTAGAAATATTAAATATAATTTTACAGTGCAGTGTAATTTACTCTTGTTAGTTACCTGGTACTTTTCTTTTTATAGATTTATTGAATTACTTTGCCTGTGACCTGTAATTTCATGTGCCAGCATTCAGAAATGGAGATTATCCACTTTCCTCACTTGATTGTAGCAATGATTTTGAATTTTGCTTCACATCATTTTGGTTTCTCCAGGTCATCCTTCATGTAAACCTGCCCACCATCACCCATACTTGAAAACTGAGGTATTTACTCACTTTTTTTGGTTATACTTTGAGAATCAAATCCCTGCCATATCCTTCGTTTATAGAGCATTCCAATTTCATCTCCTTTCTTCTCTTGTTCTCTTTTTATTTCTACAGCCAAAGAACTTCTTGTTGATTGCTTTAATTTTCTTTTCAAGGTTCAACTCTCTGATTCCTGGCAGTTCTCACTTTGTATACTTTCTGACATTGAAGACATAGCTTTCTTTGCTGGTTGATTCTTTTTTCCATCCCTGGTAAGCTCCCTGCTTAGTCTTAATATCCCTTTCGAGATGGTTATGCATTCAGTTGGAGCTGGGGCCCTCTAGGTAAGTCGTTTCCACCCACTTTGTTGGGATCCAAATTACAGAAAGTTTTTTACTTTTGACTTGAGAAATCCCAAACTTCCCCCACATTTAAATCCCTGTATTTTTCATGCCAGTTGACTTCACTAACCAGTTCACTTAAAATTTGTCATATGGATATTTCAGAGTATCTAATGTTACATAGTCCTTTATGTGTTAAAAATACAAGTACCACGAACTTCAGTTGCAGCTGTGAATGCTCAGCACTTTTGCAAACCAGACCCTGGAGTCTCCTGTCAGGACCCCAGAAATGAGGAAAACACAATTAGTGACCACCTGTGGAAAAGTGTGATGCCTGGCAAAGCACAGGGACCGAATGGTAACAGGAAAGGAAGAGAATCCAACTTTGTGAGCCAGTAGTCAATTAGCGCAGCCGTATGACTTGTTCTTTTTCTTCCTACAGCCACCTTACATCACTGTACATCTCACAGGTTTTTGTAACAAATGAAGAAAGAGTACTAAAGACATTATCTTGCCCCAGTACTCATTCCTGATTCACACCCAAAGCAGGTCAGTGTGTAAATGGCCTGTGGAGAAAAAATACCCAACAAAACAAAAAATCCCCAGTGTGCTTGCAATTAAAGATGGTATCAGAGAGCAAATTAATGGGAATGGGCAGGGAAACATAATCATGATGGCAACGTTCAGAGTGCTTTGGAAATTAAAAAAATTCCAGATGCTTAAATTAAACTTTAATAGTACTATCAACATGTGGTTGGGTTTTTTTTGGTTATTTTTTTTTTCTTATTTTTATGTTTTTTGAAAGAAAAGTGAAAAAACAGAAGTTCCATCATGAAACTACTTGTGAGCACTGCACTGTCAACTGTATGAATTTTCCACACAGGTCTAGGTAATTTAATTTAATGGAGTAGTTTATAGCAATAGGTTGTTGATCTCTTTACTGGCAACACTGAAGTGGGATGACACACACCTTGCTAGCATTTAAACAGACTTTTGCTGACAGCAGAGAAACTGGGAGCAGACCTAAATATCACATGTACTATTCCATGTTCCTCAGCTATTTGTCTATGCCATGTCAGCATTACCCCTCCTGTCTCACCTTCTCTGACACAGCTTTGCCTTCATTAATCCCTTCCCTCAGGGATCCAAATCTCTGCCTCAGGATCCAAATTTCATCTTTCTCATGAAACCTTTCCAGTCGCTGCTCTCAGCACATCTCTCCCCTTGTCTAACAAGTCTGAGTCCCCTGGGTGCTTGTGCACAGTCCCTTTTATTCTCCCAATCCTAGTCTTACTGTCCAGAAAATCTCAACTCCCATTTTAAATTGTAGGTTTACAATTTAAATTCATCTATTCATTTTTGCTGCTCTGTGTCAACTGCCCCATACCACCTACCTTTCTTTGTCTCTCTTTCCCCTGTTCCAACACATAGTACGTACACAGTCTTTGTAATTACCTTGTAATTAACTGTTTGCCCTCAAATCTTTACCCAGTCAGCGAGTTCTTGTTTTCTCTGCTTCATGATCTAGACTCCTCTTCAGCACACTGCTCCCTCCCTCTCTCCCTCCCCCTGCCCAGGTATATTCTAATTCTATTTTCATTTTCCAGCCAGCACTAGGTTCATCCATTTTCTCATCCGCTATCACTTTCCTTCTTCCTCCTGTTGGTTCTTGCAGTCTCCTCATCATTCTTCTGCCTGAAGCACTGTCCCTTTCCCCAGATACTTTGACATTTTCTTCTTAATTTCAAGAACAGCTTGTGGCAGTGATTATGACAGATCAATTTACACATCCAAGATCACAATTTTTCTTTTTATAAATTTTAGAGGTTTTCCTTTTATGCTCAGTATATGTCCCAATCTTCAGATAATCTTGTAATACTTGGTGTTAGACAAATGTGCATGAAATCCTCTACTTTCCTTTAAATGCATCTCCCCTTCCTTTCTCCCCCTATTCACTGAGATGGAAATAGCTCAGCCTCTTAGCCACACAGGAAATTTTTTTTTTTACTTCTCTTATGTGAATACAGTGAAATAAACAGAACATCAAGAATGGAAAGTTGGACATCTAAATATAGAGAGAAACTAAGGTATTGCAAGAGAAAGGGAGGAAAATATTTTAAATGGACAGTTTACAAACCCACAGCACTCCTCAAAATGACTGCTGTTCCATGGTTACACCTGATCTGACAAACAGCTGTTTTATTTGATAACTCCATGTTTCATATCAAATAGGTCACCTCATACCAGTTTCTAACACTTTTTAAGAAATGCTTTATTTTTACATGGGGTGCCTTGCAAGTGCTGTCACACTAGCTAGGGTGAGATGTGATAGATTGCAGCATTACTCAGACTCATTCATACTTGCTATCCAGAATTAGTTTCAACAGTGCCACAACCTATACTTGATTTAGTGCCTCTCCCAGACACAGGGTTTCCCTTTATGTACAATCTGCCTATTTTGGCATCTCTTTTAGTAGGAGTTGGTATGAGGAACCCCAGCTTTGAAGCTAGTATGCATAGGGAAAAAACAAAAAACATAAACCACAAAAAACCCAATACTGATTTAAGTGTGAGGTAATAAACCTACTCTCCATAGGCTCTGCATACTGTGAAATGACACTATTCCAGTAGAATGTTGCTTCTGCAGAATCCTGCAATGTCCTAATGAAGAAAATCTGCCAGAGAACAAAGATTAGCCATGTCTGAGCCCTTGGTGGGTCAATTCAATCAAACAAATTCAAAGGCATGCGGGGTGGGTAATTTTGGAGCAGACTATTACTATCACTAATGTAAGCCACAGGCCAATATTTCAATTCCAACACTTTCATCTGATGATAAAACAGTCTTTCAGGAATATAACACCAGGAAAGACAAAAATGCAAAAGTTGAATGTCTCTGTCATGATTACACACCCCTGTTGTAGTGGTGGGAGTTGTTTCAGGGAGTTAAAACTGAGGGTGAAGGGGGGCTTTCTTTTCTAATGACTTTATTTAGGAGTTTAAATTGTCATTCTATTCGGAATGTATAACTAACTGAGTAACTTAAAACCTTGAGCTCTGCATAGCTTTGGATGAAGACCAAGAAGCCTGAACACCATATCCATGCAGCTCTGATTAGCTAGTTCCATGTCTGCACTGAGAATAAGGCAAGTTTCATAATAATTTGAAATGGCCCTTTCAATGCTGTGTTCCAACATAGGTTAACCACCTGAGAGGTAAAGAGTGCCAGACTGCACTACAGATTTTGTTCAGAAGCAGTGGCTAAGTGGGGGCTCAGTTTGTCTGGTTGGCTTAGCCAAAAGACCTGGGAAATGCATCACGAGGAGCCATCTTCAGCCTGGTTTTCAAACATGCCTCCAACCATTAGAAGTACAGCTAATCAAAATAGGCCCAAAGTGTGTTTGCAAGGTTTGTGAACCTTAACAAACCATTTTCCCAATAGACTATCCTGGTCTGAATTTTGAGGTCATAGTGAAAGCTGAAACCAAGACAGTGCTTGGTGGTTTGGGATTTGACAGAGTATATCACATGGTCCTAGTTATTGGATAAGGAAATACAGTATGGCTGTGTCTACAAAAGAGAACTAAATCCCTGAAAACTGGATTGGTAAAATAGCAACAGTATTAGAAAAAGTTTAATGTGAAATGACAGCCTAAGTATTTTTGTGGTGTTTTTGCAAAAAGCCTGCACTTAGGATGGATTTGGTGCCATTTCAACTGCACTGTCCTTTATTTGTCTAGCCCACAGCTTTCATCAAAACTACATGAAGATTTGTCTTTTGGATGAATGGGAAGATCTTCCAAGAATCCACTGTTCCTGTGGAATCCAATCTTCCTGTGGAAGGACTGTGGAAGAACAGTCAGTACTCTAGGGAAAGATACATAAAACTCTGGTAGGTCTGTTAAAGCTTCAGGAAGGAAGTGAACCTTTGATACAACAGCCCTTATGCTTCTCTTGCAGCCAGCTCCATGCAAAGTTGGTGAATAGCGCTCATGAACTGAAGCATACATAGTTCTTGTGCACAAATAGTAACAGACAGGAAAACAGTGCCTCAATTCTTATATCTGACATGAAATATAACTCCTAAACAAATAAATGGTCATTTTTTCAGAGTTTGTAATATACCTTGTACCTGGCACAACAGTGGAGCTCCTCCTGTGAAAGGGGGCTGTGGATATTGTGGATGCTTTTCCAGCTGTTGCTTTCTGTAGTTTTTGACAACAGACAATGGGGCCAATGGACATCATTAGGTTCAATTAGCTTGGATTCAGGCTGTTAGTTCTGATAGAAGGAAAAAAGTGTATTTTTTTCTCTAATGTCCATTCGGTTTCGTTCTGACTCCAGCTTGATAAGGTACATTGAAATGGAGTCTCCCTCTCCTACACCAATAGTTCAGAAAGCATACTGAAATTACATTGATCAAAGGGCTGACAAAAACAATTTGGCCACAGCCAGCAGGTGAAGAACACTGACTATGAGCTGGATTGGCTGGTGTTAATTGGCTTTGTTCTGTGGGATTCACTGAGGTTAGGGACAACCAGGTGATGATTTGCCTCTAGAACCCTATGCTGATGCCTGCAGAGAGAGTCAGATGTGTAACTCTCCCAAAAAAGAATGGGATTTAAGTATGTAAATCTTTATGCCTTATGATGAAATATATCCCATGAAAAAAATCCAACTTCTATTTTGTGCTTGTGCCATAAAACTTAAAAGAAGTGCAAATTTTAGCTGGGAGGAAACTTTTATGACCTAGTTATAAATCTGTGCAAGGAGCAGTTTGCAATTGAAAAACTGAAAAACTCTCAAGAAGAGTGGTGCAGGTGGGTGCGCCAGTAACATCGCCTCCAAATTCTACTCCAGTGCAGTGTGTCTTATGCCAGCATTTAGAGTCCACAACGAAATAACCAGTACAAAGAGGGGAAAATAGTAATTTTTGAATTACTGTCCTTCTTCAGAAAATAACCACAGAAACAGGGTAATTTTGTTACTGGAATGTTATTAGTGGTTCATATGTTCTAACAAGACTGTCAAAGAGAAAGCAACATATTCCTTCTGGTATATGTAAACAGGAGAAGAGGAGTAAGAAATTGCTTACAACAGTACTGCTGTGACAAAGAGAAAGCATTCTGTGTTGCACTTAGAGACAATGAAACGTTTTTTAGATTCTTCTTTGTCGGTTTCATTAGACCATCCCATCATTTTTTACCCCTGTCTGTTTCATTGCTATTTAAATTATATTTCTGGGTTGGTTATTTTTGTTTGTTTGTTTGTTTTTTCGGTTGGGTTGGGTTTTTTTGTTTTGTTTTGTTGATTTTTTTTTATTATAGACTTGAAGCTTAATGAATCTAACAAAAACAAGCTTTAAAAAATATCTCAATGTTAACATCTTTATCATACCAAGGTGCCTTGATCAGTGAATCAGTCTTTTTTTCACAGTTTTTCTCCTGTGCTCTTTCCTGGCTAAACTGCTCTTAAGACAGAATGACATTTCTGTTTTATAACCCCACTGATGGAATTAATGACTATGCTTATTAATTTCGATTATTGGAATTTCCTGTCTCTCTGTTTCATAGTAGCACTCCACCTCTGCTTGTCAATCATAACTACTGACTCTATCACATTTTGCTTTTCCAAATGAACTAAAATGTTTGGCTTGGCCCTGTGCCAAGAATGGGGTCATTCACAAACTTGTAATAACATATCCTTAGCTGATGTTTCTTAGTAACACGTGTAAATAGGAAAAAACAGTTGCACTGAAGGGGTTTAGCTTGGCCACATGTGACTACAGTTAAAGAACACGGGAAGAAAATCTTTGGTCTTTCCATGATAGCTGTCCAGTTCAACAGCAAGCACACAGTACAGACATGGCAGTGCAGACACAGACAAAGTTAACCACTTTCTTCATTCAGCAGCAAGCTAGTGCAGCATGTCCCTTCTCTGCGAGAAACCAGATGTGCAGCCTCTGCCTGGAGCTGAGGTGAGGAGCTGAGCCTTAGAGACGAGTCTAGCAAAACCATAAAGTCTCCCAGAATATTCCGTGTGGTATCTTCTATTTAGCTCCAGCAACGCTTAGTTTTTGTTACAATTACAAACACATCTTGGGATTAATGACATTACAAGCGGTTTCTTGGTAGCACCCTCTGGGTAAAAGCAGAATGTTAGTGTCACGATGAGAGATGGGCTAAAGCTGTGAAGCTTGGGCCAGGGTTTGGTTCTCGGATCTCAAACATTTTCAGTTTGAGATCAAGGGTTTTATTCTGACCACTGCAGAAATGGGCTGTATTTCAGCTTGGCTTAGACTTTGATACTCCTAGCAACTAAAGTTCAGGAACTCAAGAACTGAGGGTATTCAGATTCACAGAACAAATTTTCCCCATGTTCTGTTGCAGAGCAAAATGGAAAAGTGGGAGGTTTGATATGGAAATAAAACATCAAGAAGCAAACACATTAAACATACGAAATTATCTTAAAACTAATTATCCTTCCAGAAGCCCCAATCATTTTCATTATTCAGATTTTTACTGGTTGTTTCAGATTAAGTTGCATTGATCTAGGCATTCTGCAGTGCAAACAGCTGCAGGAAGAAAATTGTTATTAAGATGAAGAGAAAAAAATACTGTTAGAGCAAAATATTTCAGCTATGAGGTATCCCATATACATTGCTGGGACAGCAATTGCCCAACTCCATGCTGGGCATACAAAACCTTTCCTGCTGCTGATTTGGTTCTTTCAGGATTAGCTATGCCGCCTCAGCCTCACAGAACTACCCACCCTCCTGCCTGAAACCTGTAACCAGGGAAAGCTGCAGGCCACACACCCCCTTCAAGAACCAGGTGCCTATGCAGAGGTATGGATACAACACTTTGGAACCACTATAGTTAGTCTGAGAAGTTTGGCAAGGTAAAAATAACAGGTTTTCAAAGGAAGAAGAAAATCTAAACTGTAAGATAAAGATGTTTGAAAAGAGACTTATCTGAGGTTTTTCCCTCCTGCCCTTCCAGTGTAAAGAACTCTCCATTTGCAACAGCAAAGAAAATGTCATTCCCTTGCTGCTCTGCATAGGAATAATATACTCCTGATCTGCCTATAAGATTTAAACAGAGGAACACTATAGTTTTCTTCATGACAAATTTATCTGTCTCTTTGTGAGTTGAGAGACTTTGTCATAAAATGATCCAGCAACAGGGCTATGTTTGGAAGGCCAAATGAATACACCATGTACTGGGAAGAATTCTTCATGTGTGGTTTGGTGGTTATGGCAGGAAACTGGCAGACACGGTTCTTGCAAATTGGTCTTTGCTGAGATGCTGGTGTGTGGCAAAATAGATTTAAGGCAGGTGGAAAATGAAACAGCATTTGAAAATGATGTGGCTGGATTATCATTCCTGCTGTGCAATAGGACACAAAAACACAACCTCTAGACTGGTCCAGGATGGAGTACTGAACATTTTGTTTTTCACATAACCCAGCAGAAGTTTCACGTAATTTGTACGGAAGCAGGTGTCTGCTCTATTTTTCACATACTATAGAGTTTCTCATATGGGAAACTGGAAAGTAAGTCCAGATCTTGGTCCAGGCTGTGGCTGCAAAACTAGTTTAGCAGCATATCCAAATATTTCCCTATCATGGATCTACCAATGGGAGTGAGATGGACATCCGTTTCAAGACAAGCTAGGGTATGCATGAGGCCAATCTCATTTTCATGCGGGGTTAGTCTGAGTAGAACAGATCTACAACCACCATTGCCAAAGAATACAAAAATCTCTAAAATTTTTAACATTCTTTCTCCACTTGTCTCTTACTCTTTTATATATCAGATCCAAACTTTCTTTTGCTAGATTATGGACTCTGTATTAGTTATAATAAAATAAAGATAGTGCATTGCACTGCACTATTACAACGTAAGAGACAACAGGAGTAATTACCAAAAGCTCACAGGGTTAAATGCAGTAACAACAGCTGGAGTTATCTGACTTTCCCATATTCAGCGGATGCCTCTGAAGATGATATATATGACATGGTGTGAACTCTGTAAATATAGGTACCATGATACTAGAACAGAATTTTTATGCTATTAAATCAGTGACAAGAAGTTCAAAGTAAGTTAATAAGAGTGCCCAGCATAAGCTGCAGGTTTCCAGAAGCTAGACAGAATACATTTAAGCTGAGTGCTTTTCCCTTAAATAAATATGATGTACCTTCTATGAGGTACAGCACTCCTGACTCTTTTGAGGGGGCAGATATTTTATTCTGGCAAGGGTGGAGCTATCAATCTAGTCAAAGTTCACTACAATTGGAAGAAACTAGAGCAGGAAAGCAGGATTTAATGTGGCAGTTTATATACCCTTCCTCACACAGAAGGCTCCTCCCATGTACATAGTGACATTTCTTCACGTGATGGCACTTCTCCTGGTACATACACAGCACTTTCACACAAGAAAAGAATTAAGACCACGTAAGCAGCAAAGTAATCTTAAGAACCATGTCACATATCTGACACATCTTCTTTCATTTGTCACCATGGGCACTGTGGTATGGCTGATTCATGTGACTGCCTTAAAAACTTGGAATTCAAAACATGATTTTAAGGGAACCATGTAACTCTATTACAAGGAGATATTCAATGTTTAGATAGCTGCTTGGACTTGACACAGACATCTTGAAACGGACAGGAATAATATCAAGGCTCATTTGTAGAACATAGAATGAATCAATGACGTTGATTCACTGCTGTGAAAAGCTGATTTAACCTTGACCAGAGATGATGGAAGGGAGCTTGTGTGAATTAAGGCAGCAGAGATCAGGACCAAATCCTCAGCTGGTAAAACTGTCAGAGCAGCACTGAAGTAAATGGTGTTAAATCCCCACTATCAAATGGGACAGCGCATGTTACATTATCAAAAAAAGACTTTAAAGTATAAAAATGCAGATAGGAAGCTCAAGAAGAACAATTGGTTTGCAGAGCAGGAAAAGCTCCTATTTATTAAGTAAGGGTCAAGCGTATGGACAGTAAACTTCCCTTTATTTGATCAATTATGTTTTAAAAATCAAATTAAAACCATTCTTAAGGATACATGAAGCAGTTAAAGCTACAAGAATGTCACTTGGTTGGGTAACAGTAAGGCTGTAAATCAGATCTCTTTGTAGGCCTAGTGAATGCAGGGCAAACAATAACTAAATAGACAACGGCAGCAGAGCTGCATCCTTTGAACTCGACACTGTAACAGATATATACTGTGTTTTGCAAAAGCAGCACAATAGCATGCTGCAGAGAGCATACAGAAAACTAAAACAAACAAACAAAAATTCTGGCTCTTTTTTACTTTCAGCCATAAAAAGCCACGAGAAAGTTGAGATACAAGGACATTACAACTGCTTTCAAACAGGCCACTCTGCTATGTGAGGTCAGCAGTACTACTGGTATTGACTTTAGCTGAATCAGGGTTTGGCACAATGGTTTTAATTTATTACATTACTGAAGTTGTACACTGATATAAATCCACACAGAGCAAACTGGAATAATGCTGTAGTTAACCAGGCCTAATGAAACAATGATCCTCTAGGTCAGAAATACAGCTGTATCTCTGATGTTAGGATAATACTTGCTCAGCTTTGACATTAGTTTAAAAGATTCTTGCTGTGGATCACGTACAGTGAGGCTAACCAGCACAACCCTCAGATCTATGTGATATGGAAAAAAAAGTCTCACAAAGAGATGCAAATCAATAATGATCCATCTGCCAAAAGAAATTCCACTGGCTAAGCACTTCTATAAAAATTCAGCCTGGTAATATGGATGAAGCCCAACACCAAGAATATTTGCAGATTCATAAACTTCTTCTTACAGTCTGGACCATAGCACAGCAATACTTGTGCATATTATGGAAGAGGAGCAAAACCACACATGTGCCATACCCAATGTCAACCAGATCATTCATATCTTCTGACTGATCTGCTGCAGAGACATTTAAAAAACTCATTCATGCACTTTCTTCAAGAAAGAATTATGTACACTCATAGAAATTATAAGGTATTTAAAATAAAGTCTGCTGAGTTAAGTCAGTATTAATCCTCCTCTAAGCACCCTCAAAATCAGTATCAGAGATCCCTCAGTAATGAAGTGATGGATTTATAACAGCTGATGATTTAGCTTACAAAAGAGTTTTTAGTTAGATCATACTGAAAGACGCAGACAGAGAAACATATGCTGGTTGAATACACACCAACTACCCAGGAGTCAAAACCAAGCAGAAAGAGCTGATGTACAACAGCAATTTTTTTTTACGAGTTCAGGCATCTTCTTGTTTCAGCATGCTCTTTATAATGCCCGTATCTCATTCCTATGGGAGTATGCTGACTCCAGCCTCAACAATCGCTGCTGGAGTACCTCTTCCCACAGTCACAATTGCCCAGTCTGCCGTTCCCTGGTCTGTGCTCACATCCTGGGATCATGTGAATGAGGTCATTCATGCAAGCCATGCTTGAAAAGCTCTCAAGTCAATGGCTGGCACTGCCCTGCAGCATCTGCTATGATGAGGAGAAAAGCTGAAGCAAATACACCACTTTGAGAATGACTGTAATTCTCACTAACGTCTGTGGGTGACTTCCACCATGGTAAGGTACAGAAGAACGTTCTGCACCTTACTGAAGATATTCTTGTAAAAAGTAATTGTATTGCATTAAGGGACACTTACAGACAAACAATTCAACCACTAAGAATTCTGTTCATTTATTTTAAAATATTTTTGTTTGACCAATCTACCTTATTATTTATGCATCTATCAAAATAACAGGTACTTATTGCAGAAAAGGCAGTGATTTATTTATTCCAACATCTCTCAACAACTCTGTAGCCACCTTTTGCTCCTAACTGGAATGCAAATACTATACCTGTATTGATACAGAGAATTTTGGCAAGTTGTTTCAAGATTTATTGAAGCAGGATAATACTTTACTTATATAAATTAATGACTTTCCAACTGAAAAATGTATTTTATGAACTTTTTTTTGCCCTGAGCTGCAAATGCAACACAGATATGGAAAACAATTCAACTTCAGAATTCCTGTGCTTCACAAGTCACTAAACAGATCTACACCAGCTAAAAGTAAAACACATTCCTTTTCATTCCACAGAGCAAGAAAACTATCACAGAGATATATTTCTCCCCTTTAGCTTTGCACTAATTAAAATCCACTGTTTTATAAGGATGGAGTAAACAAAGGGCATTTGCCACAACCTTGGCATTTGAGAAAGAAAAGAATGAACAGAACCCTGTAGCGTCAGAGCGAGAAATATGATGATTTCAGCAGTTTAAGAAAAACACAGTATTATAGGTATTGAAAAAAGTTAGCAAAGGGCAAGACAAGTTTTGTTATGGCCTGGGATATATGCTTAGATAAATGACATGATAGTTCCAAAGAACACAAATGAAAAAAAAAGTGATTCAAGTTCGTGAAATGACAGACTATGGGAAAAGCAAGAGAGAATTTGACCTAAAAACCTATTTCTTAGAATGATTCCTACTCTAAAATTCAAAGACAAGCCAAAACTAATAAACAATTATACAGTGTCAATGCTTATGCATATTAAATCATGATGTGTGAGGCGAAGAATATCAGCAGTTCAAGTTACTAAGTGAACACCCAATGAGGTGTATCAGTTGCTCAAAACATTAATGGGGCAATGAGATGGGTGAGAAAGGCTGCAGCAAACTCACTCTCTTAAACACAGCACAAAAGGCCAGTAAAGATGTGTAACTGGGTCCAACTGGATCTTTGGAGTGCACCCCCTGAACAGGACTGTTGATAACACCGAAAGTATGAATATGGGCATTGCTGCTCAGAAGGTCATAAATATGTAAGTACAATAGTGTATTTACAGTTGCGTTAAAGAGCAAAGGAAAAAAAACACCTGTGAAGAAGGACACATAGAAAACTATTCCCCAGCTTGATGGCCACAGCCACAATGCCAAGCCAGACTATCCACCTGAGAACAGACCAAATATGTCTCAAGTCAGAAAGAAATGTCACGACGGGGTTAGGCTTTCAGCCATAGACAGTGGGCATGGCTGTCCCAGCTGCCAGTGTGGGGTACTTGTGGCATCCCAAATAGAGAGCAGTGCAAAGCAAGAGGTGAAACTGGTCTCTCATTGCAGTTTGAGGGGATCATATATAATGAGGACAGTAAAGTACAATTGAGCAGATAGAAAGGAGTTAATTCCTATTTAAGCAGAAGCATAATACAATACTGAGTTTGCTGAAACCTAGATTTGCTACTATAAAACAGGTAATAGCAGCTCTAATAGAAGATCTAATAGGTAAGAGGGTGTGAGAAGAGCGCCATGGACACATCTGCATTCTCCTGCACATACCTGCTTCCCACACCCAGCTGAATCTCAAGAGGTGCTGGCAACTATCAGGAGACTAAGTTTTACTAGCAATGGAGAAAACAGCTCATATAAGTAAGTTCCTGTCTTTACCACTCGGACAGAAATGCTGAGATCTGAACCATCATTTTCATTTATTTCAAAAAGTTTTGTTAAATTCTCTGCTTGAATGCTCTGGAATAAATTCTGTGTGGAAGTGGGAAAATGCCAGGAGGAATGGGATTATCTGTTGTGATGTAGTTGTGTTTTTTGGATTTTCCAGGTAAAATCTGTTCCTCTTACAAGCATCGTTTTGATGAAAATTCAGACTCAAGTGTTGCAATAAGCAACATCTGTGACAGTGAAACAGAAAAAAAGTCATGTGTCAAATATTGCATTAATGACTTGAAGTTGTTGCCATCTATTTTCTGTATCCCTGATCTGACTAAAATAAGTTTAGTGATTGCAGTCCTGTTCACACAGCACAGAAATCTCCGTGAAAAGCACCACTGAAACCCTCTGGCTACACCTGGTAGGGAGGTCAAGTATTTAAAAACCAACAACATTATCTAAGGTCACCTCCAGATAATCCTCCTCCAAAGCAGGTTAGAGAAACGGCAGGGATAATGAGGGAAAGTGTACGTTTAGCACAATTTTCTTTCTGAATACACATTTGAAGTTGGTTTTGCTTTCTGTTAGCCAAGGATAACAAAAGCCATAGCTATGTGATAAACATTTCTTTGAGCAAGCTGGACAGAAATGCCCTTTAAAATTAATCTAGGGGGGAATAAAAACTCTTTCACTTAGCAACAGTCACTTAGTCCCTCGACCCTTCTGAAAGTCTATCCCTCCAAAAGAGGTGCCTCTAGTCCTGTCTGTTCCTTTTGGGCTGTCAGCTGGGAATCATAGCTCTCAGCTAATTTCCAGTATTTGGGTACTGTTTTGTTAAACAGCGGCACCAGCTATTCCCACAGGTCCTTCTAGGGGCCACATGCACTGTTAAACTTCTTCATCCCATGCTGTCAATACAACCGTCCATATTCCCTACAATGGCAAGAAAATTACTTCTGAAAGAAGAATGCTTAAGACCCCCCTGCATTTTAGACCATAAGTAGAACCTTGTGTCCCAATGGGCATTCAAAGAGCTGCTGGGCATGACTTCTTACGAAATTTCAGGGCACACAGTTCCTTCAGCGATCACATCTGATACGACTTCAATTCGCATCTGCAGAAGTTTAACACATCTCAGATCTTTTTGACAGCACTAGAATTTTTGCTGATGCTGAGAACATTTTGCTGCTAGTTTATATCCTTTCCTGAGGAAGGACAGAAAGGCGAGCCAAAGTTTTAACTCTTCTAAGCTATTACTTTTATTTTTCTTTTGATACACATTTTACCCACAGGCATCTTGGTTGCTGGCTGCACTTGCTAGTTCCACAAGCACTTTGGAACACTTCTCTAAGGATGCTTCTTCTGAAATCTCTGTTTGCAGAGAGCTTGCTGAATAAAACATGATTATCTCTAAATTCTCCTTATGGTCTTTTCTAGGAATACATATTACTCCTACCTTCTGCAGGCTATGAGGGTATGTGGGGTACTACCCACAGCATCACAGCACACGTTGTGTAGTCCAGCTCTTGAGAGAGGAGGGCTGTCTCTGTGACATTCTTCTGTGCTATTATACCACATCTAAAGTTCAAAGTGCTGACATGAACTTCATGAAAACAAAAGAGAGATTCACAGGTTGGTAAAAGCAAAAACAAATCTGAGGAGCCTATTCCCACATCCTAGGGAGGTATCTGTGCTCACAAGAAAATTTCCTGCTTCTGCTCCTGTCTTTTGTGAAGAGGGACAGAACAAGAGACTAGTTGCTATGATCTGCAACTGAAATACAGAAATGCTCTACAGGGCAAAGGAGTGGTAGGATAAGCGCTACAACAGACAAGCAGGCTCAGTCAGCACATTGTTGCAGGCAGATGACGTGCCAGCAGAAGAGAACAGCAGTCCCGAGACAATTGTGGCTGGCCCACAACCTCAGTCTATGTCAACTCTGTGGCCTGTAAGCCAAAGGTTTGCTTTTTTTCCCACTCCCTTGCATACCACATGGCATCTCCAGCCTTACACAATTACTGACTTCTCCCTGGATCTTTGGGTGAAAGAAATGAAGTTGAGGGCAGACTACAGATAGGAGCAGACAGTATGTTAAACATTCAGTCTGTGAGCTTCTCTGACTCTGAAGAATGCTTCTGCCTCATTCAAACCAGCTTCCTTGAACCTCCTGCACACGTGACAGCAAGCTGTGTCCAAGAACAGAGCAATTCCCTTTTCTGGCAATCCAGGTACTTTTTCACAGCTATGTAGAATTTGTTCCTTTTTACTCATGTTCTTGGTCTTTCCTGGTCTCTGTGTCAAATGACTGTGGTTGTTCACGCAGTTCCTATTTTACTGGAATTCATCCCTTACAAGAGGCTGAAAAATTCCTTGTGGAACAGTTTGAAGGGAGAAAAAATGTCTCCATTGGATTAAAGCTCATTGAATGTAGCAGAAGTTATTTAAATGAATGAAAATTATACTTAAATCCAGACTTTTCTGCAAGATAATTATTTTCACTGCAAGATCATTAATCTAGCTACTGTGCTGTTGTAAGTTATGTGTTCTCTAATGATGGTCATGGTACCCAAACAGTGAGATACACACAATCAATTATAAAGCTGCTCTTGAACAATCTTCCGTATATACCAATATGCAACCTGCATTAAATTCCTCAGATTAACTGATCTGGGGCCTCTCTGCAGCAACACAGACTGTTAGAATCAGGTGCTTGGAAGAGATGATAGTTTGAAACGATTCTTTCTTCACAGAAGCAGAACAAGAACTAAGAGGCAAACCTGTGCTAATGCCTATCTCCACAGACCATCAGAGAAGCCGTCGATGGAAAAGATGCTAGATAATCCAGTATTTCTCCTGTACACTAAATAACATAGCTAAAAAACGGAAGAATTTTAGTGGGTGGGGAAGTGGGGAGGGAGAGAGTCTGGGAAACTTGACCAGGCCAAGTTTTGAGTGCTCAGCAACATCCCGCAGGCAGTACAAGATTCTACCTACATACACCAAGGCGTAGGATAAAGGTAGCTTCCCTTCCCCTTCTCCCTTCCCCGCCTTCCCGGGATGTTGCCCCCGCACGGCCGGCCCGCACCAGGAGAGGGCGCTCGGACACCAACCAAAGGCGGGAGTTGCTCTAACGAGCGCTTCCGGCTAATTAGCGCTGCGCTGCCGGCTCCCGTTCCGCGGGATTAGCTTGCTCGTACGCACAGCCGGCCGCAAGCAGGACCGCAGTGGCCAGGGCGCGGGTCACAGGCGTGCTGGACTGCAGAGACTGCAGTCCATCTGCAGAAGCTTCTCTTTTTGCTTTCCTTTTTCACTATGCTCGCCAAATTGTTCCCCAAGGCAGGGGAGCAGTAAGGCCATTCCTTACTCTGTGATATTCCTAGGGGCTGTGCGATTCCTCATGGAATCCACTGCTGCTCCTTTCCCAGCGTGCAGTAGCTACACGGACGGACACACTGTGAAGCCAGAGCTGCTCCTGCATGCTGGCTTCTGTCCTCTTACTACCCTCTCACATCCCACCTATTCATTAGGCCTGGCATGTATCCTAAACGGTGATGAAGCAGCCATGGGGCTTCTGGAGTACAGAACCCACATCCCACCCACCTGTTGTGTCAAGCTTTGGCTGCCCATGATGCTCAGGATGCCAGAACCATCCCTCTAATGCCCACATCAGGACCTAATGTGCAGAAGACCCTGCCCCACGAGGTTCTTCTTCCCTCTTAACCCCCTCATCTGTTCCATGAGGTCTCACATACCAGACAGAAATGGTGACATCCTTTGCCCCCCTGGTCTAACCCTGCAGCCAGGTATAACTCCAAAGCTGCCCTTGCTTTCCATAGGAAGCTGGGCAGTGACCTCCAAAGGTCCCTCCCAAATCAAATGGTTCTGTGATTGTCAGAGCTGGATAAGTACAGCTAAATTATCCTTATTCCCATTTGACGCTGCAGAAGCAAAATATAGAGATGGGTAAATCAATTTTGACCTGGTCATACAAGGACTAGGAAAGCTTCAGCCATAGCAAACCCTGTAAGGTGATTGCCTCAGCACATCACTGCTTTCCTCTCTACACTGTCCTGTTCACATTTCTTTTACAAACTCTGTAAACAGTGTGTGGGATGGGTTACATTAGATTACATATGGGTTACACTCCTGGATTCACTGTGCATATGAACATCAACTTAATTGATGGTGGATATTCATCCTGTAGGAAGATAGGACATTAACTGATGGGCCAACTGAAAAATGTCTAATTTGTAATCATCAAGAAGATTCTTTCAATGCTAGCAGGCAAAGGATTGTCACATTTTGTCATTACAGTTGCTCACTAGTGAGTCTGCTGGCTCACTCACTCTTTCACATTCCACCACCATAAAGCCAGAACTGGTTTAATTGAAGCTCCTGAGTCTTAATCAGTTTGCTTTTATTGCAGCCTGGTAAGAGAACTTGCCCATAGCTATCAATTTGATTTGATTATATAAGTATATATTTTAAAAAGTACATTCTCCGTGCTTAAACTTATTTTTAATTATTGTGACTATTTTGAGGGGCCAAATTTAACTCAAAAGTGCGTTAGCATATGATAAAGAAGGTTGGTTTTACTTTGTTCCAGCAATTGCTCTGATAATATGGTGAGAAGACAGGCTTGACCTAGTGGATGCTGCTGTGAACTTGCACTTGGACTTCCCAGGAGTCCCTGGGTAGGCTGTGTGCCACACTTTGGTTTTCCATCTGTAAAATGCAGCTAACAGTTCTCTGCCTGTCAGGGGCAGTGGGACTAAAACCCTGCTAGGATTGCAAGATGAGCAAGACTACATCAGTGAAGGCCATATAGGTGCCAAGAACAGATACCTATCTATATATTCAGACAGCTACAGACTTACTGTGACTCAAACAAGTCTAAACATTTTAAGATAAAAGATGCTATTTCAAGCTTCTTAGTCTCAAGGAAATCCATAATAAAAACAAACCATCAGCACTGAAATAATTTGGATTATTCACACTCAAAAGAAGTGAGAGAAATCATTTGTCAAGGTCACTTTTGAGACTTTTGACAGACTGAGGAGAAAACAACAAAAAAAACAAGCGTATGAAATCCATGACCGTAAAAAAGACATCAGTTTAAAGCTTCTTTTCCCATTACTTATTCAAATGCAGAGGTAAATCCAGTGGTTTATCTCCAGCTGAATTCTCCTGCAGGTCGAAACACTAATGAGTTTGTACATAACAGGCCAAATTTATCTTTTGTATAATGCCTTAAGGAACAGGTCTGGGGCATATATTTGGTCCAGAATACTTACTCTTTGGGTAAAAATCAGTTAACAAGCACCGCCATAAACTGCTGGAGTGTCAGGAGACAACCGTCTCATGATTTACTCTCTCCTTCTCAGTTCTCAGATCTTGGTCTAGTACAAACTGATAAATTACAAGATTGGCTAACTTTTAACCCCTGGCTAGAGATTTTCCTCCCAAGTGTTGGCCCACAGGAAATTCTTGTTTTAAAATATGCTGAAGTGACACTAGCAGAGCCTTTCAATCACAAGGAAATTTTGATCCAGCAGAAGTGCAATACTGGTCCTATTGCCAACTCATTCTCTTGTGCCAGTTTTAGAAATGCAGCTGCTTGTACAGACACCAATAAGCACTACCACTCATCCACAGCCTCTTACAACAAGGATGGGCCTGAACACCAAGATTCTGGTCTGAATCCAAAGTCTACCCCATGTCTCCCTAATTCTGGATTTAGAATTTTGTTCAGCCACAGTTCTAATACAAAGAGTCACAGACACAGTCACAGAAACATAGAGATATGCACTTCTCCGAGTGGGAACTTTCAAACATATATGGGCTTAATTGGATCCTTATCCCCATAACTAATGACTGAAGGAGCATGAAACTCAGTGTTGCACTCTGTGTAAAATGAGCTCTTCAGTACTGCCTCAGCCATGCTAACTAGGGAATATTTTGTGTGTGTGCCTGTCTGATGTGGGCAAGCTGTACACTCAGTGAAATGGATTACTGAGGCAATTCTACATGAGCTACTTGCTGCAGAGGAGATCTGAGACCTTTCCTGTAGCAGATTTGTTGTTCTCCCACTTCTGCACTTCAGTGAACCCCTTTGGTCTGGGGCTTCCCCTTACCAGGTTGCTTCATTCCTCTGCGTCAGGGTGCATGTGTGTGTTATGTAAAGCATGTGGGAACATTAGTGTGGAGACTTCATGCAGCAGCAAAAGTGTCATATGTCTGTTTTTCAAGATATGGAGTGCTTCATATGCAAGTTATCAGCAAGATACAGATATGGATAAAGACGTAGATATAGATAAGCATCTGTATAGTTTTGGAAAATGTTGACACCTTCCTCCGCAGCGGGTAATGCATTTTAAATCTACTAATACCAGAGATGAGGCAAGACATTGTTCTTAGATGGTGTTTGAGGGATGAAAACAGTTGGTGAGTGCTTGGTTTGGTAGCTGCAGCAGAGCACTGCTATTCAACTTAAAATGAATAAAATATAGTTGTGAAAACCTTCTAAGCAAGCATGACAAAATAATTTCTCATGCTATTAATTTTTAACCTCGTATTTCACTCTTCATTTCTGCATTTGATTTCAAGTAACATATTTTTCCTTCTTTCTTTCAAAGGAAATGGAGATCAAAGAGCATTGTAAATCCAGAGAATCTCTGTTACAGATTGCCAGTTACCTTTTGCTGCTGGTACCCTTTAACTGTAATAAAAATGTGAGAACACAGAACTGGAAAGGACCATCTGGAACCATCTGTGAACTCTTCCTCGCACTGTAGGCTACTATGAATTAGATGTTTAATTACAAACAGTGCATAGAACATCTATTGCACATGTCACAGGCCATGAAACAGTTCCTATGTAACACAATTAAGAAAGATGATGAATAATAATGAGCATCCAGAACTATAATGTGCCATAGAAAGAATACAGCATCAAGCATCATCAGCATCTAACTCCTGGGAGATATCATCATTTTAGGGTAAAATGATTTTGAGAAATAAAGCATGAATTCTGCTGTAAGAAGGGAAACCCAAAAACATCCCAGCATCCACTACACTGACCCAGAGGACTATTTTTTCTTTACTTCAAAACTCTGCAATCTATTGTCTTGGGGTGACTTTATGATGCTATATCCCCTATTGCAGTCACCCCAAGACATCCATTTAGCTTGGAGTCTGTGAATCAGATTCACCTCCCACTCACTTACAAGAGAGGAGTTTGTGATGGAAGCATGTGTTACTGCATGTAATTCATCTCCTTTTCATTTCCCCCATCAAGAGAACTACAGTCACTGTATTTTAGCCATCAGGAGTGTCTGTAAAAGCTAGAGAAGCCCATGCAGCAGAACTGCAACCCTGCGCCAATTCACCGGACCTGCACCTGTACTACAAAGATCTAAGGGTGTTGTTGGAGTGCACTGATCTGCTGCCAGTGGCATTGTAAGGCAAATACAAGAAGTATTTGAGGCTGTCTTAAAGGTATAGCTTAAAAAGACAGTGCATCAGAAATGCTGCTGTTTTGTGGGCTGGGCTGAAAAAAGGCCTTTCTTCACATTCATTCCCAGTAAGTCTTCCTCAGAGAGTGTCACTTTTTAGTCTAAAAACGAAAAGTAATGACTAATGGATTCTTTAGCTGGATGGCTTTCAGGTTTGGGAGGGTATCTTCTAGGGCTAAGGCCAGACTGAATTCCAGCAGTTTCAGTTTGCCACAATCATAAAACAGAGCTTAAGACGACTGATGAGAAATTGAAAAAAAAAAAAAAGAAAAAAGAAAAAGCAGTCTACAGCTTCTTAGCTTCTTTTTCTCTCCCCTCATCCTATGGGCCGATGAAGAAATATGTTGTCTGTGTAAATGGAAGACGTTCCATAAATACATTGAGTGGAGCTTACAGTATCCCAAAGGGGCTATTCATCAACTCCAACAGAATATGCACTGGGAGGCCTTCACCAAATTAAGAAAAAACAAAAAAAAAAACAAAAAAGGAGCTATTCACTTATCATTTGGTTATTTCTGATTTCAAGGAGTTAATGGAGAAATGTTAAGCCTTCACTAGATTTCTAAAAAGTGCTCCAAAGCCCAACATCTCTTTTCCCTCCTAAGTAAAGGAGACATATCCAAAAATTTCTACAAGTACTGTCTTGCATTAAAGGTACGTCTTAATTACTTTCACATTACATGGGATTTAAATAATATTTTTGTACTCCTTTAGAAAAAGCTATTAAAACCCAGACAGAGCAATTCAATACTCCACTGACAGACAGTTTCAAATACCATTGGCTTGTACTAGTGTCCATTCTGCCTGAGCTTCAGCAGAATTTTTGTAATTAAATTTAAGATTCTTTAGGGACTGTAAAGTGAAAAAAAAAATTGGTCAAGTTTCAATCTTACAAAACACTAAACATTTTCAAGACAAGATTGAGTGTTCTCAGTTTTATTTGAATCCAAATGAAAGCTGATGGTGCTCAGTATCTATCAGAACTGCTCAGCACTTTGCAGAGTTAAGTCCCGCAAGAATACTGACAAGCCTTTAGAAAACACTCTAGTAAATGACCTCAGCGATGACCTGGAGGGACAGAGGCCAGAGATAATTCAGCCTCTGTGTGAGTTCACACTTGAGACTTTCCTGACTAGAAATGGTCAATTTCTGCAAATTACAAGCTAGTGGTCAGGTTTCAAGATACAAATTACTGTCTGTTAGGAAGAAAGAGTTATAAATGAATTTTATTTGGAGTTAACTATGGTAAAAGAAAAAGGATACTCTATCTGCTGTGCCACTGTTCTCAGGAGACTTCCAGCTCCAATTGAGAAAGTCTGGAAAAGAAGAACCTAGTTACATTGACTCCACACTATACTAGAACTTTTGCATTGAATTAATCACTGATCTGTGGAGCATGCAAAGAATAGAGACATCTTAAATTTCACTGAAATTTCACTTTTTGTATATAGAGCTAAAGGTGAAACTAAGCACACAAGTTGTAGAAATCAACTCAAATTTGTGGAAGTTAGGAAGACAGTTTTGAAGCTATCTGATCCTTCTAAAATCACAAATGAAACCCAGCATTATGCACTTCCTGATCCTTTATGCACTAGATCCTAGTGCACCATTATGCACTAACCTGATCCTTTATAGACTGTGTGGCCTGATGGTATTAATCCCAGGGTGCTCAAAGAGCTGGCTGGTGCCATCACAAGACCTCTCTCAATGGTTTTTCAGTGGTCTTGGGAATCTGGAGAGGTCTCAGTCAACTGGAAGCTGCTAAGTGCTCCGATTTTCAAGAAGAGCAAGAGGGATGATCCTGGTAACTATAGACCTGTCAGTCTCACTTCAGTGCCTGGTAAAATTATGGAGAAAATAATTCTGGAAGTTATTGAAAAACACTTGAAGTAAGTGGTCACAGCCAGCATGGCTTCATGAAGGCAAAGTCTTGCTTGTCAAACTTAATTTCTTTTTATGACAAGGTTACCCACTGAGCTGACCAAGGCAAGCCACTTGTAATCTTTCTGGACCTCTTTTGATACCATCTCTCATAGGATCATTCTGGACAAAATGTCCAGGCCACATCTGGATAAATACATCATGCAATGCGTGAACAACTGGCTCACGGGTCAGACACAAAGGGTTACAGTGAATGGGGTGATATCAGACTGACAACCTGTTACTAGTGGGGGTCTGCAGGGCTCCATCCTCAGCCCTGTGCTCTTCAACATCTTCATAAATGACTTGGACACAGGATTGGAAGGAATACCAAACAAGTTTGACAATGATACTAAATTGGCAGGAGCTGTTGATTCCCTGTAAGGCAGAGAGGCCCTGCAGAGACACCTGAACAAATCAGAGGGCTGGGAAACAGCAACCGTATGAAGTTGAACAAAGACAAGTGACAGACTCTGCACCTTGGACAGGGCGAAACTGGATGTATGGACAGACTAGGGAATGAGATGCTGGAAATGCGTCCTGCTTGGTGGAAAGCTGAATTATCAGTCAGCAATACCCTGGCAGCCAGGAGGGCCAACTGTGTCCTGGGATGCATCAGGATCATCTATGATCTCCCTTTTCTAGTTGGACACAAATAGCTCAGAATTGAAGGGCGACAACTTCTAAACGTCACATCTCTGCTGTGCAGAAGGACTTTGGGAAGAATACTATGCAGGTAGAGCTGTGATGGAAAGTTAGATCAGCAGGATGTAACTGTCAAGCGAGAACTGATCAAAGAGGCAAGACTGAAGAAAACAGTTTGTTGAAAGTATGCTTAGGCTGGGAACCATAATGACTGCAACTGAGCAGAAATTTGGCCTTGCTTTTTCTTCCAAAGGCATTATGCCTATCCCGGTATTAATCATTTCAGCTTCTGACACACTGGTACATGTCCTGTCAAGAGAAAGAACCTCTTTTCCACCAGCCTCCCCCATTCACAGAGATACCTTTCATCTAATGCTGACCCATCCATATCACTTCAACTGGATGCAGTAAAGAATGGTGGCACTGCCAGAACTTTTTATAGCTTAGCTTGTATGATTAAATCTCTCAGAATCAGAATACTACAGCATATAATGAACTTGCATCTTGTAAAATGAAAGGGACAGCCAAGTGACAGAAGGCAGTGGCTTAATATGACACTGCATTATAATGCAGTTCTGGAGAATAAAATTCAATTGAATTTATTTGGATGGAAAATGTTCGATCATATGCAAGTTCTTTTCCAGAAAAAATGTTGCCTTGGCTGTTCTGAAGCTTAGTAGAAAAGGACAGCTTTTCTTTATACCTTCCCTAGGAAATAAAGACAGAAAAAGTACCTGCAATTTCTGCACCAGTAGAAGTGCCAATCATTCAGAAATTGACAAATGGGGTTTGAAAACATTTTTCAAATTACATTCATAATGATAGTATGAACATATAGAAAAAATAAAAATGGTTGAAGTAATAGAAAATTTCATAAATATGTCTTGAATATTTTATCCAGGTTTGTGGGTTTTTTTCTTTACTTAGGTTTTGATTTTTTTATTCTGTTGCTGCTGGGGAAATTTTAAAATATTCTAACAGCTTTCATTCTTTATTCTTTTCTGCTAGTCCTGAGGACTTCCATAGACCCAAATGATGCTTTTCTTTTACCAGGGACTTATACACCATAAAAGACAAAAAGTAATTTGAAAAAAGGTCCAGATCTAACTGGGCAGACAAGGATACGAGACGAAAACTAGGATTATGTAGAGAAGCTTTCATAGAAAAGGAACTAAGTATGCACGAACAAGACTGCCTTTTGGAGATAAAGAAGTGTGAAGTTATATTGAGTCACGCAGACTTTCCTGACTCTTTTTGAAGAAAACAGCAAAAGGTCCTTTGTTCGATACAAATAATAAAATAACAAGAATTACTGCTGTGGAGAAAGGGTGGGACAGGAGTCCAGATGTGGCTTCAACAATGATCTGAATGTGTTACTTCAGTTTTCAAGCAAAGATGCAGATGTAGAGCCTAAATGGCAAGGTTATAGAGTGAATGCAAATGAGATTTTGTAACGGACACCTCTGAAGCAAAACCAAAACTGAAACATACAAGCATGCTCAAATCGCAGGGTAACTGCCACCCCAATTTTTTTTTTTTTTAAATTGGCCTGTTAAACAGTAAGCCTGGTAACAATCTGTTAATCAATCTGTCAAGCTGTGGGAGCACTGAATTACTGGCAAAGTTTGAATGTGGCTGCCAGAGATAACAGGGGGAAGTGTGATCCAGGCAAAAAAAGGACATTTGAGTGATCTCATAAGGACTTTAAAGAGTAATTGAGGGCATGCAGCTACATGCAGCTGAGTAATAAAAAGGGAACACTTTCTTCAGAGGTACTGTGTGACAGAACATCCACAAATCTTTCTTTGATTTTGACAACAATTTCTTAGCAAAGTAAGGCAGCTTGTATTCAAGAAAACATTTGTTATGATGCTACAACAGAAATTATTAGGAATTTTAAGAGGAATCATACTTTAAAGCTCGGTCATGTCCCCGAACAGAGTACGGAGAACTTTTGATATTTTCAAATATTCTCCTCTGTGGTGAGTAGGACTTCTTTCCCAGTGATTTACTCAGAAACAAAATCTGGATATTTTAAATAAATTTTCAGGATATCCAAGAGAATATAATGCAGAGATGGTTGAAAATGGGACCTGTGATAAGTTAGGACTAATATGACTTTTAGAAAAAAAACTTTGAAAGACAGCTACAAAGACCAGAGATGATGGTTGCAATGATATTTATATTACTGGCAATCTAACCTATCATCAGAAGAGACTTTAAATCCTGAGTACAAAGAAGAAATATCCAGGAACAAAGATGCCAATCAGGAGTGATACCCAGCTTGGCAAACATTACAAATGCACCAGAGTTGAAAAACTCTGTCCTGATAGGTAAGTGCAACAGGTGGAGGAGTTATGTATCTATTGCACAGTACCAAACATGCCAGGTCTGATGGCAATGAGCACACAGCCCCTGAAATGGAAATACGTGACGTATGACCACAGCTGGTGGATCTCACAGATCTATGGTGACACCGTCAATCCTTCAGACAAATTCAGAAATCCCTTGACCCCTGGCCTGAGAGATGGGGACCAGCATCCAGTCATCCCAGTGGTCGGTGCACTTTTCTCTCTAGCGTCTCAGGAGCTGCAACAGGCTGGGTCACCCTGTAAGCTCTAAGAAGCATGATATTCCTCCTGTGCAATCTGCCTTGTAGCACTAGAAGAGAGATTAGTTTCAAGAAGAGCAGACACCTATTTTCAAACAAGCGTCTCTGGACAGAAGACTCCACAAGGGCTCAAAAATAAAAAATGAATGTCAGTCAGAAATCAAAATAAGATGCAAAGCCCTTGACAAGAGAGCTTTCACAAGAAAAGTGACAAGAAAACATTTAGCAAGACACCATATGAGCTGAGGGCTACTAGACTGGCCTGGTGCACCTTAATGTGAAAAAAGTCAGCCTCAGTCATCTATTAACTCTGTAAGATAATTAAAGGAAGTTAAGACATCAACACTGGGTCTCATCTACTTGAATACTATAATGCAATGTTTCTTACTGCTTTGCTCTACTATCACAACCATTAGGAAGATGTGGAGTGCTATCTCCCTAAATTTGCCCCTGCTATGTGGTTGGAGAGAATGAGACATGATATCTGTGGTGCATATACAGAACAAGGAAATTGTGCTTAAAAAGTGTAAACAGTCAGGACAATCCATACAGACATGCTTGAAAAGTCCACCTCCTTTCTGTTACTTCCTAACAATTGGCTAGTGAAGCACATGGATTCACACACACAAAAAAATCATGCTCACCTATTGATTTATGTATATATGTATGCAGATGTACTCATAAATGAACATACAGAAACTCAAGCAAATCCTAAAGAACATAAAATTTCTTATAATGTTGCTGGGTAGTGCATTATGCTTTGCATCATGATGCTAGTGCAGATTCAAGTATACTATAATGTGAAAATGCAAATACTGAAGTGAGGTCATACAGAGCAAGTTATCAAATCTAGGCACATTGAATTTTATGAATAAGCACATGAAGTAATTCCAGCCAAATTAGAAGCTGGCTAATTGTCTTCCAACTGCCTATATTTTCCTTGAGATTTGAAACGGATGCAGAGTTCTTTATTTCCTAGGCTAAACCTTTATGGCTGTGAATTTTACTCTCATGAAAGATGCCAGATTGGTGGCCTGGAGGCCAAAATCCCCTTTATGCACAGAACATAGTATGTTACAGGCAGAAGCAGTGCAAGTTCTCTTCATTCTTCCAGTAACACTGTTCAAACATGGTCAACTGCTTTTTGAGGGTTATAGCATATTTCACAGAATCACACAGAATCATTTCAAGACAGACTGGAGTGAATCAGGCAAAGTGGTATATATGACAAATATTATGATGTTAAATATTAATCAAATACCTTTGAGAAAGATGGGTATTTTAAACATTATGGCAACTTACAGTTAACCTAAGTTAACTGGAAGATTAAGCATGATCAGCTGACATAAGGTTTAGTGGCCCTTATCTATAGTAATGTGTATTTCTCCAAATCATCTTTTTTTATGGGTGATATGATTTTTCCATTTTTCCTAAAGCCCTTACTACCTGTTAAAACTTGAGACTCTGCTGAAATATTGAACAGCATGCTATTTCAATGAATATAAATTAGAAGCAGAGAAGTGCAAATAATTGGTAAGGGAAGCAAAAAGTATTAATGAAATTCCATGATCAATAGGTGTTAATTGCAGAAATAAATACTTCTTATCCCAATTAGCTTATAAATCAGGTATAAAAGGAACACCAGCAATACATCAGGTCAAATTCTATTTGGAATTTTTATGTCAGCAATAATGAAAGAAAAAGAGCAAACATGCATTATAGCTACTTCTGTTCTGTATTTTTTCTGTAAGAAAGAAAATGGGAGACTGTACACATGCTTTATAATGGATTACTTTCAAGTTCGGCAGTAACTACAAATGTCACTTGCCATTATGTACTTATGTTAAAAAAACCCAGGTCAAATGCATTTTTTCAAACATTTTAAAGGAGCTGACTTCAGTGCTCTGTTATCACTCAAGTGCTGGTTTTTAATATTCATGAGATAAAGAGAAAAATCAGACTATTAGAAAAAACCCACTTAGTTTTGTTACACTCTGATTCCTAAAGATTCAGTTATGCCAAACAACCTTTCCTAAGCTGAAAACAGGTACAGAAGATAAGAATTTATTGCACATTGGGAACTGCTCAGAACAGTGCAAACCTTTTTAATTCCACCAAACCTTCCAGTGTCTCACTATTAAAATCTGAATACATTACATGGAATATAAATTTTAATCATTATGGTAACTGCTAAAGGCAGTGAAAGTTTGGTGTCATAGTGATGCCGTGGTGATTTTTTGCCTTTTCTTTTATACCCTTTTACAACTTCTGTATTCTTAGTGCTTTTTGCCTACATTCTTGGACTTTAGTCAAGATAGCAGATGAAACATTTTAGAAGCTTTGTAGTTAGGGATCAATATGCCCCAGACACCAAGGTCCTCTCCAGAACACATTTTGTAAACTAAGATAGAACCACCCAGTGTTGCGGTGAACCACAGCTAACCCCAGGGTCAGCCGGATCAAGTGGACCATTGGTTTGAGGCCTCCACAGCCCAAAAGCCTTGAAGTCACAGGCAGCACCCAAAAGGCTGTGAAAAATACGTACATCCGTGCCTTACCATTGGCCGCTGCCCTCCCCTCCCCTTATTTCTCATATTTGGTTGTCTTTCCAGAGAGTTCTATGTTCTTCGGTAGTTGATTGGCCCTTGCTACTCCCCCCCGCCTACTCCTTCTCCCACTTGCTACCCTGCCTTTGTAGCGTCCCCTAACTGAAGTGTTATTGGTTACTGCGTGTTCCCCACACCCACTCTGTAGGGGTGTAAGAACCCATGTCAGTCCCATTTTTTCAGTTTCTCTGTGGTTTTCCTGAGTACTCCAATTAGCTCTTTTCCCCCACTAAGAAGTCCCTCGGCTTTTTTCCTGCTTCCGTCGCGCACCCTCGCCATGGGTGGGCAAGGCGAACCCGACCCGGAGCATCGCCTGCCCTCCTGCGCTGTGACTGGCCTCCGTCCTCCCCTTCAGGGCAGGCAGAAGATGCCCAGTGCCCGGGGCAGCGTGCTAGCTGGCAATGGCGCCACGGCAAGCCGGGGGAAAGTTCTTGGTGAGAGGCTGTCACTCGAGCCTCTCGTTGGGGAATTTTTTGATGCATATGCTAATTAGTAAGACCTATAATGTTATACCAGATCTTTTGTGGGTGTGCATTGTGGTGTGCATTGTGGTGGATTCGACCTGGACGTAGTGCACCTGAGGATCCTTAAAATAAATAGAAAGGTAAAATCTCTTTTTCCCTTCTAACCATGTTTGACTCTTGATTTTAAGACCAGGAAAAGGTATCAATAGAAGTAATAGTAATAATATAGATTACTTAGGCAGAGTGCCCAATTGACAATGAACTGTGCAAGTGATCTGTCTTAATTGCTGCCCGAACTATGTAAGTTCTGCTCAAGTGCATTACAGGTGTCTTCGCACCGTGGAGACCAACGCAATACACCTTTCAAGAGAGAATATTTGTCAATACTTACAGTATGTGGCATTTTGCCCCAGGGGAAAAAATTAAGAGGTCCCATTAATTAACGAAATGAGTAAAGCTCTTTGTATTGTATTGAAAAAGACTAACAAACTGGTGCTTTTTCTGTCTATCAAACTATCCCTTTTTGTTTGTTGGGCTGGGGGGGGTGTTTGTTGTATTTTGGTTTTTGGGGGGTTTTTTTGAAGGTTTTCAAGCAGGAACACAAAATCATAAAGGTTTCGGGAAAAACACAAGAATAATTTAACCTAGAGAGACTCTTCATTGGCGAAAAACTTACGAAACTCAAACGATTAACCTTCCAAAAAGAATGTTAATATGCAATTTTAATCATGTTTTCCAAGTCTCTACAGTAAGAGAAGGCATCAGATAGTAAAAACATCTCTAGCTAACAGACAAACATGACGTGCTGTCTAACTCAAAGTCCTGGTGCGTTTCCTTCTCTGGTGTGAAAGAATCACTTGCCCTAGTGAAATAACCCTTGCTTACTGTCTAAATTCCTCTTCTCAGCTGCACTTCTCTTGAAGGCATTTTTGGCTTGAAAATGACTGAAATATGGAGGCAAAAGTGAAGGGTAGAATCTGTCTCTTCCTTGGTCTTAGGCAGTAGATCAGCGAACACTGACCTCTTAGCAAATAACTAATTCAGTATCCTTCAAAAAATCAACAATGAAAAAAATGCCCTTGAAATTTAGCTTATTTGTCTTTTTTATATAGCTAGATGTACAAGCAGACAAATATTTTATGTTATCCTAAACAAAAGTGTGTAGAAAATGTATACTGGAACTTACCAATGCTGAAATCACATAAAGAGTATGAGATAGCCTGTATCTGAAACACTTTAATATATTGTTCTATGGATGATGATGTTTTACTATAATAAATACCACTAACGTTTTATATGGCAAGTGACTTCATCTTATATGGATCCCCTGGAATGTCCCAACTTCCAGTTAAAGATATTCTCTTTCATCTCTAAATAGATTACACCTTCAGCAGGTGTTTGAAATAGGCAGAGACTTGTAGCCTCATAAAGGGGGAAAAGGGGGATGATTGGTCAGACATGGAAAGTGAGAGCTGGTAATTATTTTCATGTGACACACAAGAGATGTTATAGCAAAGCTGACTAAAGCTGAGCAGTCCTCTTCAACAATGATGTCACTCTGTTCTTGCTTTCTATAAAGTTATGATTAATAAAAGGGGAGGATTATTACAGTAACTTACTCTTAGTGGGCAAGGGTGACATCAACAGCAGCTGAGCAAACTGACCAAACTTCGTTGTGTGTTGCTGAGGGATTTTTTCTCTAGCAATGACTAACAAGGGGCTAACAGCGTCTGACAGCACAAAGGGCCCTTGAAATGAAGGACACTTCTGGTGGAACTTCTGAATAGGAGCCACCCTTTTAACTCTTCTGCCTCATTTTATAGTAGCAACATGTTTCTTTTGGCCTGCAGCAAGCTCTTCCCTTTCTCTGTTAATTCAGTGCACAAACACTCAGACGCAAAACTGGTGAAAAGCTACCCAATAGTCTTTCCAACATAAAGCTGCATGGTCCACATTTTCTGCCTCATCTCCTGGTATTATGATAACTTTTTTCTTCATTGCAAATTACAGAACAATCTTTACAATCAGCTTACGCATCTTTGGGGCATGGATTTCACCAGCAACAACACAAGAAAGTTAGATATATTATGGAGAACACTGAGCCTCTGGTTCATCTGTGGGAGAGTGCTGTGTTTAATTACATTTTCTTTTTTCACACTGATAGAGACTTACAACAGTCCTGTTTGCTATTTAACCTCTGCAAATTTGCCCTCACTAAAATTATACTTGGCCAGCTGGAAATATTTACCAATGGAACTGAAATGCTCATGTGAAAAGACTACCAGTGTAAATTGAATTCTTACCCTTATGGAGTAACAGCACTTACGCAGTGCAGCCCAGGATGTAACTACAAGGTGCTCTGGGAGACGGTCAGATACTTTGAGCTCTTTACCTCAAACTAACTTTCTTGTGTGAAGTGTACAGCTGTTACTCTGATAATATAAAGGGCATATGACATTACTTTCAGCTTCTCTGTCCCACAGACACTAAGACAACAGTTCCAAGGGGGAGCTGCAGAGGCTAGACATTACATTACCAAAATGTTCCGCAAGCATTTCATCCCCAAATGTTCTGAACGTTATTAAACAAAAGATAAAGTATGAAAGCTAACCATTTTCTTGTCCAAACAGTACTAATGTAGTACTTCTCATTTTCACGAAGACTTCTTGAGAGGGAAACAAACAGAATTTTCTAAACTGAATCAGTGAATAAATGATCCCAGGGGTAGTATCTAGAAACTCATGCAGAAGATGAGCTGAGAAGTACTACAGATACTGAAATGGCCAACCACAGACCAGTTAACTGTATTCTAACCATTTTCTGTCTTAGGCTTTGTGCATCTTGGTTTGTTTTTACAGTTCATAAGTAGGTAGCAACATATTTTAGCAAGTAGGAAGAAAAGTTTGGGAACCACCGTAGGTTCCCATTTTAATCCTGACCACAGACTTCTTTGGTAGCCCTGAACAGCAAACTCCCACCTCTTATCTTCAAAGTTTAAAAAGTGACATACCTATTTCAAAGGATTGATCAGCTGATTTCTTTAAAAAAATATTTATACCAAGTATTCATGCTACCAGAGATCAGTGATTTTTATCCCTTATACTTAGCTTCATTTTTCAGTTAGAACACATTTAAAAGACAATTTTAGACTTTGTGCAGTTCATACTGCATGTTAGTCTATTACTGAATCTCAGAATATGCTTGGGAACAACTAATTTTTTTTTCTGGGATGACCAGATTTTCAGCACATGCATAAAAAATGTCTTACATCTGTAATTCTTGTAATTTATGTCCAAGTATGTCTATATTTGCATGTCCAAATAGCTCATTGTATGTAGAGATCAGATATTCAAATACCTAACTGTTCCTTAAGCAGTTATTTCATGTCTGTGAGCTGGAGAGCTCAAATGAATCTACTGGGGTGGCTTTTACACAAAAGAATCACCTCCTGACTTTCACCCCTCTTTCTGAGTCAGATGTCATTCTGCAATTCCAGCCTCACAGCCTGTTTCCATTTACAGATGCTGACATGCTGCAGACTTCCCATAAACATTAGGACATCCGGCCATACCTGGGCAATTCAGACCAGCTTTGCAACTAGACAGCAGAGGCAGTCTTTCCCAGTGATTCAGCTTTGAGACTGTGAGAGAGCAGTCTAATGTATACAGAAGATGTTTTCTTAACTTTTCATCTTAACCAGAGCTTGACGTGCTACTTCAACATCACTGGCTGAGGAAATGTTTCCAATTGCCTATGATCAAAGTTAACCAATAATCTGATACAGTGTTTTTGGTCTTAAAATCACTCACCAAAATGACTGTGAGGTGTCTGGATTGAGTTTTTGTATCTGACACTTTTCTCCATTCTAGAGCAGCAGTTCAAACCCAACCTGTGTCAGTTGTGATTAAACATGGTTATTCACAAGACTTCCTTTTGTCTATGGTAGGTTTCCTTTGAAATTGGTGGCAAAAGAGGGGCTTTTCTGAAGGTGACTCGGCAGGAACAGTTACATCTTGCTCTGAATCACCTTCAGGAGCTTTCTTGTTCTTTCCACAGCACGGAGACAGCAGTGCCTCACTACCACGTAAGGACACTTCCTGAATAGTCCCACTGGTGGTCCATCTAACTCCTTTTCTCATTCCAACACTGGCAACAGTAGATGCTATTTGGAGAGAGAATGTGAGCCTGGCCGCTCTCTGCAGGCCTAACCCTTCAAGATCCCCAGCATACGCAATTGTTGTATTAATGATGTTAAAGGATATGTACCTGCCTATTCCCTCTGGTAGGTTTTAATGGACCTTCTTGAGTCTTCTGATACTGTCTGCCTCCACAGCGTCCTGTGGCAACAAATCCCAGAAGCTTAGTCTCCATTGTGTAAGCACTGTATCTGTTTTAAATCTTCTACTAGTTTCAACGCATTCCCCCTAGTACTGCAGGATTTGGTGGATAACAGTTTGGCATTCACCTTATCTACCATCTTCATGGTTTTCTAATCCCCAAGCACATGCTCTTTCAGCCTGCCCTTCTCCAAGCTGCCTTTCAGTTTCTTGATTAATCAGCTGCTCCAAAACCTTAGTAGTTTTAGTGCCTCTTCTCTAACTCTGCTATGTCCTGCTTGAGATGCAGAGGCCAGAACTGCAGACAACATCCCCTTTGTGGCTGCACCAAATATATAATGGCAAAATGGTGCCTTCTGTCTTGCTCTCACACTATTCCTAACAACACCCAATTTTTTATTAGCTTTTTGAACTGTGACTGCACATTACATTTTTAAGTTTGGAGACGTCTAAATGATACATCCAAGACTAATCTCTCCCTAGTCTGCAGATACCCCTCATGAATACTTACTGAATGTCACTTCTACATTGGCTATTTGCTGATTTGTATGAAAGGATTCACTTCTTTCAGCTCAGCTCCCACTCAAAGCAAGACGCTACAACAGGCAGCTCTGCTGAACGTCTCCAGAACTTGTTGAACCGAGGGCATGAGCAAGTCTCTGTGTACCTAGGAACGAGGGTGAGGAAGATTGTCCCGTGGCTGTCCCTGCTGTTCTCTCCTGTGAGAGAGCAGATTAAATTATTGTTCAAACCTGTCAATTTGACTCTGATCACGTGAGATAAATTCAGTTTAAGAGGCAAAAAAAGAACCAGAACTACCCCCTCAAAAAAGAATCTGCTTTATGAGAAACATCTGAACACTTCTTTGTTGTTTTTATACTTCCTAGATGCTTGGTTACTGTCCCTGAATGGGCAGCTTCAAAGGAGCAATTAAAAAATGTGTGCATAGATGCACAGTTGAGCCCTGTTTGCACACAAAAACTTTATTCTGAGCTACCTTATGTCACCCCTTTCAGAGGAGTCATCATGAGGGCATGACACCAATAAGCAGACAATGAATAAAGAAAATAACTGTTTATAAGTTCATAGTTGGCATACAAAAGTTATTGAAGAGGAACTGATATTCTAGGCAACTGGCCATCGCTGCTGCCTATCAACCCTCTGTTCCCCCAACTGTTACTGGGTATTATAAAGCTCATTTTAAAAGCACTTCCCCAAAACCTATGACCTTGGCAGGTACTATTTTGTCCTTACCGATAAACAGGCTTAAACCTAGTTGTTCCTGCACATTGTAGTCTGTAAGCAGACATCAGGCAAGTAGGTATTTAATTGTCTACGTGTTACATGTCCCACCTGCACTGAACTACAAGCATAAAATTTCAACCATAAAATGTGAAGTCACATGAGAAAATTTAACAACTGAAATTAAATCCAGATCTGAGGATCTCATACCCATTCCAAAAGTTCAACTTCATGCTACCAAGTCAAATCTCAAGTGCTATAACACCAGATATGTGGAAAAATCTGAGATAAATTCTCAAAATGTAGGTAGGTTTACATTTGAACCTGGAATCTCAGGGTAATCTCCAATGCTTGTTAAAACAGTGTTGGGGCAGGGGGGTGTATGCATTATGTCAATAAATATTACTTTAAATAACCCACATGAAAACGAGGGACCACGAGAAACAAAACAGCAGCAAGGACTTGTTTGTCATTTTTGACCCACAGATCTCAGAAGAAATACTGATTCTTTCAACTTTACAGATGGGGACATGAGGTACTTGTCCTCAGCAGTTGATGGTAGAGCCATAGAAGCCAGATTTCCTGGGCCCCCATTTAACACTCTATTCAGTAAACAGTTGTAAGTAGTCAGGTTTCCTCTTAACAATATTTTCACTGCAGAATGTATTTACTTCATCCACAGTGATTTGCTCCACAGGGGATTCACAATGACAAAGCAGCAACCATGCAGAAGACCAATATATACTTTTTAATTCGCTTGCTGGTGTCCTCAGTATGCAACTTATGTCAGTTCTCTGCTGGTTACTCTCACAGATGGGACTATCTGCTGATGTGTGACACTGCAACTTTTCCCAATGGCCTGTACGTGATGACTACCTTGGAAGATTTGCCAGTGTATTGTTGAGTTCAGCTCAACAAAAGGGGAAAGCTTATGAGCTTCATTCAATTCCCTCCCACACATCAGCAGATTTATAAGTAATCAAAACTTAATACGCAAAATGTATCTCCGTCATTGAGGAAGCTAAACCAAGATGAAATTGGACCTTTCAAACAAGACAAAAAACTGGGATCTGTTTTTAAAAGGAAAAGCCAAAACCTAAACCTTAATATGTAGAAGTTAAATTAGGCAAGTAGACTTTACATCAGATCTTCTACTGATGTAACTCAATCTCTGAAGTCAGAAGAGCTACCCCAGTTCATATTAACTAAGGGTCCAGTGTTCCTCTTGCAAACAGTTGTAAATATTTCTAAAATCCACAGGCAATATTACTTTGGGAAGTACATCAGTGAATAATCATCTGAACAGCTTTTACTTAAGATACGACTTTTTGTTTCTCTTCCCATCCACCAATGGTTTATACTTAGAGTCAAAGCTTGATTCAACTGACTTCTGCTCCCAAAGTCAGCACTAACTTCAGTGGCATCAAGAGTTGGCCCTAAAAGCTAACAGGAGTCTGTAACTTACACGGTTGTGTGTGTTGTGATTTGATTAACTGTAGTAAAAGGAACACAGAACAGAGAATTCAGGACTTGTCAGAGAAATAAGATCATTTCCTATTATTCTGAAGTTGGTCCAAAGATATCCTTGATAAAACTCCGCTGACTGAAGTACAATTACATAAGAAATTATTTTGATGTATGCTTTGAGCAGCAGTCAGAGTTTTCAACAGCATGCAAATTAATTTAGTGGACTTTCAATAATAGCTTTAATTCACCTATAAATGTTACATGCTGCTCCAACTTTAGCCATAAATTTTTCACCCTGCTTGGAGCCAAATAGGATCTGTCACCTGGTGGTCCTTCCCTTTGGGGTTTAAATCATTGATGTGGCTCTAATCATAACCTCAAAATATCTTTGAAGACAGCATCACTCAAGATATTTTACACATTACAGAACTGTTTCTCAAGGAAAAAGATTACTTTTGCAGTAATGTACTGAAAAGTCACCTGTCAAATGAACAAGCTGTGTGAACAACTTTGGTTCATTGGACTACTCTCTCCAGTTACAACTTAACTCCATACTCACTCTATAAATTCAAGAAAATTCTCTTTGTAAATAGGTTTTTCCCAAAATGAAAAGTTTTGAACAAGCTCTGATCGTAACACATATTTGTGTCATATCACATCACACTAACAACATCATCTGATCACCTGGCTTATTTATTCATATATCTTGGCTTTTATTTTTAAGTGTAACAAGGCAACACATATGCTAAAGTAACATGGACATGAAATATCTTTGTTAAAGCTCACTGTTCCACTAGCTGGCAAGAAAAAATATCAATGAGTGACATGTCAGAAGACATAGGTATAGTTTAAAAAGAAAATTAACATACTTGCTTCTGTTAGTCAGATTGACTTTACATAAGGTTCTTGTAAAACAGAACTTATACTTACCCTGCCCGCCTGTAAAAAGTGCCATCCATCAATATTTAAAAAAAAAGGCAAGAACTTGAAAGCTATTATTTATCCTACCCTCTAGACCAAGTTCTTATCCTCAGATGAACTTTATTTTTTGACCAGCTCACTAATTATTACTGAAATCACTGACCCCTCTAAACAGCACATAAGCATTCACGTTAGTAGCAACAGCAAGACCAGCCTTAATTGGTCCACTTACATAAAAGTAGAAATAGAAAACTTCTAAATATAAGTTTATGGCATATCTTTTCTTATTGTTACAGGAAAATAAGGTACAACAGAGTGAAATTCCAGCTGCTTTGCACAGAAATCTGTGCCAATGTGTTTTCTAGTGGCTGCTCTTCAAAGCAGGGATGGAGATGTACAGATACTGTTGTATGCAATTCGGGATTCCAAAATAGTCAGTAAATCACACAGTATATATCCAGGGGGTGAATAATGCAGTGGCATTGGGTCATTTTTAAAAATTGTTTTTTAAGATAAAATCCACAATTAGGAAAAAAAAAAAAAGAGGGAGACAGGTTGCTGGAGTACTAACCTTTCTTTCTCAGTTCCATTCCTTTAGTTATTTCCGATCCAGCAGGGAACTAAAATATGCCTGTGAGCCAGCAAGATAGGCTCAGCATCACTCCAATGTTTTATGTGGTGTCAGTTGGTGGTATCAGTATTTAAATTAGAAATCCCAACTTCACTAAATGAACAATGATTATCTGGGTGCTGAGGCTGACAGAAAAAAAAAATCAGAAAAAAAACCAAACCCAGCTACAGTCTTTCCCAAGAGCAATTGCCCTTTCTGGCAGGAAGGGGTAAAAATAGAGGCAGCTCATTAATATGGCTTGGCAGTGCTTAATGGCAGCTGGTCTGAAGAGTTAGATCAGTGGGTCTTTCCAGCAGTACTCCCGGACCACTGCCAGCAGGTGTTGCTGTGTTCAACAAAATGAAAAGGAGTGCGGGGGGGATGGGGAGAAAAATATTTATAAAGAGAGAAATAGGTGTGAAAAAAAATTAGTCACCGAGTAAAGCTTTCATTAGGCCTTTGGTAAAGCTATACACAAACTCCCCGAGGCAATAAGGAGCATGCTCTGAAATGAATAATGCTTTTCACTTCTCCTAAACTCCTTTCAGAAGTTGTCCTGCACTATAAATCAGATACATGCTTGCTGTGCTTCACTCGGTGGCTTTCTCATTTTGTCACAGACCACACACTTCCGCACCGGGAATCCTCTGCCCTGCCGCCGCAGTGGGAGAAGCCCCGTCCCGGCTGGGTGCTGCCCTAGGAGAGGGGTATGACGGTCACAGCCGGCACTGCACCGCTCTGATTCCAAGGAGAAGATAGCTCCGCTACTCCCAGGGCAAGTTTTCTATTCTCCGTAAAACCAATGCTATGTAAGGTCTCTTTCTGAGAATATGTCTGCTGCCAAATTGCAGCAGGCACTGCACTACCAGTATGCAACCAATTTCAAAGATTTTTAGGATGTCAGTTAAAACCAAACTCAGCCTGGTCCTGAGAGAAACAGGATTGCAAGGTGGAAAAGCCGTTTGGCAAAACTTGGGTTTAGGATCCCCACTAAAAATAGGGTCCTGCGACTAACTAGGTATATACATGCTCATTATCTGTTTTTTGAAGCAAGTGTCTCACTGTCCCTGAAGGAAAAAAATGAGGGGGGGAAAAAAAAGCAAAAAAAGTAAAAAACACCACACACACACACAAAAAAAAAAACCCACAAAAAAAAGCGCTATTCTTTGTAACAGCTGGAACCACCAAACTCAAATTGCAGGAAAGCTACTGAAACCTGTTTCACTATTATATGCGTATTAAAAATGGGGAACAAACAAAACAACCTATCTGGTCAATGTTTCCTATTAACCTCTGATTTTTTTCTCATTCTACCAAAGCTGTTGTGTGAATACAGCACACACACCAGTTAGGATCAACACTGCTATAAGGACTCCCTGGTATCACTGTAAAATGAAAGTTTAAAACCTTTCTTCTCTGATCCAGATCAGCCATATTCCAAGACATATTACCAACAGGACATAAAAATACAATTATAAGTACGATTCAGGCCAAAAAAAAAATCTGAAGGATGGGGATTTTCTGGTAATCAGTGGGTGTTATGAATGAGTAAAGACTGCATGATCATGCCATTTGTCATAAACGGTACCACATAAAGCCAGTTATTATATGTGTTTAAGAAAGGAGATGGATTTTGGATTTACTTTTGACCTTTTATGTATTCCTTCTGTACTGCCTAATTGGCATAGTTATTTCTGATTTTCATTAATGTAAATTGAAATGAAAATTGCTTTTTATTTTATTCCGCGAGTGTTAATACCACACTTGCAAAAAATGTGACCTGTCATTCATTGTAATTTATTTTTAGATGTCTAAACAGTTTTTAATAGTGTGATGCAATCTGCACGTCAAGGAGCCAGGATACTTGGACAGGAGCAATATGATTCATTTTTTAAAGAGCTTTAAAGGGATCCCTAATTTAAACAGAAGGACATATTTATTCAGAGATTGAATTAAAAAAAAAAAATCACCCAAAGCAAAAGGATTCTTACTGCATTTTCCTGAATTTGAAAAGAATCCAAATTTGCAGAAAGATTATCTGGTATATCCTTAAGTATGTAAGAAGAAGAAAACAATTTGCAAAGTAGTAATTAAGTATCTGGCAAATACTGTATTTGAACTAAATCAGTGTTATCTACATCTAATAATATCTATATCTAGCTATGCAATACAACAAGTTGGAGTGTGTCTTCCTGACTCATAATGTTTGCTTTGTCTGATTTTAAGTTCTATTCTTTAAATGGATACAGAAATCACCACCACAAGTTGAATCCACGATATTTTGTCATGCTAGACAATTAGGAATTTCCATTAGATAATTACCAGAAGTATGTCTCATACAGGAAAAACAGTCAATTGCTGATGTAACAGGATTAACCAATCCAGCACAGTGATCCGGCCCACTTACTTTTGACAGACGTTATATGTGAGTGTACACATCTCTGAAGTACAGTATAAAGCTTCGCATTATAAATACCACCAAGAGGAACTTCAGCAGTTCTTAAAGCACAATACAGCAGTCTCCTTCTAAGAGTCAGGACTAGAGAGGTAAAACTTTCAATCAGCTTTTTTCTTTTAAAAACTAAACTTTTAATTCCTGTGCATGCTGTTGCATACTGTTAGGGTTATATTGAATGAATGCATATACAGAGCTTTGCAGCTCAGGTAATTTGTAGAAAGAGTCTGAACCACCATTTCTGTATGTATTCAAACACATTTCTGTATGTATTTTTGTACATATATGTATATCCATGTAAGTACAAATGAACTATATATTAGCGGTATTGGAAGACTCGCTTTTAGAAAACAGTGGTTTTTAGAAAGTTATGCTTTAACATGAAATCTGTCATCATCATGGCATGCAAGTAAAATATGCTGTACCCCTATGTAATAGAGATTGTATGCGATAACTGTACCTGTAGTATATGGCAAGCAACGTATACCCCACAGCAATAACCCAGACATACTTATCTGTATTTTATTTTGATTTATGCCTATCCCTTACTTTTCATCAGACACTGTTGGGATAGGTGCTATATTAGAACTATATATAACTCCTTTAATTATGTCATCTGTTAGTACATCTAATCATGAATGCATATTTTCATCTGAAATTATTTTTTCATCCAATTAAACTTTTAGTTCTATTTCAAGCTGACTTTCAGACTTCGTATAATTACAACAGACTTTGGGCTGTTCACAAGATCCAAGAAAATTCGATGTATTATAGTGAGGTTTGTGTTACAAAGATGTGTTTATAAGAATGGCTGCAGGGTTTATAATGCTGACAGACCTGTAAGTGTAACAGTATATAACAGTATAGCAACTGAGGTCAGTAAAACACAGATGAGGGGGTACTGTGGATGCCTTATAACAGTAAAAGACTTATAAAAGAGCTTAATTGAAAAGGACTTGCAATATATAACATTTGTAAGACTTTGGTTTGTTGTTCAATTACTTCTGTATGTTTCATTTGCTCTAACTATAATTCCTTGCCTGTCTCTTAGCCCATGTGCCTGTAGTCATCTCATGGAAATTACAGACCTTTCAATGCTTATATTTATAAATTACTCCTTTCCACAGCGAAATACAATGGTTGACAGTAATATACTGGGAGTGGAATATTTGCTGGGTAGGAGGTAAGCCCATCTGAGAAGACAGAGGTGTGTGAGAGAGAGAATGAAAGGAATTAAATGAAAGAGGGTAAACACTAAAAAAGAAGAAGCTGCTCTAAGAAAATCTGTACAAGTTAATGCCTGGAGGGGAAGAATCTCAAAAGTTATAGTTACAGCTGTCATTTTTCCATTACCAAATTCAAATGTGAGTTTGCAAACTTCAACTTTGCTGGGTAAGGAACAGAACAGAGAGTATACAGAATGTAAGGGCAACCTGAAGCCATGGCAGTGGCACAGGGAATGCGTTTTCACTGCAGAGCAAAGTCCTCCTAGACATAAAATGACAAGGGGCTACCAACACTGGTTGAAACTCCTGCTTCTTGTAGTGCTTTAGATTTCTTTTGATTTCCAGTGTCTTATTCTAATATTATGATTGCTCTGTGTGATTTAAATGAATGAAGTAATAAGTACCTTCTAATAACAATGGGCCAAATGTAGAAGATCTTACTCAGCCTTCACTCAGACAGAATTATTATTGGCATCGATGAGGGATTTGCCTGAGTCAGAAGCAAGTATGATTTGGCCAGATGACATGTAACACTTTTCACCTTCAAAGCATTTTTCAGGCATTGCTTGATTAACCCCAAACCTAAATATATCTACCCGAGAACTTCCAGGCACAGACTAGCATAGAAGTAGGGATATTACATGGCACTACCATAGCATGTCACATATATGTGCTGTACCAGCTCCTGCTTAGGCTTTCAGTGCCTGACTGCATATTGCAGCTGGGGAGTGTATCATGTATTACAGAGCCCTCCAAACAACAGTGTTATTTTGTGCCTGTCAGATCTCTTGCCAGTGTTGATAACCCCCAGCACTCAGAAATGAGCAGAAAAGATTTTTTTCTTCTACTCCAGGCAAAATAATGTTCTGTCCAAAATATTCAGAGCCCCTGCCCTCATTCCCATCTCATTCACAAGCTATTTAACATCTCCTGCTATCCCTAACAATACCAGGCAGGACCAAGAGCAAGGTGCTCGTTAGAGATTTCACTCTTTTCATTCATTCATGTTTCCTCTGTTTAGTTAAGCCAGTGATACTGCTGAAGGAATAAAACAAACAAAACAAAACAAAAAGAAAGGGAAAAAAAGGGGGGAATGACAGCTGGGGGGGGGGAGGGGGAGGAGGGTCAAACAGAGAGGGAAAAAAAAGGGGAAAAAAAAGAGTAAATTTACAAAAATGAGAAGATATTTTAGAAAGGGGGGAGGGAAGGAACCACGAGTAGTGATATTTGAAGAGAGGTGTGTGTTAGGGGAGCAATGAGCATAAGGAAGCCAGCCTGCCTGTTCCTCCCCCTTCCTAATCATAGCCTTTACTCACAGACAAAACTCCCTCCCTCTCTCATTCACTCACTCACTTTAGGCCAATCCGTCCTCTCTCTCTCTCTCCCTCTCTCTGTGTCTCTCTCCTACTCTGAGACAGAGTCAGAACTCTTCTCCCTGACAGCCACAAACATCTACAGCACTTACTGCATTCAGAGAGGGAACCTGCAAACAAAACTTCACAGAAAACTTTTGGTTCTTGTTCCAGAGAATTTGCTGAAGAGAAGGAAAAACAAACAAACAAACAAACAAACTAAACCAGCCCCCAAAAAACTGTTCGTGAAGGGGGAGGAAAAGCAGGGCCTTTTAAAAAGGGAATCACAACAACTTTTGCTGCCAGGATGCCTTTGCTTTGGAAGAGAGGATTTCTGTTGGTGCTTTGCTGGATTATAGTGAGGAGTTCCCCAACCCCAGGATCCGAGGGGCACAGTTCAGTCACTGACTGTCCATCATGTGCCCTCGCCACGCTCTCAAAGGATGTGCCCAGCTCACAGCCTGAGATGGTGGAAGCAGTAAAGAAGCACATACTGAACATGTTGCACTTGAGGGACAGACCTAATATCACCCAGCCAGTGCCCAAGGCAGCACTTTTAAATGCCATCAAAAAACTCCACGTGGGAAAGGTGGGAGAGGATGGTTATGTGGAAATAGAGGATGATGTTGGAAGAAGAGCTGAAATGAATGAAGTTGTGGAGCAAACCTCAGAAATCATCACTTTTGCAGAATCAGGTGAGTGCTTGAAAAACAAAACTGTAAAATATCTTTTGTGCCCAAACTGAAAAATATTCTTTGTGCAAAAACTGCAATTAACTTATTTTCTTCTCCTCAGCAGTAATGTTTTCTGCAAGGTTGTAGGATGAGACTTGGGGGAAGGGAGAAGGAGGAATGGGATGGGGGGGTAGGACTCTGAAGGAATTTGATTTTTCTGACAGTCTTGGCTACAGATTACACTTGCTAAGCACAGTCAGTCACACAGGGAGGAAGCTCTCAACCAATCTTGAACATAAAGTCAGGCTGCAGCAGGGTCCTCCAAACTGTGCCTGTAAATCCAGAGTACTTGCAGTTAAGGGCTGGATTGCAGAGTTGATGGTGAAAGAAAAAAGGCTGTAGCCTTTTGGGGAGTTATCAAGACAGAAAGTGAACTGCAAACTACTTCAGAAACAACCCTTTCATGTAAAAATTATAGCGGAAGTTATAAAATCAGATGAAGCAGCTTTAAGTTTTAGAAGTGAGAGGGGTTTTTTTGTGGGTTTTTTCCTTCTTTTTTTTTTTTGTCTTTTTTTTTTTTTTTTAATTTAACACAGCATCTTCGGCAATAAAGAGTTGCAGAGACTGTCAGATGACTTCAATAGAACTGGACAAGTTGCTGTAGCTGATCCAATTTGTAATGCAGACTTCTGCATACTGGAAAAAAGATTCTGCTCCTAAAAACACTTGTGCCAAAAAATGCAACCTTGGTAGGGTGTATTTTGAACTCTCTCACAGTTCTTTTCCCCTAACTCTTAGGCAGTAGGAGCTCAGAATATATGTATATTTACTAAGTAAAGTCTTAAGACTCACATCAACTGCCTATAGGAAACAGCTCTAAAGTTGTACTTTGCTATCTTGTTCCTACATGAATAGGACCAGAACCCATCTTAATTCAATGTATATATATCTGCATATATATCTGTTAGTGTACATGAGTATGTTAATGCATGCATCAATAGCAGTTACTTGCAATAAGTCTATCATCTAACTAACAGCAACTTTTTATGATGCTGTCTAGCCAAAGCATTTTTCCTGTTGCCAAGACGGTTTTAAAAGAATGTCATTGTTTTGTTTGGTACAGCATATGGTAGGCAAAGTATGCAAAGGAACTCCAAGCATTTTTGTTTAAAAGTTTGCTGCAGCAGTATAAACAATTAAGACAACACTCAGAGTTTCCAGTCCTGAAAACCTGTTGACTCAGACGTTCTGATTGCAGGGAAGCCATGCACAAGAAGTGTGCATGCTTTTAAGTGCAGACATTCCTGCTGGCTGTCTGATTTCCAACTGTACAAGGAGCCCTTCCCTTTGGAATCCTTGTCAATATACACACTATCAGTTCTTTCAGCATGAGAGCTCAGGCTTTTCACTTTTTCCATCCCCTCCTCTTCAGAAAGCAGGGAGAAGGTGTCAATGCCAGAGGTCATTAGAAGCAGGGGTAGCTCAACATTAGTTTAGAAATGAATTTATAAAAGCAAGGAAACCTCTAAGCTGTCTATGAGTCAGATTCCCCACCTGGTTTTCAGCAGCTCGCTCTGAGCACAGTGGAACACATATGGCATGAACAGTGGTTTCTCTTCACTGTGTGAGTTGCAATCATTTGTAAACACATTATTGTCTCTCCTGAGCTCTGACACAAAGGAATTTGGAATTTGATATATGCCTACTCTGTACAACACCCTCCAACAGCGGCTCCCGAAGCCATTGGCTCTTAGGGTCATGTGAGCAGCAAAAATCATGCCATTGCCCACACACTGGCCAATCATCCTGCCACGGATCCCCGCCACCAGCAACCAACACTGACACGTCACTCGGCATGATTTACATAGCGTTGTCCTAATTTGCTAGACAAATTACTTGAAGAGGACTTACACTATGGAGCTGCAGGACAAGGGCATCCGCTGTGTTCTCATGCCTTCTCCTCCCTGCTGCAGTTCTCTTCCTTCATACTAAGATGATCCTGAAAGCCCAGGCAGGAGGGCTGCTCTGTTCCTTTTTTCCATACCTGCTAGTCTTTGATTTGGGACAAGGGAGGGACAATTAGCAACCTAGAAACCAAGCTCTGGTTTGGGCTTATAATGGAAATGATAAATCCACTCTGTGGAGTAATTTCAGATAACTTAAGCGTATTCTTCATCTACAGCCATTCATATCTGGTGACTTGCTAACATCAGAGGATCTACCACATTTTACAGGTGCCAATGCTGCAACAACTTAAGTAAACTCTACCTGAGATCCTGTGCTCTCATGCACTGGTAGTTTTGCCTGTCAAATATTAAACTGATCTTTTCCTGAAAAGGAAAGTGAGGCCAAAACAAAGGCAAGTGTGTCATATAGGAAGTATGAATTAAAAAGGTAGGAATAGAATATAGCCACAGGGACAGTCTCCACTCATTCTGTGGGAACTGGGAATAGCATGAAGAAGTTTAAACACCAAGCAGGAGAACAAACATGTTCCACTCACAGCCAGGTTTCCTGCTTTTAAAGTCAAACTCACTCTGCCTCGATAGAGGGCAATAAGAAATCAATGAAAATTAATGAAAACATCTCGTATCAAATAAATGTCTATAAAAAGCAAAATAAGACTTTAGGCTTCTTGTTTCTTTGGGTATGGCTTGACATAAACCAGCCTTTCCCCATGCCTTTCAGAAGCCACATTTACTACTAGCCTTTGTAAAAAATTAGTATTTCCATCTTTCATCAGCCATATTGTCAAACACACAAAGAAATGGAGTGAATGAACAAACAGTGCCCTGTGCATGTGGCTCTGGCTTGAGACTGCTATTTTCTAAAATAGACCAAAATTCAAACAAGCACAGACTTCAGACAGTTAGAGGGGAAATAAATGCAGTAAACTTGTCTGAAGCACAGGTGTAGTTATGTCCAGGAAATCAGCAAAATAGTTGCCAGGTAGTTTTCACAGCTAACAAATCCAGACAGATCTCTGCAAAACTAATGACTGTGAGTATTGGGCAAAAGTTACAAATGCACCCTACTGTTCTTTGGCACTTTTACAAGTAAAACATGAAAATTACTTTCTACTTGCATATCAAACTAAGTTACTAACCTTGATTAGTTCTGCTGTGAGGGTAGCTGTGCCAGAGTTCTCTGTGTTACTTCAAGGTCTTAAAACCAGTTTTTTGAGGAGAGGGGTCATATAATTTTGTGACAAGCAAATCCAACAGGTTCAATAACAGAGATACTCATTACTTATAAATATGATTGGCTACTAACTTATTCATTATTTTATGTAGACAGCTTATTAGGCAAATCTGGGATTTTGCCAACTGAATTTGATCCTGGCAACTAAACTACCAATGAAATGGGTTGCTAACATCAGCCTCTGGGAAGGTGATAGGAATTACGGGATGGAAATACTGAAATCTAAAGGTTTATCATCAGGAGAAAAGCCAGGAAAAAAAAAGAAAAAGAGACATCTGCCAGCTATTTAGACTACTTCTACTGTTTTGTACCACTTCATACAGAATTCAAGGTGAACTGACTTGATCATGTGATGCCTACATGCATGTGCAGATGGATACATGTATGTACATATTCATGTCTTTTCCCAGAAGATACCTACCCTATACAACCAAGCTGGCAGTTCAGGAGAAAAAAACAAAGGATGTATCGTTTATATATTTTGAATAATGTCAACAATTGTCTTTTGAAAATAATTGTATTTAAGGGTACAGGTATTCATGCTGAATAAAGAATGGCCACGAGAGGGCACACTCCAAAGGCTTTTTGCTGCACACGAGGCAACCTTCCTGCAAACTCTTATTTTACCTAATTGGATTCTGAATCCCAGAGATCTTTATGCTTATCTGTAGCTGCTCTGAGTGGGGCTGGTTTCTCTCTTCTAGTTTATTTAAAAGGCAGGGATTCACTGGAGTGAAAATCTGCAAGGAAAATAATGCAGGAAGGAAATAGGCAGAGGGATAAAAGATAAACTGAGGAATGCTAGAAGTGCTGGAAATATAGAGAGACCAGAAATTATATTATTTTTTTACAAGATACTGAGAAATGTGACCGTGAATCATCATCTGAGATGATTTGTTCACATCTTTTTTTTAAAATACAGTCTCCTCAGCTTTTAGAAAACAAGCCTGTTTTTTCTTGTTGTTCTTTTCTTTTTTTCCCTTTGGCATACCAAATCAAAGATTTCAAGTTTTGCAAATCAAAGCAGGTTACTTCCAGAAGAGGAAAGCCATTCTGTATTAATCTGTTTCATTGTATGAAAATGTGAGAATTCAGGGGGGTAGGTTGGTTTAAAGAACAACCTGAGAAAGCACAGATTAATCTAGGAAGGTGGAAACCAGTTTAGAAAAACATACCTGAGAGACGGAAAATACTGTATGTGTCCACCTCTGTGTGTAGCCAGGCCCACAGTTTTGTATGCAAGTACAGTAGTGAATATCTGAATATGTATTTGCCTGTATGTGTGTATAAGCACAGTTATGTCCTTACATACAGGTATGCCAGGGCAGACATGCTTATATACCTGTGCCGGTACCCATACTATTCCTGCAGATAAGAATGTGCATTCATGTATTTTCCTCTGTGCAGGATATATCTACCTTTCATACATGTAAGTGATTCATCTGAGGAGTTCTTTTATCTATATCTATATATAGAGGTATGCCTATAAGAAGGCAATCTCATTTAATACAGCAGAGCTTTGCAACATTGATTTAGGATTGAAGCTTAGTTTACTGGAAGCAACTGGAAGTTCTGTTACTCATTTCAGTGGGCTTGGGATTTGGGCCTTAATGCACAGAAATTAAATATTTTAATGAAAACAGACTGGCAGCCTCTGATCCACTTAATTTTAGAATTTACAGCAAATTATTACAAGTATGCACAAAAAAATTGCCCTCTCAAAAAAAGACAAAGACTTGGTATTGTTTTTACCTTGGAATATTTTACTGGTGCAAATGACCCTAAACTTTGCTTGAGTTATTTTAGACGTAAATGAAGAAATCAAGTGGAAAAAAAAAAAAACCTTCAACCAAACAAACACCTTTTTTGTTTCTAAATATTTAAAGCCATGTGGGGGAAGGGCTTTCAATTTGGAAAGAACTCAAAGCTGTGGATGTAAAGTGCTTCCCTCCTAACAAAATAGCAGAGAAGAGTCAAGGTTCACCAGAACTGAATTATTTCACATTCTGAATGACCTTGTCAATGCCTCTTTGGGTTAACTTTTCAAGAAAAAGTATTTAAATAAAGCCGCTGCTGCTTTCTTCCCCCCACGAATGCTTGGGGAATAGTTCTTCTCCTGATTTTCTTTTTCGGTTTATTTTTCTCTTACAACAAAATCTCCCTTTTCTGGCAGCTAATGGTAGATGAGCATAAAGATAAGGTATTTGTTAATTGTGCCATAATTTCTCCTCCCACTGTAAAAGATAAGAGTAGGGGAGCAGTAATGAAACTATGCAACCTGGATGAACAGTCACATATGCTGGGTAATGAATAATCAGAATAAATCATTCGCCAGTAATCCATAGGCTGAAATGCATTCACAGAAATGGCCACTGTCTAATTGTGGCAATAGGACATTTGTAATAATCAGTCTGCCTAGGGGATAATTGCCAGACAATAACACTAAATTCACTGAATAAATTCTACGCTGCAAAGAATTCATCTAACTCCAGTGGTCACTCATTAGTAAACATTTTGAGCAATTATCTCTCAATAACCATGCTCTTCTCTTCACTCTCTTTAGAGGAACCTTTCTAGTAACCTATTTTTTTCTGTCTCCTGGGGAACGGAAATGAGAAGTGAAGGGAAGGATGCTTTTGAATGTAATTACAGATTGGCACGCAGTACAAATTCCCCCAAATCTAAACATAGGCAGTAGTAAAGTTAGCAACTAAAAAAGGAAAAAAAAGCTTGCTTTGTATGGAAAAACAGTTCACTTACAGTATAATGTAAAAACGTTTCAAAATTAAGCACCGGTGAAGCATAGAAATTTAAAGAGACAGCACCTTCTTACACAATGAGCACTTTTCAAAGGAAAATAAATCCTGTGTATTAAGAGAAATTAAGAATAAGCCACGTTATAATGTCAGAAAGGATAATCACTTTCATTATGGAAAAAAAAGCCTTAATAATTTTACAGGTTAATATGGTTAAAAAAATTTTAATATCTTTGCATTTTACTCAAAAGAAGATACTCTCAATTGTACAGCTTCAACCCTACCTAGTGTATATATACAGCTTGAACTAACAGGGCTTGATCGTGAATCCTGCTGCAAATTGAAAATAAAGGAACTTCAACTGCATAGTTAAAGCCAGCCATACTGAAGGAAGGATCCTTAGCCTCAGAGGAAGAGCACGCTGGAGCTGCAGATTCCTGCTTGAGCACAGCATGAGCTACCTCATGCAGGGCTGTCCCTCCAGTCCCCCTGTGCCTGGGCCCTCAAGGGTTCTGCCAGTCTCTCCACCGGCTCCTGTGCCATGGTCGTCACCCATGTGCTGCTTGGGAGCAGGTGCTGACCGCAGAGTCCTGTGCATGAGCCCTGGCCAGCCCTTCCAGAGGTGGAGAGGAGGGTACCTGTGCAGGATCCCCTCTGCTTGCATGTTCAGGTTTCTCTCCTAAAAAGGTGCGCGAGCACTAGTGAAGAGAAAACCAGATATGAGCAAACTCCCATGCTATATATACTGCTACACTTTCTTTCCATTCAGTAACTCCTTCCATTAAACCTTTTACCATATATGCACTACTTCTTAGAGCTTGTATTTTTAACCATTTCTCACATCATTTGCTGGTGTCACTCGCCCTGCTAGACTGCTCCTTTGGCATCACAGCCCTCCTCCTGGAAGGGAATTTGCTCAGCGGTAAAGCAGAGAGGTGGCCTCTCCAAAGTTTTGGGAAAAGGAAACGCGGAAAAGCAATCAAAAGGGGCCCAAAGTAATCCCTTGTCTCCTTTTTCAGCTGCTTTCTGCTATGATAACAATCCAGACTGTTGACATTGCTGTTTATATGAGCATGGAAGTGATGAAGGTATTATCACTGTCGGGCTGTGGGTCTTTCCACAGTAGTCAGGCAGGAGGAGCAGGATGATTAGAAATGGAAAAAGACCCTTGCAAATCAGCTATGGCAAATGTAAAGGCAGGACAGAAGGGTAAATGAAATGTAATTATGAAAGTGATACCAACCCCATATTTCAGGAATCTCCCTTTTACCTTCAGTTTGATGAACAGTATATATTTCCAAAGCTTTGATCCTGACCATTAATTCAGACCTAAAAGGAAAGACTGCTACATCCCTAAGAAATATCTGGAGAAAACTAAATACAGATTTTTTTTTTTTTTTTTTTTTTTTTTTTTTTTTTTGGTCTCAGAACACTTCAAGAATTTATTTTATTGTAGCACTGAACCATTTGGAAACAAAGATGCTGTTATAAAGTGAATGTATAACCACAATAAGCCAGATCCTAGGGTCTCAATTGGTTTTAGCACAGGCCAAACTCTAATTTCAAAATGAGCTTGTCTGAGAACAGTGACCTCTTAAAAACTGCAGGATTCATACCATTTGTGCTGTGTGATCGTAACAAACTAGTTGTGAATGTGGAGAGAATTCAGAAAAGCTTCATTTTTTCCTAATGTGAAAGCATGCTTTTTATCCTCAACCTTGCACCATTCCCAGTCTCCTTCTAAAAAGACCTATGAAAGGGAAAGTGTTTTTTAATTGCTATAAAACCTTTTATTAGCTATGCAGGTTTCAGGATTTTGTTTCATTCAGAAATATTAGGCCCAGATAAGCTTCCTGCATCTTTTTTCTTTAAAATCTTAATCTACCGTTTGTTTCTGAAAATGTAGCTAAACACATCCAGAGAGGCTGCTTTGTAGCTAACAACCTACAAGGAGGCTGTTATTCCTGTATAAGGACATCTCTTAGGCTACCTTGCTCAAGCTCACTTCCCTCAAGTAAAGAAAATTAAAGTACTCATGTACTTTTACCATACTGTTCAAATATTTTTAGTAATGAGGACAGATTCTACTTTCACACATAGAGGAGCATTTGAAAAGCTATTTAAGAGGGCTCTTGAGGTCCTGTTTCTTTCATGTAATATTTGTCAAAAAGAGTGCTTGCGTCACTGTGCTTCTGGCCAGTGCATAAGGTAATATGAATATTTGCTGTTGCAGATATGTCACTTCGTAACTATTTTCAACTCTCACTAGCATGGAAATAGCAGAATGTGAAATACCATGCACTATCACTTAACAGCATTAGGTTATTCTGTAATGCAGGGCTGCCTGGCTTTTCGGATTAGATGGGTCATACAGCTTCTTCCACTGTTGAGCCACGTCTGCACACCTTGCCTGCTTTCTCCAGAGCAGATTACCAGATTAGGGTTTTTTGTCCATATCCATCACAGCTGATCTGCTCATGCACCCAGCACAGTTGATTTGCTCATGCACAGGACCCCTGCTAGTTCAGAACTGCTGTCTGTGCCCAGCTTGGTTTCTCAAGAATAGAAAATAAGTACGGTAATTCCCAGCAATACATGCTTATTCCACACACCAATCTGTGAGCTTGGGGGAAAGAGAGCAGCTGGGAAGAGGCTGCTGGTTGCCAGAACACCTTCTGCAACTTGATCTAACCCACCTTTTTTCCCACCAAGGTTTGCTTGGGTAGAGAGAGCAAGCAGAATGGGTTGGATGGAGAGTCTTGGTTGGCAGCAACCCATCCTTGGCACACCACCTGCCTTCAGGTTCCCTTGAAGCCCAGGTCCCCCTCAGAAAGGATTTATCAGGACTGAAAAGGGATAACCACAAGTTAGAAGCTTGCTTTAGAAGAAAGAGTCAGGAGGAATAAAGCCACAGGCTGGCTGGTCCTCACAGGCCTAAGACATATCAATTCTCATAGAGAACGCTATTTCTAATATTGCCGCATACAAGGCAACCAGCCTTTTGGACCAGACTTCTTTGGACTGGGGGAACATCATTGTACAGCTCTTCATGCTCTGAAACTGAGTCAGGAGTGAGATTAGTGTCTATAACCTGACCTCTGCCCCAACACAGCTGGCAGATTTGACATCGTTTGATTTCCAGAATGGAAAAAAACCCAGCATTATCCATTCAGTCATTATTGAATGAATCAATTAAAAAATAATAGAAAAAGTGTAACTCCATCATGCCTCATGGTACTGGTCAGCTTGCTCTGTCTTTTTTATAAGGTACTTCCTTTTCTAAAGCACAGTCCCGCTGGTTCACGTAGCTCCCTGAGAAGTAAATGTAACTCACTCTGGAGACTGGCATCAGCCATCTGTGAGAAGCAGTTAACACAAACCATGTGTTTCCATATCTCAGTGACAGTTAAAGTCTACAGTTTCACACCCTCACTTAGAGGGAAAACAAAAACAAAACACTGTGCCCTTTGGACACTGTAATTCTGAAATGTGTCTCTCTTGGACCTGGGAATGCCACGAGGGAAAGCTGAATGTGTCAGTGCCAGTACTTCAGAGAGAATAAAAGCTACAGGTAGCTCAAAGGGCAGCACAGCCTGCCTACAAACTTCAGAAATCAGCAACCCTTGAATTTGCAAGTGAACACAAGGTAGATGTCTCTCGTGATTTTGCTCTACTTCTGTCTCACCTGAGAATGGGTGAGCAGGGAAATGGTCAGGAAGCCCGTACTTGTGAATTCAGTTGTAGTAGGAAGCAAGGAGAAGAGCCTTGCTACAATGAGGGCAATTCTTCCTGTATGTGTCTGAGTACTTCTGTTTTGATCACCACTTGCTGTTTTTAGGGTGCAAAGTTCTGGCTCACTGATAAGAAGAATTACTGCACAGAAAATCTGGTAAACAACTATGGGTAGCTCAAGAACAATATTAATGACAAATTGATAATTATGAATACTGTTTCTTTCTCACTACGGCCAGATATCTGTACATTGCAAATCTGTGACCCCAGTCCATCCTGGCCTCCATGCTGAGAAGGAACAAAAGACATCATCAGGGCTCTTTTCTTTGTCAAGAGAATAGAAAAGTACCTCTCTTGAAAAAATAATATCACCACCACCCCCCAACTAATTCATTCTCTCTTAACTTCTTCATGCTCTAGTGATCAAATCATTAAACAGCCGTCATTATTCATTCCAGCTTCTGCCAGGGATATGAGCTCTGTATCCGAGAAACACCTCCTCACCATCACAATCATCATCATGACATCTCAGCAAGTTGATACAATTATGCCAGAGAACCATCCCCATAATTATACAGTTCTTTAGCTCATTTCTCAGTGTATTCACCATTACTATAATCACAGCAAGTACAGTGTGTTAAATTAGGAACAGGATCTACAGCTAACATCTCACAGGATGAAAAGTCTGCCTGCTGCAATCCGTAAAGAATTCTTGAATTCTTTACAATATAACTCTGCAAACTTCTTAAAGCTGAGGTTCATATTTTAGCATGTGTTTGTTTTTGAAACAATTGACATTTACGACTCATTTTAAGATGCAAATGAAGGATGTCTTTTTACAGAGGGAGAAAGGGTAAACCTCTTTCCCACATAATTTCCAAAGTATGGCTAAAGAATTGGCAGGAGTGGACCTCATTCCCTAATGAGCTATTAGGTGCAGATTTTTATGCATATGGTACATATGGATTTCCATCATAAAGCACTTTTGCCTTTCAGCTAACAGTGATCACAAACACAGCTTAAGCAAATGAACTCTTAGCAGCCACTGATGCTTATTTGCCGTGAGATGCTTTACATTAATGACTGTATTGTTAGTATGAAAAATGCCCTGGTTAAAATATTATGCTGGAAAACAGGCAGGAAAAAAATACATACTTTTCTGAAAAGAGAATTTTCACAAAATACAAACTAAGGAGGGGGTAAAGGCAGGTTAGAACAGAAGAACCATAAAATTTAAAGAGCTAAATAGGTAACGTAGGGCACTTTATGCCTGTGGAAAAAGTAACAGAGTCTCTTTAATAGAATGCAAGCAGACATACTAACAAGTTCTTCCTGTCTATTTCCATTTATCAAATCAGGCACAGCCAAGAAAATGTTGCACTTTGAGATTTCCAAGGAAGGCAGTGAATTATCGGTAGTGGAGCATGCTGAAGTGTGGCTCTTCCTGAAGGTCTCCAAAGCCAACCGGAGCAGGACAAAAGTCACCATCCGCCTGTTTCAACAGCAGCGGCAGCCAAAAGGCAATTCCGAAGGAGCAGAAGATATGGAGGATGGGGGACTGAAAGGTGAAAAGAGTGAGATTTTGATTTCAGAGAAGGCAGTGGACACCCGTAAGAGCACTTGGCACATCTTCCCTGTCTCCAGCAGTGTCCAGAGACTCCTGGACCAAGGCAAGAGCTCTTTGGATGTGCGGATTGCCTGTGACCTGTGTCAAGAGACTGGAGCCAACCTGGTGCTACTGGGCAAGAAGAAGAAAAAGGAAGATGATGGGGAAGGGAAAGAAAAGGAAGCTGGAGAATTCACAGGAGAAGAGGAGAAGGAGCAATCACATCGGCCCTTCTTGATGATGCTTGCCCGGCACTCAGAGGACCGCCAGCACAGGAGGCGGAGACGAGGCCTGGAGTGTGATGGCAAAGTCAACATCTGCTGCAAGAAGCAGTTCTTTGTCAGCTTCAAGGACATAGGGTGGAGTGACTGGATCATTGCTCCTACAGGTTATCATGCCAACTACTGCGAAGGAGAGTGTCCCAGCCACATAGCAGGCACATCTGGTTCATCATTATCTTTCCACTCCACCGTCATCAACCACTACCGCATGCGGGGCCATAGCCCCTTTGCCAACCTCAAATCATGTTGTGTGCCCACCAAGCTCCGGCCTATGTCCATGCTCTACTACGATGATGGCCAGAACATCATTAAAAAAGACATACAGAATATGATTGTGGAGGAGTGTGGCTGTTCGTAGATGCTGGTGTGAGCAAGACCCTTCCTGTTGAGAAGAAAATGTATCCAAAGCCCAAGAAGAGGAAAGACCAGACATGATATAACCCTTCTTGAGTGAATCAATCATCAGAAATATAAGCAAAAACAGAAGAGAGAGAGAGAAAAGAGAGAGAGAGAAAAAGAAAAAGAAAAAAAAAGACTTAAGGAGGCTCAGAGAAGACTTCAGCTATAAAAAAGGAAGAAAACTTCATGAAGCTGGGCTTGAATAAGATAGGTCTGCATGGTGGTATGGGTTGGGGATTTCCCCTTCCTTTCAGTATGCTCCTTATCTGTTACATAGTACACTAAACACTAGTTACTACTAGGGGAAGGAAGTTCTGTTCTCTCCCTTAGTTTGAGCCATGGTAGCAGCTCATCTAACCTGAAGAAATTTGGACAAAGTCCAAAATGCCATTGAAAAACCATGTGTATGATCACTACAGTCACTGGCGCTTACCCCCCACATTTAGAGAGCAACTGAGTAGGTGTGTAGCATTTGTGTTTGTATATATATGGCTATGTATTTATATACATGTCTCTATACATACAGACACGATACACATACACATACATAACATTGATCAAGGGACAGTAGTGTGCAGGTGTATACACCTTCATCTTCTGCACTACATTTACAAAAAAAAAAAAAGAAAAAAGGAAAAAGGAAAAATGAAGAAAAAAACAGAACAAAAATGAATGAAAGAATAAAAGTTACATTCTGTAAAGGTGCTTACATTGTTAGAACTATGCAACCTAGATGGTTTGAAACTGTTTACCTGTGAGAGAAAGAAAAAAAAAAACCAGAGAGACTTTTTTTTAAAATGGAAGTAACTTGTTTTAAAAAAATCTTCAGTGAGAGATACTTGAAAGGAACATGTTTGTCCAGTTACTGGATTCAAACATTTCTATATTTTGTAAAAAAAATTTTTAATCGTTTACTATTTGCACTACAATGGTGTCTGACCTGTCTAATCCTTATTTAACAAATATTTGCAAGGGAGGGTGGTTGGGTGTGGGAGGGTTTGAGAGCTGCACTTATTGTGAGCTATACAAGAACTGCTACAGCACACAAAATAGCTATTTTTATTATTATAATAATTATTATTATTTTGTACCTTAAAATGAATAGACACATACACCAAAGACATTTGTGCAAGCCTCTAAAAAGTCTTGTTTGTGGTTGGTACCATTCAGCTGTAATGAGTTAGGGTTTGAATTAAGAGTCAGTGGGTTGATTATATTCAGGCTAGAATATCTGTTAACCAGTTAAATTCACATAGTGCCCTCAACATAAAATTGCCATTTGAAGTAAGCCCAGAAAATCCCTGGGATTTGGATCCAAGGTGCTTGGATCTGAGGTCCATCTGAGCATAATCGTACTGTTTTGTATGTACAAAACGAAACTTGGCCCTGATGCACAGCAAATGTGCATTGTAGGGAAACAACTTTGTCCAAGGGATATACATATATATGTATATATTTCTGTATGTATATATGTATGTACACAAGGTATAAGCACTTCTGGCTTCATTTTACTGTTCTTAAAACTATGAATGTTTGTGTGCAAAGCACAGTATGTTAAAAGATTGATTGTTTCTTACTGCCAAGTGGGAGTCTACATGTTCAAAATGGTATTTGTGCAAGAGAAACCTAAAGTGCTGGTATACACTTAAAAAGTGCTGACATAAAATTGCAAGCAGTCTTGTGCCCTGTCCACCATTGCTCCTGCAAATATACAGAAAATAGCACTTCTGGTTGGATTTCTGTTTGGAATACAGTCTTTGCTGAGATACTGGCTTTCTCAACCACCACCCTCTAGCATGATAACTCTTTTAATGGGTTTGCGCATTACCTGTAAGACCTAATTTTCAGTGTCAACACCTAACCTGAAGGGTCCAACCCGTAGGGCATAGGTAGATAGTTGTTGTTTTTTTTAAATTTTTCACTGTCTCATATTTAAAAGAATGTTAAACTTACAACACTTGTCTTTGGGTAGGGGGAGATGATAAGAGGGAATGGGAGAAACCTTTAGGCCCTGTTTACACTGAGTTTGATAACCCTGAGCCTGAAGCTTCAGACTCTCACAGGTTTGCCAAACCAAGCCCCAGTTAGCCACCTTCTGATGGGGCAGGCTTCTAAATGCCTCTCCTGGAAAGAAGCACTAACATGGCTCCCCGTCTTGTTGAGAGCACAGTCTGTTAAAAAAAAAAAAAAAAAAAAAGAAAAAGAAAAAAAAAGAAAAAAGATAGCACAATATAACCCAGTCACACTGGCTAGGGATAGTGTGTTAGCACCTTCATGGCGAGAACCATGTTTAAACAGTGTAATCAGGGCCTTCATTTTTTGTCAGCCAAAACTGTTTGTGTGTGCATGTGTGCGTGTGTGTTCTTTGCGTGTGCATATGTATGTGCGCATGGGCGCATGTCTGTATTTGTATGTATCTATAGAGATAAAAAAGAAAATAAAAAAAAAAGAAAATAGAAAGAAAGAAAGAAAAGGAGCCCTTTCCTCTGTTGAATAGATATCAGCATACATGCTTATAGCTAAGTTTTCTATCTAATTTATTCCACAATATTTAGATTGCATAGTACAGCTAATGGGTTATACATTTATGTACTTTTTATACAATGCATTTTTTACAGACTTGTTTGCAATTTGCAAAAAAAAAGATTAAAAAAATATAATTGGTTAAACACTAAATTTGTCACTAAAGTGCTCTGTAAAATATCAAGGCTTTCTGATTTAAATTATTTGCAGAAGATTCCTGGGGTTTTTGTATTTTCTTCCTGGGGAAAGGGAGGGATACCAAATGCTAGTAGGAAAATTATCAAAAAAAAAAAATAGATGCACAACTAATTTATCTTTATAACTTAAATGAAGTTCCTGGCCCTGCTTGTTTGAAGCATGTGGCAGAATTTCCGTTGATTTTTCTAGAAGCAGAGCCAGCCTTTGGAACAGCAGGAGCAGGGACACAGTCTGTGAGAGTTGTTGAGGATAGTACCATTTAGTTCACTGGTCTTTGTACTTGGCCTTAAAATTGGATGCCCCAGAACTCCTATTCATATTACCAGATGTCCCAGAATGGTTACTCAGGTCAATGGGCCCTTTGATGTCTACTGGTCTCCTTACAAGATCAGTAAAACTACTTACATGAGTAAAGGTGTGCCAGGGCAGATCACAGGTTCCTTCTGCCATAGGCATTGTCAAGGGTGAGGAAGGATTCAGAATGAGTGGCACCACAGCCAACACTGTTTAATCCAATCATTTAAATGAGGCTGTTTGCATCATGGTGAATCGCTGAATACAGTGGTAAGGGAAATAGATGAGATGGCTCACACTGATAAAAATTATTCTCAACAGTGATTAGTTAGTACTGGAGACCTGAAATCCCAGAACCTTCCCCTAGATGACAATGGCAAAACTCCCACTGGCTGCTAGCAAAGCAGGTTAGGCTCATGGTTTTTCTGGCTAAAGGAGAAAGAGCCTTTAAAAAATAATTCTGATCCTGTGTTTGATAGAAGATTTAATGTGGTGAAGAGGGACTGGCCTGAAAAACATGAAAATAGCCTGAGACAACTTCCAAGTAGGGAAAGAAAATAGGATTTTAGATATTGTGAGCATGTTTCATGATAGCTACACCAAAAACAGAAAAAGTTTTCAAATCAAGAAGTAACTGTTCCCAAGCCCTACTTTTTAGCTTTCACTTGTGTGTGTATACTGGTCACAAATTTTAAAGATTTCTCCCTCCAGTCTCTAGAATCAGTCATGGGGTTTGGATTTGTGGTCAGAGTTATTTAAAGTAAGGGGAAATGAAAAAAAGTATGATAAAGTAAAATAAGAAATTGGGATGTTAATCAAGACTGACTGATTCCAGCAAAACACCCCATCCCTGATAATTTGATTTAATTAAATCTGCATGTACTTAAAATAGCATTAGAAATTGTTACCATATTTAAGCAGTTTTCTAGGGCATGCAGCCTAAAAAATTACTTCTCCTTTCAGGTATGATTGTACCAAAAAAAAAAAGAAAGGCTCTTAACTACTAACATATTCCTTTCCATATAACCTACTTACTGTTTATATTGAAAATACATATACTTAATCACAGAAATGTATTTGTTTAGTACCTCCATATCTTCTTGCTTGAGAGTTGACCACATTTGGTTGTCTTTCCCCATCTCCATGTCAGATGCTCACTGGATACAAAGCCTAAGAAACTGGCATAAGTGCATGCTAAGATGTTTCTTTGGGAGGGCTGAATGTATTTGTATTTTTCAGATTTAGCAAAAGGAAATGCTTTACAGATGCTTGTAATTATTGTGCACTCATATAGTCTAGTGCCCAAAACTGTTGAACTGAATGAAATGGGAGTTTTGCCATTGACTTCAATAGAAGCAGTCTCTTATCAAATCACTGCAAAGTAGGGCTCCACTATATATACCTCCTTTTTTGTATTTAGTTGAGAATTAAGTGGTCAAGTTCATTTAACAGTGACACCACAAGATCATGTAGAGGTTAGCAGCAATATCTTTTAGGTATAGAAGTTCAGGCATCTGTAAAGTCTATGTGCAAAATTAAAAATTTATGGACTACAGTTGCTTATGTGGAATTGTGCCTTACTCTGTAAGCAATGCCATTGATTTTCAGAGGGTCTCCTTTCCTAGAAAGCTACCAGTCAGCATCAATAAATTGAGCAAAATTCTATTTCTGAAGTGTAGGTAGATATGATGGAAATTATTAAGTTCTTTAAGTTAAACCTCATGTCAATAGTGTGCATCAGTATAAGAACCAGATGCTAATCCCCTTCCTTACACTGAAAAAAGTTTTACTCCCCCATATGCTCTCACTGATTACATGTGGAGTAAAACATTTTCAGCATGAGTAAATAAAATCATAATTTGATCTTTTGTGAACAACTCAAAGCAAGGTTTTCATGGGCAGAAACAAGCAGCACTTCTGGGTTTTATAGCTATTTATTTTTTGAGATATAATGAATCTGTGTTAATTCTCAGTGGGTTTCTTTGTATTTAAATACTTTCAAAAACAATACATTGACAATGGGTTGAAGATATATATATACATTATATATATATATTACATATAATGTATATATACATATCTTCATAGTAATATGTATATATATAATCTAATATATATATACATATTATATATATGTCTACAGTATATATATATACACACACAACTATATATATATGTATATACATATATATAAATTATGAAAGCCAAGATATTATGAAGCCTATTTTGTTTTTATCATTTTGTGTTTTGTTGTTGATATTATTATTATTGTTATTATTATTATTTTGCATACTACATGCAGTGCTTTAACCAACGTCTGTTCGGCTAATGTAATTAAAGTTGTTAATTTATATGAGTACATTTCAACTATGTCAATGGTTTCTTAATATTTATTGTGTAGAAGGACTGGTATTTTTTTTATTTACATTATGTTTAAAGAGGTAACAGTTTGATATGTTCTCATTTGTTTATATTAGAAGTTATTTATTTTCACGGCATTCCGTCTGGTATTTTGATATTTGGAAGGCATGCTACCTATACTTTGTACAGTTAGTGGGCAGTATTCAGCAGCTCCCAGTAGATTTTTAGGCCCTATATTAAGTAAAAGACCTATTTGGGCTTTTTATTTTAGATCTTTCCTATTGGTTTGCCAGGACCATTCAGTGCACTTATTGCCAGACACTCTGCCTGCGTGACCAATTTATTCCTACTGTATTTACCCAGGACAGAGGACCAAAATCACCTCTGGTGTAAGTCCAGTGACTTCAGTGAAGTTATACCAGAGATGTATTTGGCTCACAGAGAAAATGCTTGTGCAAATCAATGCAAAGAAAAGGCAGAAAGAAAGAGTCTTTGCATTTGGAATGGGATTTCAACATGTCAAAAATGTTTGGATCAGCTATTACTTTATTTTACTTTGTTCTTTTTGTTATTTTGCTCTTTCTTATACAACAGCAGCAACAACACAAGTGAAATAAATAAAGGGAGTTTCACCAAGTCTTGTGTGATCATTCCTTAATATGCATTCCTTGTTGGGAAATTCATGGGAACTTGGGAAATAATGCCTCTTTGGACTGAACAGTGTTACATCTTTCTCTTCAGTGTGAATATGTTAAATGGACATTTGAATTCATGGCCCAAAAAGTAATGGAATTTTAGGTTGTTCATTTCTCCTTGTGAAACACATGGAGTACAAAAGCTAAAGCCAGCTACTGCAACTTTCCTTTGCCTGCAGACCGTTAGGTCTTCAGCTACTATCACCATAGTTCCCTTGAAATAATCCAGAACTAGATGCTTACACAGATAAAAGGAGAATATTCATTACTGAGGAAAAAAAATGAAAAATTGGAAGTCTGTCAGTTCATATGGGTTAGTTTATAAATTGATTGGTAGTCAGATGAAATGATCAGAGGCCTGATTACAAGCATCTGATTCCTGCTCTGAGTGAGAAATTATCTGAATACCCTCATATTTAAAAGTAGAGTGAATTTATGAAGGGTTTTCACCAGTCATTGCATTCCTATGGTGATAAATGGACTTCTGCTACATTCCAGCGGGGTGAGAATTGGGAAACATGCATTCTAAAGTTGATCGTTAAACAGATTGTTTGCACGGTACTCAAGCATGGGCTACCATGGCTATCAGCAGGCCTTTAAATAATTAGGCACTGAAAGCCTTTCTACAAAGGCTGGAGAACTGAGTTGGTTTCCTCTTACTGAAAATATATTTTTTAAAAAAAATCAATGCTAGAGGAAGCCTTTGTTTCGGATAGAACTGAGACATATTTGAATATTTGCTTTCTTCCCTTCATTATGATCATTATTCATACAGCTGGACTCAATGATCTTAAAGGTCTTTCCAACGTAGATGATTCTATGGTTATTATTGCCAGCAAAGACAAATCCAACTGGATTTGGAAGTTGCTCTAAGAGAAAAAAAACCACAGGGGTTACTTGATTCCAACTGCTAGTGTATTAACCTGGTACAACTGAAGCTTGTGACACTTAAGGTGTAAAACAGGGAGCTATCCTTTCTCTGTCATGACACAGAGTGCAGTACTAGATAGTGCAATCCAGATGTTTTCCATTTTCTCCAGACATTTCCTTTTTCCTTTAAGAATGCTGTTGAGAACTGTTGCTATTGTACAAGCTTGTTGAAATGCTCCATCTGAAAAGAACAGTGGAGAACTAAGAGCTGCCTTTTGCACAGGTGGAACAATCTGCTTATACTGAAAAAAACTATCCTAAACAAATTAGACCAAGTAAGTAATATACAAAGGTGGATAACACCAAATTATTCTGGTAAACAGATACATGGATAGTTTTTACTCAGTGTGGATTTCTTACCTTAGAGGAGCATCTTCACACTGCTACTTGGGCTATTGAGTCACTGGGTTAGTTTCAGTGCATATCACAATTCTTTCCATGCTTGTCACCGGGCTAACAGAGTCAAAGTTTTGGTAGTTCTATAGCTGCCCTCAGTGACTGATTGTCTGTCTCCTGGAAATACAAACAGAGACTGATTTTAAGTACTGCCTAGGGGTCAGAGTGACTGTCCTCCCTTATGCTGCTGATAGAAATATAGCACAGTGATCAAATCCATGGCTTGCAAATACCTGCTGCCCAACTTCTATGACCTCTGGGTGGTTCACGGTTTCAAAACAGCTGTATCACACAATGTCACAGTATGATCTCATCTCTTCTGTCTACTATTGTTTCTCATCAGCTTTGCTAGAATTGCATTGACTGGGAAAATAGTGCAGAAAGTCATTGTCTGCTAGAGAATCCCAAATACTCTCTGCAAGACAGAGTTAAGTGAACGATGAGGTTTCCCTTTCCCCTCCAACAGCCAGTGACACTGAGCATCCAAAGTGAAAGGGTTGGGATAAAGGTCCACATAACTAGACAGTATCTATGTGTCTTTGTCTTATGAGGACTGTGAGAGGGAATGGGTTTATTTTGTCTTTGAACAATGGACACGGGCAAATTCAATCCATTCTTGTGAGACTCCACCTGGAGTGCTTTGTTCAACTCTGGGGGCTTCAGCATAAGAAAGACATGGACCTGCTGGAGTTAAGTGCAGTGGAGGGTCGCAAAGATGTCACAGATGGAGCACCTCTCCTATAAAGACAGGCTGAGAGAGCTGGAGTTTTTCAACCTGGAGAAAGAAAGCTCCTGGAGACCTTAGAGCAGCCTTCCAGTACATAAAAGGGGCTACAAGAGAGCTGGAGAGGACTTTATACAAGAGCCTGTAGTGACAAGACAAGGGGCAATGGCTTCAAACTAAACAGGGTTGATTTAGATCAGATGACAGAAATAAATTCTTCATTTTGAGGGTGGTGAGACACTGGCACAGGATGCCCAGAAAAGCTGTGGATGTTCCATCCCTGGAAGTGTTCAAGGCCAGGCTGGATGGGGCTCTGAGCACCCTGGTCTACTTAAAGGTGTTCCTGCCCATGACAGGGAACTAGATGATCTTTAGGGTTCCTTCAAACCCAGGCCATTCTATGCATTATTTAATATATTTCACTCATACAGTTTCTATTACATGAGAAAATTACTGTTTCTGAGAAGATAGAAATGTATATCAACAGAGTTATGGCTTCCAGAATGTCATATAACAGCAGACAAAATCAACACAGCAGCTTTATTCAAACAAGAAAAACATTCAGAGGAAAGTTGGCAAGAGATACTAGTAGAGATCCCTAGAGGGCTCTTGAACAGACTGCTCCTCCACAACTTAGACACACAGAAGAATACCTCTTATGGCTGAGTTAGGATGCTGTTGGCTTGATCTTAATGAAGGCAGATGGGTGTTACAGACCTGGGTGGCTTACTGAAAGCAAAATGAAGTCCTATTTTCCAAGGAAGATCACTGAGTATAAAAGAGCAGCTAGTAAGTAAGGTGGTACGAAACATGCACTTCATTGAACTGCATGTGAGAGTGATCAGAGTTGAATACCTTTGAAAAATGTGAAGATAACTGAAATCAGGGTAGAGGTAAAAAAATTCCAGTTACAGAATGCAATTTCACAGGGTCTTTCTACTGAAGGAGCCCATTCAAAAGTCTAAATCTTAGTTCTCAGCTGAGTGCTGTGTCTTCTTCACTGACAAAGGGTCATGCCATTCTCAAAGATGGCACAATTCAAGAAGAAGATACAGCACCACTTTGAGACATCAGACACTCATTGCTTTTGCCACCAGGAGAATATACAGAGGCCACAAATCTATCTGAGACTGGGCAGACAGACTGGTTAACAAGTGACATATCATACTACTTCTTTTTTTTTTTAATTTCTAGCAGATGACACAACCCTCAGAAGCAATTCAGACCCTTCTCGGCAATGGCAAACTACCTTAGTATGAATCAGGTTCAAATTTGGCATGCTTTCAGATGCATACCTTTTCATGCAAATCCTACTCCTTTCTCACGCTTTCAGCGGGCAGCCTGGTCATATGTACACAGCTGTTGTGGTGAAATTGTCTCTAGGTTTAGGCTTCAGGCTTTGCTCCTCTTTGCCTATTTCTATAGCTTAAGAAAGTACCCTCAGGCATAGGAGCTTTATGCCACCCCCACATGTCTGGACAGGAAGAAGAGAGATCAGATAAATAAATTAATTATGTCAACAAATAAGAGACATTCTCTACGAATAGAAACTCCAAGTCCAAACAAGAGCAGCCCAGTACCAGACCTGCCCTGCCAGTGACCACCCAGGTACTGAGAGGGTCTGTAGCATCCAAGGAAAAGTAGAGGGACTGCAGAGAGCGAAAATGCAGCAACAGGGGAGAGTTTTCAATTACTCCCATGCAATAACAATCACATCAGGTCGTGATGCAGAGATTAATTTTTTTGCTGCCATAAATGGCATCTTCAGGGAGCATCTAAACAAGAAGAAAAGAAGAAACTTCTATGCATAACCCAGCTCAATAATCTGTTATCATAATATTGTTCTGAAATAAAGAAGGTAAGTTGTACTTGTCCATCATGCTACCTTTCTCTCTTACAGCAGAAAAATAAACTGCAAAATCTTATGAAGACTTCAAGAAGCTAAAAGGGATGTATTTGTATTGGCTATTACAAAGCAGTTTGCAGACTATTTAGGGACACTGCAGTAGAGTCACAGTACTGAAAAACAGCCCAGAAGTCAGTATGATGTGGCAGTAGAAAAAAGTCATATTTGAGAAAAATTTGAAAAGAACAGAAATGTCAGTAAATAATTCTAAAAACATACTAGATAAAATTGTAAGAGAATGAGAGCAGCCTGCAAAATCCATAATATCTAAGAAGGAGCTAAAAGATCAAATAAAAAAACGACAATAAGGGTCAATGTGTGCTCACTATGTGGAAAACGTGTTTCATTTCTATGAAGGAATAAACAAATTTGTGGAATCCCACCCCACCCCACCCCCCCCCACTGATATAGTCAGCTTGGATTTTCCAGGAGGAATTTACAGATACCCCACTCTTCCTAAAGAAATCAACCCATCATAGAATAAAGACGGACACACCAAGTAATATTTTTAATTAAAACAGATGAAAGAAAAGGAGAGATGTCATTAGTGTCTGGCTCTGCATTAGGGACTCTGCTGTGAGCATGAAAATCTGAAAAAGGGAATGAAAAAAAGGGTGGTGGCATGGAGTTGTTGAAGAACTTTACAAAATAGTGAAAGAGCAGCTGAATGTCAGTAATCATAGAATCAAGGAATGGTTCATGTTGGAAGGGACCTTAAAAATCATCTAGGTCCTAGATGCTGCCGTAGGCAGGAATGCCATTCACTAGACCAGCTTATTCAAAGCCCCATCCAACCTGGCCTTGAACACTTGCATAGAAATGAGCTGCATGCATAGAAATGAACTGTTCCTCAGGAAAGGGAGTTGAGCATTATAACGACCAGTGTGAGCTAAATGTGCATCATCAGTAAGAAAAGCAAGCTGAACATTTTATTAGACTGGTTGTTATAGCTGGAAGATGCAGACATGGTTTTGGGTATCAAAAGAGAATGGCAGACATTAGGGTAAAACAGAAACTCTTATTTGGTGTCAGAGACTGAACAGAACAATTTCTCTCAAGACATCTTGGGATGCTTGAAGTGTCTGGTAGGGGGTGGCTGAGACCTTGCCCTGGTGAGGTAGTGCCCTGCCCCCATACCCCCATGCCCCGCAGTGTCTGTCAGTCATGCACACTGGAGGCAGTCCCAGTCCCCGAGTGGCCGAGAGACCATAAGTCCCACCTGGGAAAAAGGCCCAGGATGGGCCAAGGCTGTAAGAAGCCTGATCATGGGGCAAGCATGTTGTTCCTTAACCTTACCTTCATCTTGGAGTTTTCTATCCATTACATTGCTGGAACCCAGGAATTGGTAGCTATGTCTGTCTTTCTATATCTGTCCTTTCTGTTTTTCTCCCTTTCTTCTTCTTCAACTCTCTTTTCCCAGTATGTAATGTCGAATTGGTTTAAAGGTTTTCATGTTGAATGGGCTTAGTCTATGCTGTGATAAGTGTTTTATGTTGTACTAAATCATTTGCCAAAGATCTTTGATTTTCCATA